>NW_020799097.1:54202909-54244947 GCF_003259725.1 Athene cunicularia | reverse complement strand
GGCGGGAAGAGAAAGAAGGGAAGGAGAAAAACCTGAAGGATGGGATAACAGACAACACAGAAGAATATCACAAAATAACTGAGGAAAGAATACAGTTTTTCTATCAACAGTTGGGATTTTGAGACCCATGTTAATTTGCAAGGTTACTGAAAACTCACCAATGTCTGTGCAGAGCATGCTCTTTCGCTGTTGTGAATGGAACGTGCCAACCAGTGGGAATAGTGCTACACCATGTTTTGCTTTCCTCTAGATTAAAGTGTATGCAGTTGAAGTGAGCATGGAAGTGCCATATGCTGAACTCTGGCCACAGCAGACTATTTGACGTAAACCTCTGTCTCTGTAAAATAACTTGTCTGCCTCGAGTTTTCCATCTCACGCTGCACAGTTGAGGTTGGAAGGCACCTTGGGAGATGATCTAGTCCAACACCCATCCTACACACCCCCATGTGCCTGGTCAGGTTTTGAAGGAGACTCCACAACCTCTCTGGGCAACCTGCTCCACTCTCTGACCACCCTCACAGGAAAAGTTTTTTCTGATGTTTAAATGGATTCTTCTGTCTTTCAATTTGTGGCCATTGCCTCTCAGCAGCACTGAGAAGTCTGGCTGTTTTTACTCCCACTCCATCTTGTACTTAAAAACGTTGGTAAGATCCCTCCCGAGCCTTCTACAGGCTGAGCAGTCCCAGTTCTCTCAGCCTCTCCTTGTACAACAGATGCTCCGCTCCTTAAACATTATCATCATGGCCATTTCCAGAAAGTCTGTGTCTCTCTTGTACAAGGGAAGCTCAGAACTGGACCCAGCACTCGAGATGTCTCATCAGATGTGAGTGGAAAGGATCACCTCCCTTGACCCACTAGCGACACTCTCCCTAACATAACCTGGGAGATGCTGGCCTTCAACATAACTGGCTCATGGTCAGCTTGGTATCCACCATCACCCACCAATACTTCTTCAAAACTTGCCTGAACTCTATCTTCCCCTTTCAAAAGAGGTCATGCTCCACACCCAGGCATCAATCAGACTGGAGGTTTCTTCCATGCTACACCCTCACTTGATCCTGTGCCAAACCAGAGCACTGGCAGAAGGCCTAATCCAGCTCATGGTTCAGGACTGACTCAGTAGCATTTAGAGGAAGCAAGCTTTTTAGTAGCCAGGAACAAGCTTAACAAGTTCCCAGGACTATCAAAGAGGTATTTTTACAGTAAATACTTTACGATGAAAGCTTTCATAAGAGCTAAGAAGTTGGAAGTGGTAGATAGAAAAAAATTGTCCCGTTCTTACCGAAAGCAATTTAATAAAAGTGCAAAAGGGCATGCCCTTTGAAAATCTCTACTTTCCCAGAGCAATGCAGCAATACGAATAAGGCTGCATCTCCTCAAACTTTCAAAAGCATTCATGTATCACCATAGCCTGTAGAAAGATTATAATCTTTTATTGATTTCTTGTTTTACAGATTCAGATTTAACTTTCAATAATAAAGTTCAATAAATTGATTCCCTAATCATAAAAACTTGTTTTAAACATTATGTACAGGTACCCAGAGACTACAGCCATAGAGCATGTCACAGCTATACCACAGACCTTCACACAGAACAAGCTGGGGAGAGGCGCTAACTGCGATGACATACATTCAGAGATCAAGTTGTGGATACGCACAGTGCATTTGGCACAGCTCACTGAAGATTGCCCACACAGGGACAGTAAAATAATCCCAACTAAGTGATAATGTGGATTAATTCAACTACATTAATTCCAGGAGGAACACTTAATTCACAATTAAAGTAGCCATCAGAACAGAATTGATTAAGCTGAATCAAATGCAGCTGAACTAATCATTTTAGTTTCATTAAGCATCCCTCTACAGACAAATCCTAGACCTTGAGATCTGTCTGCAGTATAAAACAAGTCTTTTTAGTTCAGATATGCAAAAGTCTGAGGACTGAGGGAGCTCAGGTATTAGAAGTACTCTTTGGCAGTTTGATACAAATATAAAAAAGATTACTTTCGAGGACTAAGCTAAGCTTTTCCCATTTTATATCTTTACTGCCAGCACCAGAACTGCTTCAGTGACACAGTAACACTTATATATGGTAACTTAAACACAGCCTTACATTTTAATGAAACAAAATTCATATTACAGATAAACTTCAAAAGATACCCTCCAACAGGCTATCTGCTCTCCACAAAGAAGTTACATTCTTAACATTCAGTGCGAAAATTTTCCTATAGCAATGACAGAACTCAGGAAACACTGCACAACTGTTCATCTCTGTAATACCGTAACTGGCAAACATCAGAGACCAGTCTGCAAAAGGCAGCCAACTATACTGAGCATTCCAGCTCATATGGAATGTTATTTGATGTCAAAACCATTAGTTAATTCATTAAACATCCCTTTCTCTTTCACGAAATAAAGTACACCACAGTTCTCTCCTGTAACTGCAATCCAATCTTAGTATCATGAAAAACTGCAGCTCAGAGTTTATGCAATCTGCTTTATAACACTGCATCAAGCTACAACAGTTAAAATATAGCATTACAACACAGCAGACATTCACTTAAAATCCGGCAATTCCCTTTTAAAAGCAGTAATGTTTCCTTCTAGTGCCATGCCTGTCCTGAAGGAGATAAAGCCAGACTCATTTTGAAGGGGGGCAGGGAAGAAGGAAACACTTTCAGAATGAAGTGTCCAACAGTTCTACAGCCTGCAGGGCAGAGGCTGCAACATTATGTCTGTCTCCAGCAATACAGCTCTGCTTTGTCCAAATGCTGCTATAAAGACTTTCAAATTGCTTCCAACAATAGGAGTTTAACTTGAATAGGGCATTCCATAATGAAGACCATTTAAATAATACATCTATTTAGTTATCTCAGTTTTGAGATACTGTAGTGCAGCTTCACTTCCTTTTTTTTTTCTTGTCTACTGCAGACTCCCAATTCAAACTTCTAATGCACAGTTCAGAGCAAACCTAACAAAAGGTTTAAGGAGACTCCCCTGCTGGGTACACAAGCACAACAAGTCAGTCACAGTAGGTGTGAAGCGGACCTAGTTCATTTTCAGATTTTTTAGCAAATGGTGGCAGAGCCTTAGCCAGATTGTCAGCTTAAGTGAATTTTATGGGGAAAACAGGTATACAAGCAGTACATAGTACTGTTTATGTGGTTTTCCCCTATGAAAAACTGACCTGATGCTAGAAGTTTCACCCAGGGCTGCAGGTATACTTTCATTTTACCCCTTAAAAAAAAAAAGGATAGATAGTGCTACACAGACTGCCTAATGCATTTACCACAGAAGATTCCATTCCTTTTTATGGAATCTTCTCAGTTAACAGAACTGACCCCTCTGGAATTCACCTATTATATAGAAAATATATCTGAAGATAAACCAGGTGATTAGCTCCAAAATGCCTGGCCATGAAGAATTAAAAAAGAAACACACTGACATGGGAGCTCTTCCTTGGATTTAAGGACTGTCTGGATACAGAACTCCAATTTATGTTATCCTGGAGATTTCACAAGATTTAATTCTTGCATGTTCTTTTGGTCACTTCCACATGAAAATGCACATAATTCAGCTTTGAACAGCTTTGCTTGCAATACATGTCTTTTTCATAAAGGAAATCTGTGAGTTTCCCCCTCCCCATAGACTCTCACACATTCACGCAGACTCTCTAGAAAGGTAAGACACTTTATTGAATTTGTTGATAAATTAAGAAAGGACTATGAACCAGAGTTATGGGTCACAAGTGCTTGTAAACAGACATAAATTCCTTCCCACAGAAAGCCTGACTCCATGTGCTCAGCCAGAAGTCACTTTCCCCAGCGTTGCTCACAGGCTGCATAGTGATGGAGGGCAGAGAAAAAATCTTCATAGCTGATGTTCAGGTGGGAAGGCAAAGAACTGAGAAAGCAAGTTAGAAAAGTTAAAATAAGCTTCTATAAACACCACACCATTCACGTGGTCAGTCAGGAATATCACTACTTGAAGCAAGGTACCATCTGAGCAACCTTGTGAAGCTGTTCTTAACACTTATTGTCACTCACCTCTAGTAACTAAACTAGCTGTTAGTATCTTGTCAGACCCTAAATCAAAGCCTAAAAATCATTAGAGCACACAGGGCACTTCAAACTAGTGAAAAAGCTGGAGCAGCACAGGTCTGCCCAGACATTTCAGTGCTCTATAAATGCTCTCAGATTTAAGAAATACGGCAACTGTAGTAAGTTCACTTATTGCCAATACTGGAAAGTAATCCAGAGGCATGACATCCTACATCATCCTTTTCTTATATTCTTAATTTTCCTGTTCAAAACCTGTAAGCCACTCAAAATCCACACAAGGAACACCAACAGAACTGGGACTGGACCCCTGAGACTAGATGGCAACCAAAGTTCTTCCTTAAACCTGAAAAGTAAAGCTTGCTGTAGCCTAATTGTGGCTGAAGGAACAACAATTAATGTTTGACAGGTTTCATTTAACAATTTTTAAATAGCCTCAAAACAATCTCCACACACCTGTTTAGACAAATCTCGTCTTACAGCTATTTCCATAAGGCAAGTCACATAAAGACTTGTTAAGGTATTATTCCAACCCATTTACCAGTATTCATAGGTAACTCACATGATCTCTGTCAGTCTGATGTGCCATGGAAGGAATCCTAATGTGCTGTCCACAGGACCAAACTTCAAGACTAAATCAGGATCAGGAAATCCATTTGTACCTGTAAGAACAAGTTAAATTCACTTGTATTAAATTCACCAGAAGACTGGTTTTAAATCTAAACCCTAAGGCATCTGCTTCTGAATTAAATACATTTTTTTTAACATGAAGTGAAGCTCCTGAGGACAAGTTAACAATTAAAAGCCCAAGAGGACAGACCAGTCTTGTACCACCTGAGCAAAAGCTTAGGCAGCCACTGCAGGCCCAGCTAGACCGTTATTTTTATATCACTTAGTTTTCAAAGACTTGGTAAGGAAGTGATAGGTACAGTTACATAGTTTTGAATAAGAACAAACCTTAACACTGCTGTTTAAACTGACTTGTTCTAGCTTTGTCTTGGCAAGCTTGATTTTAGTAGCGTAGAACATGCCATACTCTTACCCATACCTACTCCCATACTTAAGTCCTAACTCAACTATGTGGAGTTGCAGTTGAGTAAAAGGACTATTAACACAAAAAAACCTTAAGGGTGTTCCACTGAAGAACAATTCGATATCACAGACCATCAAGAAGTTGTAAAAAGATACCCTGTCAGATTAATTGTCTCTTTCTTAGTATGGAGCTTAGACAATTTTTAAAACGCCTTTTACTATGACATTTCAGACAAACTGTTGCAGGTGACATCCTTCTGCTTCGATGAGTGAAGAGTAACAGGGCAGTATTTTTTCCTGTTACTAAGTGGACAGCATAACCCATTACAGGGCTGGGCTAGATAACACTTCACTAGTTGGCCACACTCTTACTACCCACACCTTGAAACCCCCAGTGAGAGCATCCTGCTCATCTTCTGAGGTTGAAGACAATCAGTGGCCAAATGACACTGTCTCCCTTTCATACACTTCTGCCATGCCTGAGCTACTCCAGGCTAAAACTGCTAGTCAATAAGCTTAGAAGATAGTCCAGCTTTCCCTGATATTCTAAGAAGTTGATTAGGATAAGGATAGTACCCCAAAGGAACACAAGAAGGTAAGTGTTCTTCATGCACCTGCCTAGCTCATCTGCAAAGCATTCCAGCAGTCATACCCTACTTTGCTATAATGCTGCAAATAGTCATGATTACTGAATGCTATTTCTTGTCACCCTTTCCATTACCCACTAACTCTACAAGTTAACTGCAAGAGAACTTACATTGCATAATGGCTACCTTTAGCAGGCAGAGTTTAATACTGCCTATTTGCTCTGAAGTTCAGACGGTATTTCTCAATTATTTTCTCACTTGTTTTAAAAAACCTGACAAAACCATAACCACGTAAGAGCCTTTTACAAGTTTAATTTAGTTGCAGAGGAACTTTGTGAATAACAGAACAGGAAACTAAGGTCCTGTCAGATTTTGCTCTGCCCAGGTTTTGAAATTGAAGCTGGAGATTAAAGAGTACATTCTCCCTCCCCACTGAATCATCACAATACTAATTCTCTTACCAGAGGTAAAGAAGCTATTTTCCCAAGCATGTGTATTTCTAAGGAAGGCTTAAGTATTTAGATACAAGTGCCTTGTGCCACAGTCCAGATCTTATTTTGTAAGAAGAAAAAAATTGTAAAGCAAAAGCCACTTATGTTCAGTAGCTAGCATGTTAGTATAAAAGAGCTTTGCAGGGAAGGAGTGAATACTTAGAAGTGGGGCCTCTGGAGGAAGTGGACAGCTTTACTCATCAGCTGATTCAGCAGCTGAGTACTTCTCAGCTGGCCAGTTCAGCAGCAGGATCTTCAATGCTGCAATGGCTTTTCAAACAGGAAAATACCTTCAGAGAGCCCAGTTAATGCTAACATTTCCTTTTGGTTCCTATCTGAAGGAAAATGAAAATGTACACTGTAGAATTACTGTCAGAACAGCCTATTCAGAACAGCACTGTGCTTTCCACTCTGCATCCATTTCTCTGCTTAAACATTATCAGCACTACAGATACTTTACATGCAGAAGCTCTCAGAGCTGCTAGGGTTACAGCACTCAAGTAAGTTTAGCACACACAAGATAAAAGGATTTAGGAACAGACTCTAAAAAGCAAGAGGCCAAAAGACTTGGTCACTCAAGGGACAGGACTCTGGCAACATCCCTCCTAGGTCAGGAGTTCTGAGGGGATCATGAAGGTATTTGTAGAACTGACAGTGTTACTCTTCTCCACGTAGATTTTTATAGGGCAACTTGAACACCCTTAATTAACAGTCATGTTCTTTACTAGGAAGGCAGATGGTAAGTAGAGACAATATTATAATGCAGCTGGTAGCTACTTTTCTGAAAACAAGCAGGTTAGATGAGGCATTGCTCAGAGGTACTCTTAGACTGAAGAAAACTGAAGCTGTAAGAATTAGAGCATGACTGGATTAAGAACTAGAAAAGACAGATGACAAGCTAGAACCATACCATTTTAGGACTAGACTTCAATAACTGCATCCTAAATATAAACAGAAAGTTAAAAAATTAAATTATCACGTATTGAAAATCAAAATGTGAGAAAACTTACAGAAGTCACCATGAACACAAACCCTAAAAATAGAGGTACTCAAGTACTGCTTTTCAGAACTCACTCTCAATTTAGATCAGTAACTCACAGATGTTTACATTCAACACCCTTCCATTAATGATGTACAGAAACTAAATTTGCCTACAACTAAAAGGAGTAGTTCCATAAGTTGCTGCTAAAGTCATGAAAGAACAGTTCTTTACCTCCAACTGCCCTAAACATTAAAACCAAGCAAAATAACAAGCAGGACTAGTTATAAATACTATCCTTAGTTATTAGCCACGTGAAGTAGTCCATTTTCAAAGTCTGCAGTTTTGACAGATTAAAAGTCTAGGAGATTTCTCTTTCTGTGCTCAACTACCACGCATTACTTAGACAATAAATGTGATCAATTTAAGACTAGACCTAATACTTTCAACATATTCAGACACTTAAAAGCACAGACAGAAGATCATGAACAAGGTTGTGAGAAGCTCCAGTTAAACACCACACTGGACAAAATACATACATTGGGATCAACTGCCACCAATTCCTCACAAAATGGATGACTGTTTTAAAGAAGCAATTACTCATTTCATTGAACTGCCTTTGGGGCATAACAAGATAGATGTCTAAGTTACTTCTTCAGGTGCCTTATTAAATATATTTATTAATTCCATTACAGTGAGAAGCTATCATGCAGCATGCTGACAACAGGGATTGAATTCAATTTGTAATTAAGATTAAAGTGTCCAAACCACCATGGCAGTCAGCCTGGAGAGCAATTCAGCTAACCACCCATTTGAAAAAAATCACTCTCTGAAGTCAAATTAATGGGAGCCACAATAACATACCTAGAGACATCGAAGCTGAAGTGTGCAATCTGAAACCTGAACTCTTCCAAGCTAATTACTGCTGCAATTAACATGCATGGATCACCTAGGAAAGCTGAGCAACTATTACAGCTCCATAGCACCACTGCGGAAGTGGAGGCCTGTTCTAAACAAGGTCTCCCAGATGGAAGATTAGGGCAGCCCTGCCCTTTTCTTAGCTATTACATGTAGCCATGCACCTCACTTCAAAGTCAGTAATCTGCATGAATTAGTAATGAAGGTAACTAAACTAGTGTGGGTTATACAGCAGCAAAAGATCAGCAAGTGTTCCATCATTTGCACTCAGGGTGGTAGTTAGGCAGCAGTAACAGCTTTAATTGCTGTAACTAGATCTGAAGAGTCACTCTGCCCATACTCAGGTTTGCGGCATACTAACTTTCATGAAGTTAACCTAGTTTCAGGTGACCCCAGCAGTAGTTTTTCATCTTGGAACATCCCACAGAGGTTATAAACTCTGAAAAGCTGAGACTCTCCAGTTTAGCTTAAAGTTTCCTTTCTCTGCTCTAAAGAAAAAGCTCAAAATGGAATAAACCAGTAAGAAATTTTTAGAAGCCTGAAAGCAATAATCATAACTTACCCTGATAGACTAAGCATCAAGATGCACATGTTCTGAGCAATAAATATACTAGAAACCAAATCTGTTATGAATCAAGTACTCTTTCCGCCCCTCCCCACAGACTATGTCATACTTACTACTTAATAAGTTGTCTAACACATTCACATCCAGGTCTGTGTATGTTCTTTGCTGCTGTGCTACCAACTGACAAAAGTTCTGAGCAGCTTTTACTATGTCTGCTTTTCCATCTTCTGGAGACAGCACCTTCAATGTAGATTGGCAATTTAAAACTGAAAGTACAAAACACAGTTTAAAAGCAACAGAAATATAGTTGTTTTGAATGTGCTTTAGGTATTCAGAGGATAAGACTGAAAGTAGCATAGTTTACTTCATATATTATTCAACAAGTCATAGATATACCTCATCCAGCTCTTACAGAAGTGGTTAAGATTCTTCTGGATTTGCTGTATTACTAAAATGCAAGTTGAAGACAACTACTTTGAGACGTCTTGTGAAAAGTGGTTTAATTAACATCAGTCTTGAAATGTAGAGTATTCTAGGGAGTTTACACTGTTTTTTATGCTGTCAGGCAAAGCAGTGAGAGGAAGTAGAATGTAGAAAGACTTGCAGTTCAGGGAAAGAAAAGAGAATCTAATTGCTAGCCCAGAAGGTGTTTTAACAGCTCTTGTGAACATTCATGTGACAAAATGATTAGGCTGAGGCCCTCCCTGAATATGATCACAGGATCTTTCAGCAGCACTTCAAAATTGATGTAAGAGTTATGATATTGCTGCAGAGATTCTTGGAACCAGATAATAGTACCACAATTCACCCACTAATCTGTAATTATGTCTGTGACTTAAGAGGACATTTCACAAGAATCTCATAGTCTATACGTAGTGACTCTTGCCTCACAGTAGTGACTTGCATCATTGTCAGTTCTGATAAGGTACTTCAGAGGTAAACTTACAAGGAAGTTAAAGGCTACAGATAGTTACTTCAAGCTAGGTTTTGTACACTGAGTTAAATAGTGTGTGGACACATTAGACTTATACAGAACTTACAATAGTTATAACCAGATACTTAAAAATAGTATTTCCTGAAACTGCAGAATCTGACTGCAAAGGACCACAGAATAAGAGTCAGAAGACTCATAAGGATGCCTAAAATACCCCCCAGTCTATCCAAAGCCATCACAGTGAAAACAACTGTTTAATTTGTCATATGTCCTATGTTAGACAAGAATTCTCCAACAGTATTCATAAGTGTAAGACGTCATTTTACTTCTCAGAAGTGAAAAAATGTGGTTTAACATTATGAACTAGACAGATGTCAGCTTGTTCAGTTTAAAGTATGAAGTTTCTGATCTGACTATGGATCCTTCTAAGTAAGAACAAAAATTCTGAAGAGAACAGAAAGAACCTCTGCTTTTCTTTTCATAGTTTCCAACACAAAAGGTTCCTGAGACTTAAATATATCCTTTCAGTCAGCAAGTCTAAGTAGTCTTTCAGTAGTTCATTTGGTCTGGATGTAAATATCTCCGATTTAGGGAAGTGAAGCTAAGTAGTATGCTGGAGTTTGAGACATTAACAGCCTGTCTACCCCATTTTCTGCTGGTTATTTCAACATCCACAGGATTAAAAAAGAAATAACATGAAACTTAGGTGTTCCCATGTAAATGCTAGCACCTTAGCCTAAGTTACTTGTAAGGCAAGTTTATGCTACAACATTGGACTTTATATGGGAAAACTGACACAAAGGATCTCGCCATCCTATCAGCTGTTGTAAGGGAAGCAAAACTCAGCCAGCAGCTAAATGTTCCAAACCAAACCATTCTATGACAGGTATAGTCTTTTCTTAAGTCTTGAGCTATGTGATATTATTCTTAGAATATAAGGGTTGGGGTTTATTATGAGACCAATTTAAGTGTTATGAGTTGCAGTTAGGAGAGCTGTAAGTATCAGCCTATCCCTCTAAGGTAAAGGCCTGCTTGAGATTTATTACCTTTTGAACAGACTTCTAGCATTCACATTCGCACACCTAAACAAATACTTACAGCAGATAATACTGATAAGGAACATTAACCTTGAAACATATTCCTGTTTTTCACTTCCACTACATGCAAAAGCTGATATCAGAGATACTTTTTTTTTTACCTTATACTCTTTATTTTCCTGGTGTCATCATACACTGCCATGACAACCAGCAGTTTTGCTCTTTCCCTTCTTCCTCACGACTCAGAGTTATAAGTTTGGAAAGATGGAAGTGTGCGCATTGTTAACTTGATATCAGTTCCTTTACACTTATTCCAGTGCTTTTTCAACTCACTCAGCAGAAGAATTAATCTCACTGAAACTGGGGAGTTGAGCTACAGTGATGCATTAAAGGGGTCATAGCACAACAGCTGGGCTAAAGGGAACATAAGACTACCCAATAACGACCACTATGGGAAAGAGCGCCACACTGTCACTGTTAGTTAAGAACAAATAAGCACAATGCAAGTTAATACTGGCTCAGGAAGGTTGCATGTGTTCTGATAATCAGCGCTTACTGAAGGAAAAGGTCACCGTACACAGGAATGTGTTTGAGTAAAAGCAGAGTTAGGATTTATATACAGCTAGAGTCATACCAATCCCCATTGCAATTCATCTTACCTTGATCAGCTTTGTCTTGATTTGCAAATTCCACGGTATACTTGGAGCAATCTAGTCCTAAGAGTTCTTGCTGCTGTTTTAAAATTTCATCCATCAATCTTGAATTATTCCTCTTGAAAATACCTTTAAAAAAGGTTGCATGTCAGCCAACTCCTATAAAGACTGCTACATAATAAATCTGACACTAGGCAGGAAGAAAAAAGAATCAGGTGGTCAGTACTGGTTTCAAACTGGAGTTCACAAGTATGATAAAAATCTAAAGCAAATGCTACTTCGAGTGACTAATTTCAGTGACCTTGGAAAGACAACACATGCTTTTGTTCCTCTTTCACTTAGCCTGGTTTAAGTAGCAAGCTGCAATTGCATAAGAGATAGTTTAAGACTTACTCCATCGTCCTTACTATGCTAGCAATAGTTTGAGATAGCAATAATCTATCAGCATAGGACTACCAAATCATATTAACACTGAGTTTCTTTAATGCCCGTGCTGCTGTAGATTTGCAGCTTAAATCTGCTACCACTTACTGCCACGCCACTAAGGCTGCAGGCTAACAAAGCAAGTCACCACAAAGAACCACCAGAAAAATAAATCAGCACATCAGGCTACAGCAACTGTCCGCTGTTATGCCATGGCAAATGCTACAGATTTCCTAATAAGATTTCACAAGCTGTGTATTTCAAGGAGTTAATGCAGTCCCCAAGACCTTTTTATACTTACATGTTTATAGAAAACACATTTTGAGTGCAGGAGATTACAATAACTTGCTTAACCAAACACACTTGGGTTCCTGTTCTAAAATAAATTCTAGCTCTTAAGACATACAACTCTAATTAAAAACCACAGTAAAAATTAAGTGTGGCAACTTAAATATTTACAATGCAAAAGCGTGGCTAGGCATATTTACTTAGGAACTGATAGCACTTTTACCACACTGTATTCAGGGCTGTTACTAAGAGCTTAAATTTCATTCAGTAATCTTGTATGTCAAGCACTTCTGTTGACCAGTCTAAAAAATACCCACACAATAATCTTACAAGAAACACTGAACTCGTACACAATTTTATGATCAGGCTTATGATTCAACACCTCACCCCGATTCTGGAATTAAACTACTACAAACAGCAGTCTCCACATCAGTAGTAGCCAGATAGTGTATACAAGTATTGGGTTAAAACTATAATACATTAAGGGTTAGTTTGCAACATGAGGTAATACAACACATTTATTTACTATGGTAGCCTTTAGGCCTAGTGGGTTAGTATTTTTACACAGCCTTCATCAGAGGTTTCAATTGGTGGTAAAGTATCTGGTTTTCCTCTCATCCTGGATCCTTCCCACAAAAAAAAAAAGTTTACTTCATTACACAAGTGTTAGTGATGTTTATAACTGATTTCACATTTGGACAGACAAGCAAATCTCACTAAGACAGCAACCTTGACAGAAGTGTTAGAATATTTCCACTAAACCTAAATTGCTACACTTTGTGTTCCTGCCTCCTAGTGTATATTTACACATATTAGAAGTTGAGAATGTTGATTTGAATAATACTGTTTGATACAACTCTGCTTGGGTGTTTTGTGCTAGAGCTCGCACTGATTGTCTTCCTTACACTTAGGTCAAAAGCAATGCAGCTACTGCAATTGCTAATCCCACAAGATCTTCAAGTAAGAACTGTACAAGTTTGCATGTGCCTCACCTCTAAGAGTCACTTGACTTTCATCCACTTTTCAAGATAAAAAAAACCCTATGTTCAATATTCAGAAGAGTTGGCATAACTAGGAAAGGCTCCCAGTCTGGGAAATAGCTGCTCTCTTCTTCCCCTGCACCACCCAAAATTAAGACAAATTCTTTTCTCATGTGAAGTTGTTGCCTATTCCTGTCAAAGACTGGAAGAACAGATTTCAGAATCCACACTCCAGCTCTAAAGTAAATGAAGGAACAGGCAATAACAGGGTAGGAGAACAGACTAAGGTGCTTACTGCTCAGTAAAAAGGAACATCAGATGAAGGACTCTGTTCAGCTCTGAGTTGAAGGTCCTTAGCACACACAGTGGTTACTGAAGACATGAGATTTATCTGAATACCACCAGCATTTCCCTTCCACTCTCCTCATTTACCTCACATACCTCATTAGTTTTTCAAACCTGGGTACTGTGTTGCTCTTAACAGCAGATTAACACAAACTGGAAGCTACCATCATTAGAGTATGTCCTTCTTGGAAAGACCTCCACAACTAAATTCCAACAGATCTACCAACTTTGACACACCTGCAGTTTTCCTGAAGAGAAGATCCTGAAGCACATGAAGAAGGTAGTAAACATCCAAACTAACCAAAATGTTAATTTAAAACCAGTAGCATTTGTGAACTTTACACCTTCAATGTTTTGTCTCTCAGTGCACAAGAGTTGTTTTACTTTCAAATGCCTATGATGGCAAACACAGTCCTGCCAGAGGCAATGCATATGGGCCAAATCCACTTAAAAAGTTTTACATGGGTGTGACTCAAAACAAACTCCCTTCCCTTACAGTATCTCAAAAATCCATTTGCCTAGAAGGTTCGTTTTACAAAACTTTGAAAACCCATCCAAGTTAGCAACAGCATCTTCTAGAACTAATTTATACATGATAAATATAGTAAACAAGACTACATGAGTACACCAACTCACTAACAGAATTCAAGTGTTCCTAGGCAGCAAGACTTAAATCCTGGTTTAATGCTACCTTCTAATTTTGTTCAGTGTTCCACATAAGTTGAAAGCATGTCCATAATACAGTTTTAACATTATAGAGAGTTAATGTTTGACAAGAAGTCCAATAAATTTTAGCAATACAAGTGTTGGGTGTTAAGTGGGGAAAATTTCAGCCCTACTGCTGTTCCTAATATGGAACACAAACATGAAATTATCACTATCATTTCTCATTAGAAAAAAATTGTCTCTGAAAAGCAGAAACAGTTTTGTTCAGTCAGAATTCTGTAGTCTCTGCAAGCTGCTGCAAATGTGTATATTCCAGCAAATGAAGTGTTAAGCATTATGCATATTTAAGCACTATTATTCCCAAAGCAAAACATCAGGTGGGCTTTTGGTTTGGTTCTTTTCAGTGTTTTGGGTTTGGAGTTTTTTTGTTGTTTGTATTTTGGGTGTTTGGTGGTGTTTTTTTGTTTGTTTTTGGGTTTTTTTTTAAACTACTGAGAACTTGTGAGCTGTTTCCAGGGATAATTCTTGTTTTTACAACGCAAGCTGCAAACCTGCTGTTGATCATTAGTTCCCATTAGAGTTGAGGGAAAGAACTGGTTTAGCTTCCTGCAATAGTGCTCCATGACACAGGTCTTTTGCAAGGAACATGCCTTCTGCTCAGTTTTACAATAATTACAAGCCATGCCCCTTTCGCAGACAACTGTGGTGGTGCAGCATTTTAGGGTTAGACTGACAAATGCAGTTTGTAATTAAAATGCTGCAAGTTCAGCAGAAGCAAGGCTCAAGCATGACAGGAACTGCGAGCTGGAGGGGAACAACTGGAATAGAGAAACACCAGGTGTTGTCAACCATTTGTTTGTCCAGCTAGACTATCACAGCCACCACCTGTTAATACCTTGGTAGCATCTCAAAGTTCAACATCCCTGCTCACCCTGTTTTTTAAAGCAGCAGAATCTGGTAAAACACAGAATAAGAATCACCTCTTCCTTGCAAGGGAACACCTTAACCAAAGTTAAGCCTAAGAAAGAATACATTTTCACAGCATTTCAGTTATTTGCTTTTTCTCAACTCCTTTCCAGAGTCAACAGGGGAAGAGTCATAAGGTAACAAATCTATTTAAAGCATCAAAGTATTAACAGTTTGAGAAATGTCAAATCATAATCCAAGTCAAATAATGTACATGCAATAAACTGTTTTAATACACAAACAACTTCTGTGTACATCCCTGTTGGATCATGCTGGTTGGTAACAAAGGAAAGCAGGGTTTGGGTCATTACACTGGACCTCACAGGATACTGAAAGCTAGAAAAATGTTTTAAGCTTGTCTATTAAAAAAAAAAAAATAAAAAAAAAATCCAGGTTTGAAAGTGGCTGAAGTCACATCTGTTTCACCCACATTAAAGACACTTAAACTAGTGCTAACCAAATAGGAAAAACTCAAATTAGAACTTAAAACCTCGTAAATGACTGTTTGTCCCACATTTCTTCTTGGAGGAACATTCTGTACCAGAATAAAGACCTCATCAGCAATTGTGAGAAGAGAACTTACTTTTATATTACCCATGCCAATAAGGAGATTACCTTCTACAGATTAGCATTAGTCCTTTTAATAAATGTGGTCCAAGGACTCCTCCCAACTCAACACTGAAACACAACTGTTGAATGTAGAAGTTCCACATGGGTGAAGATCCACAGCAGATGTCACATGATACTGGTATATCACAAGTGTACCAGTGACACAAGACCAACACACTTATCTCCCCCAGTGAAGTGAACACACTGAATATCCCAAAAGTTTGATGGATTGATCAGATCAGCTAAACCACCAACTAATTTGGTAGTGACTACAAGTCTACATTTGAGGCTAATGAAATAATTTCTTTTGCTTACTGCAGTACACTATCCTTTCAAAAAATTTCTAAGAGAAAATTGGTCAGAATTAATGCAGTTCAGTGGAAAGGTAAACACAGGATGAAGAAGCCCGAGTTCTCAATACAGTTGCACTATGGGCTTTAAGAAACCTTCAACCTGAAGCATCTGTTCAGGAGCCCAAAGTACTCAAATGCCAAGACTCAGCAAGCTCCCAAAAAACGCTCTAGACTTGTCCCAAACTAATTCAGGAAAGCTTCACTGATGGACAGAAGCTAACACTCAAGTACTTTGCCACACTCAAGTTGCAAAGGAACTTTAACAGAAGAAAGTTCAAGTATATAACTGGTCAAAGGCTTCTGCTCCCCAGATGATATTTTAACTATGACTATAGAATTGCACAATCACTGCCTTCTGACTTTGAGAAGCCTGCATTATTTCCTCAGAGATAAAGTCCTGACCAGCATGGCTGGAATTGTACTAACAATAGGATTGGCAACAGAAGTCCATAGAAATAAATCCTTGATCAAAAAGAGTTTTAGTCAATCTGGATTTAATAACTGAGGTGTGCCCAGTAGAATTAAGTTTATTATAGCTTTATTCTACTGCATATCAATGAAAATTGGGAGAATGCAAAGGTCCTTGAAACACCAAATGCAGTAGAAGCATGTAAAAGCATGCCACCTTAGGCCTCCAAACCTGCTGGAACAAGGGGGTCAAACCTCAGTTTTAAGTACTGCAACTCATAGCATCATTTATTTATTACAGTACAAGACAGTTACTTACATTATGGTCCTCTTGCATTCTGCAAAGACCTTTTTACCCCAGTCTTCCAGCATAACTGATCATTATGGATTCAGAGAAGACAGTCAAGTACCTGATCATATTGCACAAGTATTATCCAATATATTTGTAACATACTGGGTTCTGTAATTGCCCAGGAGAATCAGCACAACTCCAGCCAAGTTGCCCTTACAGTTGCTGTAACATACTAGTGTCACCTGGGATGCAGCTACTTATTCTGACAACAAAGAACACAGTCACAACCTTCTATTTAGTAATTTTGTTAAAAGTACAGAAATTTACAGCTATAAACAAATGAACAGCTTATCTGGCACTTTTTAAAGAACTTCATGCTTCCCTCTCTTCCTACAGAGGGGGCAATTAAGGACATGTTTTTAATTTAAGCCTTCTACAGGAAACTGACACAGTATTTCTTCCAGAAAATGCAACCATGGAAGACCATTGGTAATCAAAGTTTCCTGTTATAATAAGAAGAATATCAGTACTACAAATATGCAGCGAAGGAAAAGGAAACAATCTTAAGTATAACCCACTATGTCTAACACAGATTCAGAGCGCTTGTCATAGCGTTTCCTTCTTCACCAAAGCCAGCCATCAGTGGGAAACAACATATCTTTGATAAGTCAGTAGTTGGTACAATTTATGCACACAGAACCTTAACTGAAGCAGCTGGGCAGACCAAAAGTAAATCTCACCACCAGAGAAGATGAAAACAAGTGCACAGCATCATTAAGGTTCACCCTCTGCTACTGATAGGAGCAAGCTGCACCTAACTTCACCCACCTTCACAATATACCAGTGTTACTGCTGAGGGCTCCAGACACTGGATTTAGCAACAACTGCAACACCCTACTTAATGACTACCTGGAAATGCTGCATGTTCAATCCAGGCACCATAAGGAGCTTAGCACCAAAAGAAAGTCAACATATCTGCTATCACCAGAAGTACGTATATACTCAACCCTCATGAATGACTACTTGCTTGCTCTCTGAAACCAGTTTAAAAGGCTCAGCTGACAAGACGCTGTGCAAAAACCAGTTATGGCTGCTATCCCAGAAAACCTATTGAACATCCATAAAGAACATGCATGTGTAATGGCAGGCTATTCTTATTGACTCTAAAAATTTGGCAAAAGCCACTGATTTAAAATGTTTTAGCTGCTCTGCATTGCCTTGCCTTCTTCAGCTATGTTCCAACAGTCCGTAATTTAAGATGGCAATTAAACCACCATATTCTGGTATCAAAGGGCCAACAGAACAATGAACTACTGAAAAGCATTATGTCTTGATACTAAAGTCATGAGATCACAGCAATATTTTCAGATTTTAAGCTGTTAACAAAATCTCTTAACATGCAACTTTAGCATGAATGTAACACACAGAAACAGCAGCATTTTTTTTCTGAACTGCTAACAAAGACAACTGTTTTGCAAGGTTACTTCAGCTATGCTGCTCTTCAGAGGACATAACCTTGTCATTTCTGGTCATCATATTAAACAGTCTTGTAATAAGTCAGTCTTATATCTGACTCAATCTTGACACATGTTCTGGAGAAGCAGAAATATCTTCTCCACAATGGAGGCATCAGACACAACACTGGTTCTTCCCCGTCAGAGAGGATCTCAGTGACAGTGGCTACCTAAGCACTGGCTGGTACCTTCTCCTGTCCCAGTGTTGAATGGTTTCACAGAGAGCAAGCCAAAAACCAAGACCACCAAGACACATGAGTTTCAGCTGGATCTGTTCCTCAATTCATTCCTCCTACATATAATTTGTGCAGCACAATGTAGAGATCTAAAAAGGAACTAAGCATACACACATATTAGGCAATACTGCAGATAGCTTATTTGAGGTTTGACAGAAATTAAAGATGCTATACAATAAAATGTTTCTCTTCAGGCTATGAGGGAAACTCATCCTTGTTTGGTATTGTTTGCTCTGCAGCATTTATCCTGACTGCTTTCCAAGTGGAGAGCAAAAAACATCAACACATAAATGGTTTTTCAGAAGGTGCTGACTTTTCCGTGTCCTTGAGATGTTACGTAAATATTGTATACCATTCTTTGATTTTCAAATGAGGAAGTATTCTCCCACTGAAACACAACATAACCAAGTTCCACAAGAGCCCTGCACAGATGGCCAATTTAAACTGCCAAGTGACTGGTATTAAGCCCAGTTTCTTAAAAAGATCTTAGAGAACTCAGTGAAAGTCAAGTCATTCAAGTCTTGTATGACATACAAAGGACAAGACATGAAACAGAACTTTTAACAGCAGGTTTTAAAAAAAAAAAAAAGTCACAAATGCCTATGCTCAGGGAAAGGTCTGCATACCTCAGATGCTTCTGCACACTTGACAATACATTCCACCTACTTACATGGGACACACTGTTGAGTTTTTCCTGAGAGCGCACTGGAAGACAACTATTACAGACTGTACTTCTAACCTGGCATAAATCTACATTAATCTAATTTGCGTGACATCTCTAGACAGCCGATCAGATGTATTACAGAATTATTTGGGTCAGAAGGGACCTTAAAGCTCATCTAGTTCGAAACCCCCTGCCAGGGGCAGGGACACTTTCCACTAGACCAGGTTGCTCAAAGCCCCATCCAACTGGGCCTTGAACACTGCCAGGGAGGGGGCAGTCACAGCCTCTCTAGGTGCCTCACCACCCTCACAGGAAAGAATGCCTTCCTTATATTATAATCTAAATCTTCCCTTGTCAGTTTAAAACCATTAACCTTTGTCCTATCACTACACTCCCTGATCAAGAGTCCCTCTCCATCTCTATGTCCCCTTTAGCTACTAGAAAGCTGCTCCAGGGTCTCCCCAGATCCTTCTCTTCTCCAAGCTGAATCACCCTAACTCTCTCAGCCTGTCCTCATAAGGGAGGTGCTCCAGCTCACTGATCATCTTCATGACCTCCTCTGGACCCACTCGAGCAGGTCCATGTCCTTGTGTTGGGGGCCCCAGAGCTGGACACGGGACTCCAGGTGGGGTCTCACAAGAGCAGAGTAGAGGGGGGAGAATCCCCTCCCTTGACCTGCTGGCCACACTTCTCTTGATGCAGCCCAGGATACGGTTGGCTTTCTGGGCTGCGAGCGCACATTGCTGGCTCACAGTCAGCTTTCCATCCACTAATACCCCCATGTCCTCCCCAGGGCTCCTCTCAATCCACTCATCACCCAGCCTGTATTTGTGCTTGGGATACTTGGCCATGTTGAACTTCATGAGGTTTGCAAGGGCCCACCTCTCCAGCCTGTCCAGGTCCCTCTGGATGGCATCTCCCTTCCCTCCAGTGTGTCAATCACACCACACCGCTTGGGGTTGGAAAACTTGCTGAGGGTGCACTCAATCCCACTGTCTGTGTTGCCAAGAGACGTTAAACAGCGCTGGTCCCAACACTGACTCCTGAAGAACGCCGCTCGTCATGGCTCTCCACTTGGACCACTGAGCCATTGACCACAACTCTGAGTGTGACCATCCAGCCCATTCCTTACCCAGGAAGTGATCAACCCAGCAAATCCACGTCTCTCCAATTCAGAGACAAGGATGTCATGTGTGGCAGTTTCAAATGCTTTGCACAAGTCCGGGTAAATGACATCAGTTGCTCTTCCCTTGCCCACCAACACCGTAACCCTGTCACAGAAGGCAACCAAATTTGTCAGGCACAATTTGCCCTTAGTGAAGCCCTGCTGGCTGCCACCAGCCACCTCCTTATTTTCCATGTGCCCTAGCATAGTTTCCAGGAGGATCCACTCTGTGATCTTTCTGGGCACAGAGGCGAGACTGACTGGTATGTAGTTCCCTGGGTCTTCTTTTTTCTTTTTTAAAAAAATGGGTCTATGTTTCCCCTTTTCCAGTCAGCAGGAACTTCATCAGCCCATCACAATTTCTCAAATATGATGGATAGTGGCTGAACCACTTCATCCGCCACTTCCCTGAGGACCCATGGATGCATCTCATCAGGTCCCAAGTAGCTCACACAACAGTTAAACACTGATCTTCCTACAGTCTCACCATTGACAGCAAGAACACAGGGACCTTTAACATGAACCTTTCTCCTCTGGAGAGGACAGAAACAGGATGCAGTCCATCTCATGTGTTATTAGCCCTTCCGAGTTGATTAATTGCAACTAGACAAACTGAAATAGTCTCTCAACAGCCAGATAGGAAGCTTCACCTAATAATATCTTGATATGGCTGGTTTCATCTCCTCAGTAGGAAAGGATAGGTATGAGGAATACATATTTGTTCCACGATTACTCCACAGAATGCTAAATCTGAACTCTGAGCTTATCTTTAAGATACTCAGTGACGTGGAATCAATGTATCCACCTGGCGGCCGCTGCTGGCGGCGACCCCTGTCTGTGGCTGGGGGCGGGAAGCGAGGGGTGGCAGCCCGCGCGGGGACGGGGCGTTTGGGAACAGCCTCGCTAGTCGTAGTTTAGCTTCGAGCCTCCTGCTTTTCCTGGGCCGTTTCAGGGGCTCATCTGAAGACCGTCCCTGTGTCCAACCCCGTCCCTTGGCCTTCTTGGCGCTCGAAGCGCCTCCTTCACGGTGGCGTTCAAAATGGGGAAATCTGAGCACCTCAGAGGCAGCCGGGCCACACGGGTGTCTTTATGAAACAACACGTTTCACCCGCAAAGCACACTGCAGATACTCGCTAGGCGGTTCCGCAGAGTGGGCGTGGGAAATGGGGGTAGCACAGCCCCTGGAAACCCGTTGAGCTTGCCCCTGCGGTGGCCCAGACAGTAAGGCCTCAGGAGTGCACACCTTGTTTCGAAGTCTCCCACAAAACCTGCAGTTCCCAGGTCTTTGCGACCTTGGCTTGTAACGTCCCACAGATCCAAAGATGCAAATCCCACTGCAGGCAAAAGATAGAGCAAGAGCTGACAAACTAGCCCTGTGCCGTCAGACAGATGGGTGGGCTGAAGTGACAGGGAGATATTTAAAGTGCTCTATTAAAAGAATCCACCAATATAAAATTGAATGAAAAATTCTGTGAAAATGTTTTTCTTGCTAACTACTTCCCAGACTTCTAATACAGACTGACATCAGCCATCAAAAATAACACAGTCAAACCACGAGGAAGACTTGTGCTATTCCTTAAATAGCTAAATCCTTAGCTACCAAAACTTTGGATGGCTGATGATACGTTAAAAGGTTAAAATGTAAAGAAAAATGAACTTCAGTCTTCTCAGTTGTATAGCTTAATGTGTTGGGTGCCTAAGAAACCCAAGTGTCAATTGCTTTTGCATAGGCAACATAACCAAATAGCTGCACTCTGGCACCTGACAAAACAGCCTCTGTGGATGTGAGTGATTACTCAGTTACTGAATGCCAACAGAAGATAAAGAACAATAGAAGCTGTTTGCTTGGAAAAGTAATTTGCTGGTGTTATTACTCCTCAGTTATCAGCTGAGATTTATGAACTGTCAGGAAACCCCTTAGATTACTGTTTGTAAGTCACTGGTTTTAGGGGTCTCAGCAATCCAATTCTGTTTAGTTTTCAAGCACTTTGTGAACTGCTTGATAAAATTTGTACATACATCAGAATTGATGCATATACCATTAAGTCCTTTTCTTGGTGTGCAAAAATCTGGAAGGTTCCTGCCAGTGAAGGGGGCCACTTGCAGTGTATACTCCCATGTGAAGTACACCTAACCCAAAAGTATACACACAGCATCTTGAGCTATACTGTAGTCAATTAGTTATTCAGCTACCAAAATAAACTCTTCCAAAAACTTTGTCTCACTTGATCTTATCCTAATATTTGGCAGAGGTAAAGATATATTTCCTAAGAATCTCCCTTCTGCTTACAACAGAATCAGGTCAAGTTGACCTCAGTGTTTTCATTCCTTACTATTACTTAACTTTGGAACTACTATTAAATCTCATTAACAAGGACACTGATTATTCTGTTTGTTGCATTTTCTGTGATGAAAATGAACCTTCTGTGTTTTGCCTGGAGCTCAGATAATTTAATTTAAAATAGTCTAAAATAAATAAAAGAACCAAATATTTCAGGAAAACTGAAATTCATTTCTCAAAAGCAAGAATCTTGGAACAATCCTGAGAAATTGCCCACATCAGTGTAAGTCTCCATCTTGAACTGCATGCAGACCTGTGAGTTTAAATATGTTAAATGCCAGACTCCTAGTAATAGTATCTTGTGGTATTGCAGGATTTATTATTTTTTTATGCAACTATAAGAATGTTCTACTATAAAAAGGTCCATACAGAGTTACAGGCTGTTCTTCTAAGAGATAGTAATTGTATTCTGAGTTCCCTCAAACTATACAGTACTAATAGCATAGAAAAAACAATATTTTTTTTTTTTTTTATGATTTCCAGTTTACAATGGCATCTTTACTACAGCCCTTCTGTCATCAGCTATTGCCTCTTACAGTACAAATTAAAGAGGAAAAGTTAATGGCAGACCAGAAGGCTGGTTGTCAGTAGAGACACTGGTGGTAGGGAGCAGCTCTAGACAACTTTAAGGTTCACCATAGATTAACCATGGGATTAATCTAATTCATAATCATAGTAATCATCATCTGTGTTTACTCCAATGCTGGAGGCTTCACTGGGTTTCATTTTCTTTCTGTCCTCTTTGCCTCTTTCCATGGAAGACAGATTATCTTCACACTGCTGAAGAATCTTTTTGGAAGACATCCAACTTTCTCCTCGGCTTTCTGCTGGCGCCGCACACTGCCCTCCCCTGACATCCGTTCCTTTGGCCACCAGCGCTCTCCTGGTTCTGAGAAGGTCACAGGTGCAGTTCCAAGGGTTTCCATCTAAATACAGATGACGAAGACGAGGTAAATACTCTAAGACTTTGCGATCCAAGGCAGATATTTTGTTATTCCGTAAATTTAAAACCTGAAGCTGTTTCAAGTCCTTCAGCTCTTGTTCTCCAACATCCTCTATGTCATTTCCCTTTAGATCCAATCTAGCAAGGGTGTCTGGAAGTCTGGATAAAAATAAAACAACACAAAGACGTTACATTCATCATCATATTATTTCTCTTTGTGTAAAAGGTCTTTGGTGGTATTTGCCCAGGCACATCTGACATATTAAAATAAAACTATCACTAAGAAAAAATGCAATCTTCTGAAAAAAAAAAAAAAGAAAAAAAAAAAGTGGTCCTGAAGTGTCTTTTTTTTGTTGTTGTTATTGGAATACTGTCTATGCACACTTGAACTATTTTCCCACATTATTGCTGTTCTGACCTGTATTGACTGTGTTTGTGCAACTGAACTAAACAGCAGTCCTACTATACTGTACTATGAAGAAAGTTATATGTTCAATTAAGTATCAAGCTAAAAAATGCATTTTGTACCCTTCAGTGCCATAAATATGCCAATGACCAAATTATAGCACCATGAAAGCTCAAAAGTTTAGGGAAGCATGGCAACACTGCTCCTTCAAGTACTTCTGTACATGATTTGTTTAAAAAGTTTTCTAGCTGATAAAGAACTGGATTTTTCTTCCATTTTGCTCTGCTCCCATCAGATTCAAACATTAATCATCACAGAAGTAGTCCATCTGATGGTATCCTGTTTAAGAAATCAGCAACAGGGAAAACAGAAGTGATTTTTCATGGTCTTTTTAAATAGCATTTCAGAGAATTAGAACTGTTTAAATTTTTTAAAAACCCAAACAAACTTGATAGTCTCTGGATATAATACTAGACCGGTCAGTATCATTCTTATTTTCATACATCTTACAAATTTGTGTAAGGCTGTTTTATTTCAAAAGTCTTGCTCATTTATGATCTTCTAATTTCCTCCTGCTGTAGTTATTGACAAGTGTTTAACAGAAAAGTCAGGTGATTGGCAGGGAATATTTTTAATAAAGGTAATTTCAAAGTACCTTAAAATTGATTTTTCTATGGTAGTGTGAGAGGTGATGAAATTTAGAGTCATGGTTAGAGATTTTAAGGAAACTCATTCACTGAAACTCTCAGGGAAATTACAAAAAATACTACTAAGAACTATTTAGAGTAGAACAGCAGTATATCACAACCGGTAAAGGATGATGTGATTATTTATCTCTATGTAATGATATGAGATACTTTTGAAAATTACGAAGAGGATACATTGTGACCCCTACCGGCTGTTTTTTGTGAAGCTCTGTTTGACCTCTTAGGCTGAATTCAGTGTGACTATTTCAAGAGTAGGGCAGTTCTATATTGTGCTGTATTTCCTGAGGGAGATGAGAATTTCCTATGTCAATATGGTGAGCCACTCCACAAAATTTAATCTTACCAAATGCTTGTGACTGCACTAATCTGTTTAGAAAATCTAACCACAGGCAATGATTGCCCAGTATGACGCTGTAATATTAGAAGGGCACTCTAGGGCAAAACTCTAGTGCCACTGATGTCAAAGACAGTAGGTATCACCAGAGATGTTTATGTAGACTGATTACAGTCCAAAGCCTGACGATCAAGCCCTTAAACCTGTGAAGAGTCTTATTGTACTAATGTTAGACTTCGGCTTTATGGCTGTATTGTTTGACTTCAGGCTGTGTTGTTCTTGAGAAAATAATGGCACTGGGCTACTTGATGAGTGATCCTGGTGCTGGCAGAGAAGCTGTGTGCACTTGGGAGCTGACCATGGCAGCTATACTGTGCTGCTGCCACTCCAGGGAGTGTCATCAGTCTCTTCCCTGCATTCTCACTGCTCTCTGCAAGATTTTAAGGAGTATAGGTTCTTCTCTGCCAGTCCTGAAAATGCTTGGACTTCTGGACGGCTTTCTTCTCAGATAAAAACAAAAAAAACTTTATTTCTCCTTATTCCTGCCGAATAACTGCTAAGATCCATAAACTGTGGCACATAGACTATATTTTTTAGCCTTTGACACTGGTGACTGAGTTCTCAGATGTCAGAAGTAATACTTTTATTTCTGTATATCCATGCGTACTTGCTGATCATCAGACAATTAAGTACATATATTTTACATCTTGTCATTTTTTCCCTTTTCTGTGTTTACAGCCTTCCCTTGAAATCTGTATTCATTACTGAGTTGAAAAATAAAAGTCCTCAATATCTCCTTAAAAGCTGTGCTGTTTAAAGGCTAATAGAGAGCTTCTTCCTGTTAATTTTCTTGACTACGAAGGTTGTAAAATAAGATGGATTAGACAGTACTAAAGTAACTAGATAGCATTAAACATTCCTGTCAAGCTAGACTGAAATCAAATATTTATACACCACTAAATCACTTTCTGATTATAAAGCTGCTGCCGAATAGATTCAAATGCTAAAGGACCTGATGCTAAACGAATTGAAATTTTACTGCATTATTTATTTGGGCTAGTTAAACCTGTCCACAAGCCATAAAAATAAAATTTAATAGTGCAGTTGTGTTAAAGAAGTTGATGTTAATGGAATTACTTCGCCATTTTTATGCCATCTTATTGCACAGCTTTTTGAAATAATAAAATTACCACTTTATATCAGACTAGCCTCCATTTGGCTTAATATGCCATCTCTGATAATGGCCAGGACCAACACTCAGATGAATGTGAGAGAAGCTGTAAGCAGGGCATTAATGAACACAGCATGCCCAAGGGATGTTTCTTCTGTGCTCCTTTGGAATTTTGCTTATAGCCTGAAGCCAGAAAGCTTATACACATTCCAAATACTTTGTAATGTGTGAATCTAATGAAGTTGAGAATGCTAATATCCTCTGAAAAACCACATTCTTTTTGACCAGAGTCAGCTCCTGAAATCTTAATATCTGAACAATAATAAACTCAGTGTGGGTTGGTAGAAACATCAGCTTTAAAATTGCTGTCCTTCCTTTTTATTGAATGCTCTATTAATTTTGTGTTATGGGGGAAAATAAATCTAAGCGGCAGTACAACTTCTCTGCAATAATTCTGTTATATTCTCCTAGCAGTTTCCTCTTATTTGTGTGCTAATTAAACAAAGTAGTCTCACTGGCATGGAGAGATGTGAAATGAGTAGATTCACTGTGGGGCCACAGATGTAATGAAAACAGCTCTACTCCTATGCTGAGAGTGCTAACAAGAGTCCCAGTTAGTGCCCGTTATGGCAATGGGTTTATGGTATGGATAGACTTCTACCATGACCAGGTCTGCATACAAATTTTTTTCCAGTTTGGCCCTCATTCTTGTAATGTAAGGAAGGAGAGATGACACCTGGGAACCAGCTGCCCTCAGATTCACTTGCCTCAGCGGAATAGAAATGAGGAGATTCTGTTCCAGCGCCAGATTTGAAAGCTGCGCACACTGCTGAAGAGCTCCTGCCTCAAACATGCTAACAGCGTTGTTGTCAAGAAACAAGTGCTTGAGGTCTTGTAGTCCTTGGAAGTCCTGTGCTGTCACCCTTTGAATCAGGTTATTGCTGCAGTCGAGTTTCTGCAGTCTGCCAGGGAGCCTGAGTGGCATAGTGTGGAGCTGGTTCTTAGAGAGCTCCAGTGTTGTTAAGTTCAGAAGAAGCTGGGCACCGTCTACTGATGTTAGCTGATTTTCTGACAGGAAGAACTCAGACAGGTTTTCTAGGTGTTTCATGTCTCGAAGTCTTACTGTTTTAAGCTGGTTTTTCTCTATTTTTAGTGACAGCAGGGATCTAGGTAGGTCAAGAGGCACTTCTGTCAGAAAGTTGCTGCTTAAACTAAGAAACTGTAGATTTTGGAAAGATGCAAAGAAGTTGGCTGGGAATGAGTTCAGTTTATTATCAGCCATGCTCAGATACTTCAGCCTCGGAAGCTTAAGTGGTGCAGACACAGATTCCATGTTGTTGCCATCCAGAATCAGACTTTGTAAATTGCAAAGGGAAGAAAATGCACTTGGTGGCAGACTCGCAATCAGGTTGTTCCGAATATCAAGCACCCTTAGTTTGATCAAACCTTCAAAATCAGACACATGCAGAGTGTTGATGAAGTTATCAGCGAGTTTTAAAATTTCAAGACCAGATGGGAGGAAGGTGGGTATTTGCTTTAGCTGATTTTTGTAGAGTTCCAGGGACTTCAAGGTGCTCAAAGCTTTGAAAGTGGTGTTTTCTATTGATTCTGTGCCACTGCATGACAAGACCAGCTCTTCAAGGGCTGACATTCTCCTGAAGTCAGTAATCTTAAAAAGAAAAAAAAAAAATCACATGATAGTATACCATCTATTTATGGATCTCCTCACTGGTTACTTCTGGATGCTTTGACAATTGCTAGTATGTATTGAGAAACTGTATATTTAGAATGAGAAACTAAGGGAAGTGGTAACGATAGAGGTGTTACTATGGGTACCTGCGGTTTGCCAGTATTTACTTACATTTCTAGAATTTTCTTGTTTAAGTCCATATTGTGTCTGGTTTTCAGCCAACACACATGTTTGAAGAAGGAATATTCCTTTTATTTCTGCCTAATGCATAGCTTATATAAAATGGAGAGCTAATATCACCAGTGGCAGAAATCTCTGCAGAGAGTAGATGGTTGTTAATGTTCACTGCATTCAGTGGAGCTTGCTGAAGCAGGTTTGAGTTCATCATACATCCATTTCCATATATCAGCACTATTGTCACTGCAGTGTGTATTCCCCAGAGGAAATGCACATGGATATCATCACCTCTCCCTATTGTAAAGTTTTGGCAGGAAATTAAAATCTGACACGTGCACTTCTTCTGTTCCCCCACTATCTCTCCTTTTCTTTCAGTAAAAACTCACATATTAAGATGATCAAACCAAAAGTGTCAAATCAGCTTGGTCTGAAAGTCCTCTGTGGAACAGATTGCTTTTACAGGAACTTAGTTTTTGTTAGTTGGTAATAAAGAGATGCTTTGCAGTGGTAAATGGAACTTAGATGTTGACTGTGACTATAATATACAGAGGCATACTAATTGTTTCATTATTTTTCTGCTCTGTTGCAACCTGCTTGTTTACAAAGTTTGCCATTTTATGTCTCAAGTTAAGAAGCAAACTTAAATGAATCTGGCAGTTTCCTCCAAGCCGAAATATGAGGAAACATGCACTGAGGCTGAACCTGGGAGTTCTCCGATACACCAGTTGCTTAAACAGTAGTTTTCTGTAATTATCAGAGATGCTGCCCATTGACTTAGGTGCATGATTTTTAGAAACTCATTTATATGGGAATCACAGAAAGCTCAGAGAAAGATGAGCAGGTGTTCTGCATGGGAGAGGTGGGAAGGAGTGTCCTTACCCATTTTCCCTTCCATTGTCCAGTTAAACATTTCACTGCAGGTCTCAGGAGTACCACATCAGTGAGAGATGTTAAACTAACACTGTAGTCTACATGCTATTTTCCACAGGGCTTAGTAGCTTCCACCACATTTTACTGTCATTGAGAGAAGCTATAGCACGTGTTCTACAACATAACCCCTCATCCCAGTCAGGAATCTACATGGAAGGCAGTACAAGTCCTTTGCAGTGCAGATACTGGGTAGTAATTTTATTCTATGGTCCTGATTGAATACAATTAGCAATTATATTTGTGTATGTGAAATCAGTTATGAAGGTGGCTGTTAAAAGATTCCTTCCAGCTTCATTTATACAACTCTTGCATGTTTTTGGGTTGTAACTCTTCACCCTGGCTACAGACTCTGCATTTTAACTTCTGTTAAAATTAGAGACCACACAACTGTGAAAGAGGAGTCAGATATAATTTTCCTTTGGTATCCTTACCTGTCACTACCTTCTGATTACATTTATTCTGCCTTGTAAAGTCTTTTCTGAACAGTGCAAGATTTGATGCAGTTAGTGAGAAAGTATAGATATGGAATCTCTATTGATGCAGGTTTCTCCATCAACTACATTTAAGTTCAATGTAGGAATATAACTCCATAAAAAAACTTACATTGTCAACAGTAAATAACAAAGTTGTCCATTTTTCTATTTTTTCTGTAAGTGCAGTTTTGTAATATATATATTACTATAAAGCAATTACCTAATTGCATGTCCAGTTTTGGTCATGATTAGGAAGCTAATCTTGCAAAGCTTTTATCATGAGAAGCCCCATAGGAATGGACTGCATTACTCAAGAGCAGAAAGGCATAGTCATGTGTAGGTGATAAAACAGTCTTAAGGAAATTGAAGAGACTGTGAAATTAAATGAACTTCACAAGTTCAACACGTTTTCTCCTTTAAGTTCAAAAGCAGTACTTCCTTTCCCTCAGTTGATTGCTGTATGTCTCTAAGAGGCTTAATTTTCATCTTATTAAGTGACAGAGAGCCATGTGAAGGTCAATGTACAGACATTCATTCTCTGATGATGTTAGGCTTCTTAATGTGGATTATTATAATTTATATTTTCCACCTATTTGGTATGCTTTGCTAGGCTCTGTGACCATGCTGTTTTGAGACTTAAATATTTATCCATGCTGTTACAAACCTCCCAGTCTTCCTAATATAAATCAAGACATATTTGAAAGCATATCAGCTCTCTTTTTGCTACAAAGTGATGTTTTATTCTCTAACTGGACTGTCTGTAAATTGATACTAATATAGTTATATATTTTAAAAAGTAGATCTCCTGAAGATGGATCTAAGACACTGTTATTTTAATTTAAACATTTAAATAATTTTGGTTTTTTTAAATGATCCTTTTCCTTCTTTTAGAATTTTTGTGAACTAGGATTTGTTATAAGCAGTTTCTTAAATCAGTCTGATATTGTGGGAGCCAGATAAACAATTTCCTTTTAACAGCTAACCCCCCATGTATTAATATAGTTAGAAATAAACTAAATCTTAAAGTGAGAATAAACAGGTTATAGTTGGTCTTCAAATCAAGGGGAAGGCAGAAATAATTGAAAAAAAGATGCTAAAATTAATCTAGTTTTGTTATTCTGAAGTCTGTTTATAACAAAAGCCAGTTTGTAAAAATACCAAAAGCAAAAATCCCAGCCAGAGTTTTCAGTAATGACTGAAACTGTCAGTAATGACTTGACCCTGTCAGAACAAACAGAAAGTTGATCTGGGAAAAAAAAATCTACATTTTTTTCTTGTTTTTCTTCAAAACATACTGTATTTAGCACACAAACATGTCTTCTTTTTAATTTCTGTACAATTTTAATGATAACCAATGCAAAGTAATGTCCAAAAGTAACTGGTGCTCAGTTTGAAGTAATTACTGTTTATTCTTCTGAGGCAGTTAATTGCCAAACCATAGTATATGTGAATGCTTACACATAAAAGTCTCTTGGAGGTCAGCTGTGGGAAGGTTAGGCTTCCATTCAATTTCTTTTTGAAAATATGTTATCTTCTTTAAGATTAGGAAAATGAAGGCATTTTTGAAAAAACAAAAAAAGCCCAAATAACCCCTATTGAGTTGTTTTAAACATGTCCAGACATTTACTTTACAAGCAAAAATCAAACCCTGTTTCTATGAGTACCACAATATATATAGTGGAACTTCTCAGCTGTGTAAAATTAAGCATATCTATTTATGATGTCAAGACCTCGGAACCATAATTTCTTGCATGGAAAGAAAAGTGAAAAATATATTCACAGACCCAGTCTAACCTTAAGGAAAGAATCTACATAAATACAGGGAGATAGCATGAAAGGACTTACAGTGCAAAGTCAGTGTGTATAAAGTGAAAAACTTTCTTCTTAGATGGTTTCACGCACCATTTGTTCTGAACAGTCATAAAACATTTATTCCACTACTCTACTCACTTACATCCGACATTTAAATGCTTTATAACATCTATCTTTTGCTCTAGTTAGAATCTAAGGCCACTTTACTTGTAACTGAGGGGTAGCTGACAGGTATGGGCAGCTAGCATAAGAAAGGAGAAATGGCTCATCTTCCTTATCTTGGAAATAAAATAATCAGGGTGGGTTTTTTTTGCAAAGAAAATGTATTTCCTAATAAAGAGTTCATTTGACAGATCTTTTGTTTAACTAGAGTACATCAATATAGCTAAATCACACCAATGAACTTTGACTCTTGTAGGTATGGGAGCTAAAACAAGAAAACCAGAGATAGTAGTAGTGGCTAAAAGAGAAGCAAATTCTTTCTCAGAGTTAAATTGTAAAATTACTGACTATTACTCAGTGGGCAACAGGTATCCCAGATACTGCTCTAAGCTGCCTTCTAACCTATTTCATTCAATTCTGAGAGCAAAGTCAAAGATGCATTTCAGAGCAGTTAGTTACATTCTTTGTATCAGGACAAGCATACTTAAGAGAAAATATATCTCTTTTGAATCAAACATTTAGTATTATTTGTAGTAATGATACACAGCAAGCATGTATAATACAGGCGGTTGTACTTCCCTTGTGTCTATCTGTAGAAGTTGAATCTATTAAATAAATATATTTCAGAGAACAGTTCCAGAGTGCAGTGCAAAATGAGCATAAACTTATCATGCCTTTAATAATGTGACCCAGTGATGCCTCAAGAAACACAGAATAAAAATTTTTAATAACACAGACTGCTGGCATCTTCAGTTAGAAGCTGCTATTGTTTATGTGAGTTACTAGATAAGCCTAGCATTGCTTTTAGAAACAGCTCATGCTCTGCCTTAGACTCTAACTTACTTACTCCCTCTTCTATTTCTAATAGCAGTTGTATTTGACACTTGCAACTCCAGAGAGGGAAAAGAACTTCGGTTTCATTCATTAGGGAAATGATTCTAGCTACAGAAAACCTTTCTATTTACTGTGAAAAAATATTATATTGTAGCAAAAGTAGCAAAAGCTTTTAACAAGTTAAAAAATTACTCTGGATTTCAATGGTTATTTGACCATACAAAAAAACAAGTCAACATTTGGTTCCTTGTTGTAAATTACTATTTTTTGAGTTGCATACAAAATATCATTGTGGCAGCATGAACTGGTGCTCAGAGACTGCAGAATAATGAAACACTATAGGAATATATTTACATATCCTTAAAAAGTAAAAATAAAACCAGATCTGGCAGCATTTCATCCATTTTTAGAACATGGAATAAGATTTTCCTTTCACTTGAAAGCCACCACCATCTGGGAAGCCCAGCTTTTGGTTACAGCGGACTACAGAAAGTATTTTTACTGGATTTTTTCCTACCTGGAGTTGTTTAATTTTGCTGTGACTGATGTAGAGTCTCCTGGTGGTAAAAGGAATCTCTCTGGGGATCTCTGTAGTTCGATAGCATTGCACTGACTGGGCAGGGTCACAGCTGCATCTTCTTGGGCAAGTGGTACTTAGACCACTGTGAAAAGAAAAGAATACTAAAAGGTAAGATAAATACATCTTCCAAAACAGGAGCTCTGAAATTGTCTTGGCAACATACAGCGTGAATTAAGCACCAAAGTCCTTTTATACCATGAAATCTGATAAAAGGATATTATGACTGTGTATTTTATCCCAGTGAAAAAACAGCAAAAACAATACCTTAATTTGCCTGGGTTAAAATGTTGGCAGGCATTACAAAGAGTGAGAAACTTAAACAGTGATAAGGTGCCTTTACATTTGTAGGTATGTGAAATTAGTGTTATTTATTACCTGACATCTAATCTGCAAACATCCATATTATCTCCAGTTTCCTAGTTTTGTTAAATGTGCCACCACAGAATTAGTGGAGAAAAGATAAAGAGCTGTTTTATAGCGGGGCTGTAAAACCTTTGTATCTTCTGTGACCCAGTATTAGAATCAGTAAAAACACAACTACAGCCAACACCGAAGCTTTTTCACTCTTCCTCTTGCATTATTCAGACCCAAGAACACACCACCCCCACCTCGGGCAGCTATTATTTTAAAGCCAAAACATTCTAGTCACTTTCTGAATATCTTTGATACAGCTGAGTGCTGGTGGTTGGTACACATTTTTTAAGGATGAGACGCAAATGTAAGTTACCTGTGTTTGTGTAATTCCCATAAATCAAAGTTTAATTATTATTGTATTTGAAAATTACAAATGTAAAATGCTTGAAAGCATTTAGTATAAATCAAGTGGTAGATGATCAATAAGACCTATTTACCCTATGATAGATGGCAAACATTAAGGTTTCCCTCAGAGTTTTCTCTCTACTTATTAGTGCTTCTTTCACATATCTACTAGCTGTGCCAGCTAGAGATACACAGTTGTGAAAGGCTTACAGTTTGGTTTCTGATTATTTTAGGAACTTTATATGCATTGTTTTTTCCTTTCTACCTCAACATACAAAGGAACATACTCCAGAAAACTCATCATACATGATCTGCTTTGCACTGTTACCTGCTTCATTCCATCGTCTCCATCATATCTTCAGTAGTAGCTAATCCTATTCCTTGAATGCAGAACTAGGCCAGTTATTTTTCCAAGCAGATGATCGATGTCAAGTTGATTTGACAAATGGATAATTGAACTGGGGACAGTCCTCGATTGGAATGCCTATTGGATGCAGCTGGGTTTATACTTGACAATTGACATATTTCCTCCTGGAGATCCTTCTGTGTCCTTAATCCCTTACACTGCGAGTACAGAACTGCAACCCAGCATCTGCTAAAACAGACAGCAAGAGCAGAAACCTTTCCTAAAGCAGCCTGTCAAACTAGTGTGTTTAACAAGCTATCCAGAAAAATCCTGCCTGATTTATGCCATAGTGATCAACTGAGCAAAAATGAGTGGGTGAGAAGGATTAGCAATGATGCTTTAAAACAAATATTTTAACATCTTGATCTAGGGTTTCGTACCTGGTTTGTAGTTTTGCCCTATTTATTTATTTATTTATTTATTTATTTATTTATTTATTTATTTATTTATTTTCCCTAAAAGAGTCAAAGTACCCAGACAAAAGTGTAAAACCTTTCTGCATACTGACAGCTACTCGTGGCATATTTCAGCATGCCCTGGAATAGTCTTTGATCCTATGTTTCCACTGACTTGCGCTTAAAGGCTGGAGGCCACTAAGACAATAATGCCCAGGATCTTATGTAGGAATTTGAGTTCCTCAAAAATGTTATCAAAAAGCAACGGCTTTTTGCTCAAGGAGGGTCAAAAGAAATGCAGATCAAACACTACAGTTTGCAGTTTAGAGCCCTAGATTACTACAGTTAGTCTGAGAATCCCTTTAAGTAAGATCCATACATTGCATTCTTCCCCATTTTGTAAATTATAAGTCACTCAGCCAATGCTAGAATTCACAGCTGTAGGTACGCACAATATTCTTGGCTCTTTGCATTTTTGAGTAACATCTGTATCCTTGGTCTTTTCAAACTAATGAAAGAAACTTTATTGGTTTAATAGTTCATTCACATGATATTAACAACAATGGTTTAATCAAGAATGGTATTACGTATCCATCAGTTTCTGATGTATGTCTGCTTTCAGCAGCTAGGTATTTTAAAGTGATAGCTATGAAAGATGATCCTATTAAATCTGTTCTGTACAAATTCTGACACGTGTCCACCAGAGCTGATGCCTTTGCTATGACCTGTGGTTTTTTTATTGATTCTATGAGACCTGATGGCAACAGAACTGATGAAGAGTCACGGGACTGTATGGGCATAAGCCTAGCAGGAAGATTGTGAGCTGTGCAAAAAAAAAAAAAGTGAATAAACATTCCAGTATCTCTGTTGGAAGCAGCACTGCTCGCCCATAAGTTTCACAGCTTTGCAGGGGGATGTTAAGAGACTCAATCATTGGTGGCCATTTCCTGCCAGCAGTTTTTATGCAAACTCTCCACACCTTTCAATGGGGATTCCTGTGCAGGACTAATGGCATGATATTCCCCTTTGTCATTTCTCTGTCAGAAAAAATCAACGATAGCCCCGTATCCTGTCTGCATGAGAAGTCCAGGGACACTACATGGTGTGTGCTTTAACCAAAGGTAAACACTTCAGATAAAAACCTGCTAAACCCAAAATCTGTGTCAGACTCTTTTGTGTTGTTGGTATTTAATATGGACATTGGTTACAGTGTGTCATGGCAAAATAGTAAAATATATTGGACAAATTTGGATAAAACATAAGCTTGAGTTGATGTGAGTTAGAAGATCTTTCAGGATTGCTGCTTTTATTTCAGGTCTGAAGAAGGGCTCATAAAGGACTGTAAAGTTTGGGGTTTTTTTTCCAAATCTATAGGTTAGTCTAATAAAAATACTATTTTTTTCTACAAGCCTTGTCTCACGCAAGATTTTAGCATCCTCAGTACTGGTGTTTGGGTATTTCTTTCTTCACCGAAGTCAGAGGTTTGACAAAACCACACATGTATGTCCAAACATAGTTTTTAAAGGAAGATTACATTTAGAAAATCACATAAAAGTAAGATAACATTAGAAAAAGAAGAATGAATCTGCAAAACTCTAGTTACAGAGTGTTTAGAAATGTCTGAGTTAAGACAGCCCATAAAACCTGAAGGTGGATCCCTTGTAATGTATATGATGGCACAGACCACACGAGGGAAGATGAGGTCTTATCACAAAAGACATGTAGAAGAGCTCTTACAGTTGGGGCGTCCCTTGACTATGGAAAGGAGAAATTGAAGGGAAATACCATCTTAGGGCCTGCAGAGGGCATGGGTAGGAGCTGGTCCCTGAGGGATGTCACAAGTACAAGCAGTTTGGCAACTAGGAGCTGCTAAGTGATGGCCTATGCTCCAAAGAATCCTTGGCATATTTAACTGCCATATGCTATCAAGTGCCTGCCACTGCGTACGTGTGAATATATAATTATTTTTTTCTTGAGGTTTTTAACTTGGATTTGGATCAGTTTTTCACAGGGACAACAAATGGCATTTGTCTGCTGCAAAGATTACCTCCAATCAAGCACTTCTCTCCAGAGTGGATTGGGCTGCTAAGGGAAACAATTATAACATTGTTTTTAAAAACTTGATGCTTCCCTTAATCATCTGTTCAAATAATCTGAACTGTTTTACAGAAATGTTTCTTAAACAAAGAGTCTCAGAAGGTTATGCTGAATCATGAATGTCAACATAGATGCATTCATGGCATATTAATGATACCTAATTAATATAAAGATCATAAATTTATCAAAAGTTATTTTGTGTTTTATTCCTACGAAATAAAACTGCAAGTACCGTTTCACAAAAACAATCAGAGGTGGGTCTGAAAATGATGTCTCAATCTTCTTCATAAGCCAAGAATTTTGTGGAAATATTTTTTTATCTACTTCCATTGTATGTGGAGAATGCACCTTCTAATTCCAGGTCATAATCTTACACTGGAAACAGCTGCTGGATGACTCAAAACAGATTTTTCCTCCACAAAATAAGGTAGGTTTCCTTTTCTTCCTCCATGCTGGCTACATAGAGGAGATGAAAGTGATAGCGCCTTAGGAATGTCTCACGTTCCACCTGTCCGTGGCATGTTTGCATTCCAGAGGAACTAGTGCAGTGAAACCTGTTGAAATGAATCTTTGTTAAACAAAAAATTCACATACTGAGGAGTTCTAGTCATTGCCAATTTTATGATAGTGCTGAGGGATGCTAGCCAAGATCAGATGCCTCTGGGGTAGGCACCCCATAAACAACAAATAAGGAGCACCCATGTGGAGGAGGTCAGTTTAATTTCATACATATATGCCACTAGTGGTGCTGTAATTGTTCTTCAAAGTATTGTTACTAATGGCAGCCACTTGATGGAGAACTGTTATTCATTAATAACTGCACTACAGAGAGCAGTGCCCATGAAACCACAGATGATGGTATGGTATGACAACAGTTTTCTAGTAATAATATTCCAAGTTAGCCCCAAAAGGAATGAAGAAGGGGAAATAAAGAGGGCAGATATGATGGCTGAATCCATTCTTAACCTAGAATTTAAACACACAGGTCTTTTGTATATGAGCGTTAATGTGAGGTTTGTAGTTAACCTATGTGAGACTGTGCCTCGTTCAGTACCACCTAAAAAAGTGGCAGAGATGGATCATTCAGTCGATACTGGAACCATGACAATTCTGTTTCTAGGGTTTTGCATACAGAGAAGTGGCTCAAGTCAGTAGTTAACAATCGTGACCTGCAGGGGCTTTTCAGAGTCCTGTATGAAGCAAGGCCCTTCCATTCCCTGTGGACTCTTTAGCCTTTAAGAGCAGCCTGTCAGTGACTGAACATCCAACAGAATCAGAATGGTTCTTAAACTGTGAAAATTGTCTACCGTTCAAACTGTGAGGCACAGTTTCAACAAAATGAGAACTCTGAAACAACAGTTTTCTAAATTATACCCACCGTGTGCACAAAAAGGCGGTTAATTCTTCCACACTATAAAAGCTGAACATTTTTGACATGTGTTTTATTCGTTTAAAAAAAAAAAAACACAAAAAAACCCCAAACCAAAATTCAGAATGAAAAGTTAAGCGTAAGTTTATATATAGAAATAAGCATAAGAATAAGACCTCAATAAGCACTGTAAAAAAGAAAAGCTGGTCAAAAGAAATGACTTGTGGAAGTTTTGTTGTGTAAAAAGAGACCAATAAGGAGTGGATGTCCCCTCAAAATAGTAGTGAGTGAATTACTGCATGCATGGACTCACTGTGTGGACTGTTAAATGCAGCCAACTGTGACCTCTCTAGGTCTGCAAAGCAGGAATCACCTAAAAAGTAAAAAACTAAAAAGTCTGGGGTTTATTAGAAATTTTCTGTAATGACAACTGAAAATGTATGTCCCTTTAAGGATCGGTGTGGATGGATAACTTCCTCCTCTCTAACCTGCTTCAGAAAGGCACATTCTAATCATCTAGTCTAACTCCTTTTCTAGAAGATGAAAGTCTTGCTTTATCGTCTCAATTTTCTCCCATTCCTTGATACTGTGATATATTCTTTGTTTTCTCTCCGTTCCCCTTTGGTGTCCCTGCTTGTGACTGTACAACCACCGTTGCAATCAAACCACTCAAGATGCTTCAGCACTAACCACACAGATGATGGCCTTGACACGTGTACACGCTGCAGCCTGGCATGCACAGCTGGGCAGCTGCAATTACAGAAGTTTCCGGGTGAACCGACCCTCATGTGCAAACAGATGTGTTTATATTGTAAATTCTTTGTGCAGAGGCTAGGTCTAACCAAAGGTTTGTAGAATATCTTACACAACACTTTCCCAGTCTTGGCATGGACACTAGATACCAAATACACTGCAGTGGAGATGTCAATCAAAGTATTTTTTTCTTTTGATTTGAGTATTACTTTGCTTTGTTTTGTATGAAAATGTGTCCTCCTGACGTTTAAGGTCATTTGCTCTTTAAGAGCAAACTAAGTTTTCAGATATTTTATCAGGAACTCCAGTAATCAGTTAGAGTATGTAGGTTTATGTTTGCACTCAAATGTACTTAATAGCGGTGTAACACAGACACCTCACATTTTCTATACCTTGTCTAAAATAATTGAAATTATGTGCATAAATTATGTGGAGAAATTAGCTGGTGATTAACTTCACTAGCTCTACAACATAATAAATTTAAGTTCAGATGAGGAAACTTCAGTGAAGTCCTTTTGAAATCAAAAGTATTCAGAGAATTTAAATTGTTCTTGATGTATAACTTGCTGAAACTATTAGATTGTTAGAAATGTCAATTGGGTATAGAAAGGATTCTTACTGCTAGATCAGTTGATTCAAACTACCTCTGTTCTTTAAATGTTCTTTAATTATTTTGTTGATGTTATCAAGGTAGAGTATATTACAATTTACTTTAAATCGATTTAATCTAATTGAAGGCCAAATCTACTAACCTTTCTTAGGCTCAATTCTATAATTACTGCACAGCTTGCTTACAGAACAGAGTTACGATTGTCTGGGGGCATTTGACAGGCACTTCAAGGCTAACTGAAACTGATCAGAATTTTCTAGGGGTCATTCAAGTATAGTTTTGAGATAATTAAATTATTCTTGTGTGTTATCAGCAATATCTGCTTTTAATTTCAACCCCCTTTTTACCCAGTATTTCTGATGAGGAATATACTTAGTACCTAATCATAACTACATTTACTAAGATTTAGTGTCACAATCAAAGATTTTCTTGATAATATATAGCATTCCTTCCCATTTATCCATAGTCCAGCAAATATTAGACAGATATTACACTGCAGGTAGGCTTCTAAAAGAACTGTATTTGAGAAACTAATCTTTGAGTGGAATAAGCAGAGACAAAACCTTGTTTGACTTGTGCAATGTAAGGACATGAAAAACAAAGGTAGCACTGATAAGGGATGAAAGAATTAAAATTAATGACCACAAAACTCTGATACCACTGTAGATAAAATATAAGATAGAGCTGGACCAACCCATAAGCTAAAGGAAAAGGACACTAAAAGCCTGAGAATATGTGATCCTTTAAAAAGCAGCAGTCATACATAAATTACATTAAGTATAATTTTTTAAAGGCAGTATTTGCTATAGATATGTTATGTAGTAACTATCGGAAACTTCCGTCTCAAGATAAGCAGATACTGTTCAAATGCATGATAGAGATATATTAGAAAATTCTGTTTGGCCAAGTGATAGATTACTGTTTCATTTTTTAAAAAGGCAAAGAATGTAATGTAGTTCTATAGGTACTTCTCCAGTGTGATATCTACCAGAATCAAAGCCAAAGCTAACATAAAAACTGATAGTCCTGAAGCAATTAATTTTATTGTGTGGCTGAACTAAACAACAGTTTAGCTTTTGGTATGGCAAATACTTTGATTTTCTGTCAGACCCTGTTGTGTAAAAAATACAGCCGATATGGCTGTGGAGAATGAACATTAGAACGAAGGTCAAGCAAATGCTCCCTTAAGCTGGGCTCGCTAAGAAGCACTTGGGGGACTTCAAACACTCAGACCCTTTGCTCAACTATTATTCAGAATACACCAATTTACTGCATCAGATTTTTTTTTTTTCTGTGAGTATACATAAAGGTTTTTGTAGCTTTTGTTTCCATCGTGGATGGACTTAACAGTAAGAGAACCCCTGTTAGGTGCCCGGTTTGTTATTACCTACCTGCAGTTACAGTGCAGACAATTTGAACAGTAAAGGGTAAATGAGGAGGTTTGTAATAACAATCTGTAGGCTTCTTGTCAAGACTATGTCAGCAGATCCCAGAGGAAATGTGATATCTACTGTTAGCGGTGAAGTTTGCTTTTATCCAGCTCTTCTGAAAGCACAGATTGATGGAAGTACAGATCTTCCCTGCTTTGATTTATCGCTTCACATTCCAGGTGAGCGGTCTAACCATTGAGCTGTAAAACGGTATCAGTCTGTCTCTTTGTGTCCCAATCAATTATTTATGCAAAGTGTAGGAAGGAAAGAAACTCACCCCAGGATGCCCTATGGCCCAAGGGCAGGGCATGATGGAGTCCTGGCACCCTTACAGTTTCTTAGTATAGGCTCTTCTGCTGACTGGAGGGCCTTTGTGCTTCCCCTCTGTTGTACAGGCAGGGTAGTCTGGGGTGCCAACGTTGTAGGCAGGATTGGGATCCTGATCTGGGTTAAAACAATCCTTTTTCTCTTTTGAGATGGAATTACAGCTTTGATGCAATAAAGCCAAGCTGCATGAGATCTCTACGAGACCTCCTAATAAAGCTCCCACTGAAATCACATCAGGCTCCACCACAGTATTTCAAACGAGATAAGCTGTAACCAAGGTGAGTGCCTTGGCGAAAGCACACATGTAGAGACAGCTTATTCCCTGAAATCTATTTATTTTTCAGAACCAGGATGAGCTAGAAAAATGCAAATACCTTTTACATGGGTGTAACTGCAGTCAGTGCTTCTGGAGAGGCAAAGGGCCTTTTTATACAATACCTGCAAGTCTGCATCTTTGCTGAGCATGAGCAAGGAATGTGGCAGTGCAAATGCAGCTGTGTGGTTTGCACCTGCTCACTGTATTTGTGAATACAGGAGCAAAGGCTTCCCTCTCCCTCTCGCACAGGAAAGGGGGAATGTGTACATTATAGTAATTTCGTTGGCATTCCAGCTATTGATACTACAGTCTCCTCCACCTAAATACAAGAACTTTCTGTAACATACCAACGACACTGGGGAAGAGCCTGTGAGGGTTCTGCTGCGGGGTGAATCCCCAGGCCCAAGGGACCCCTCGGGGACTTGTTCCCAGGTGGGGACCCCTGGAGTGAACAGCCAGCTTCCCCGCGGCAGGCCTCAACACGAGAAACTTGAGAAATGCTAAATGCGACGTAAAAATAACATTCCCCGTAGTGAAAATCTTTGTTTAGGTCGCGCCAGACACCAAGGGCATTTCTGAGAGGCTTTTCTGAAGCGGGTGGGGCGGCAGGAGACGTTGCTCGCAGCCGGGGCGGGGGCAAGACGCGGGTGGAGCGCCCCGTGCCTGCCTCCGGGAGCAGAGCGGTAGCCCCACCGGCGGGTGAGGGCGCTCCCGGGAGACAGGGTGACCGGCACCGGGACGGGGGACAGGGGCGGCCTCGCCACCCCTCTCACGGCCCGAGCCGGGCCACAGCGCCCCCTGGCGGCGCAGGCTGGGGAGCGCAGCGGCCGCGATCGGGAGTTCGGGGCTCGGCC
>NW_020799097.1:54112995-54202859 GCF_003259725.1 Athene cunicularia | reverse complement strand
AGCGAGAGCCCGTCCTGCGCCCCGCGGCTGGTGGGCGCCGTTCTGGTACGCGGCTGGGGAGGGTTAACTCGGCCCCGCGTTTTGGGGGGCGGTGTCCAGCCCCGCGGGATTCGGGCCTGGCCGTGCCGGTCCTCTGGTTTTGGTTATTACGGCGTGGGCATGAAGCGGTGCCTGCCAAAAAAAGTTCTCTTTGATGTTGAAAGCAGAAGTCTTGAGCAACGGATGCCGCTGACTGGTCTTCTGTTTGCATTAAGTCCCTAGTGAATTTAGAAGGCCTTCTGAAAACCGGGCAAAGACTTGTATGTGATCGAGATGCTTAAAGCTTGTAGTCAGTAGTCAAAATGAGGGCGTTAATCCTGCTTACAAGTAAATGAAAAAGGAAAATGGATTGGGGGTGGGCTTTGACAGGTCCTCTTGTCCCGTCATACTTCAAGGCGGATTAAATGCCAGGCTTAGTGTCAGAAAATTAATGTCAGACATTGCACATTCTATGAGGAGAATAACTGTCCTTACTGTTGGAAAGTTTTCTTCATGCCTAATCCAGAATTTTAGTCAGGGTGGGAGGAAAGAAGCATCAGCTGGAGCCAGGCTGGCTGGTGCTGATGTTGCTTGAGAGGCAGGACTGCAGGTCCTATGACTTGTGCAAGAACTGAAGTCCTCTGGCAGGAGATTCTGGGGAACGTTACAGCCATGACATGTCTTCCCTTAGTTTTTCCTTGGGCTAAACCCCTCCAGTTTCTTAAGTATCTCTTGTAGGCCGTGCTTTTTAGGGTTGTATTACTTCTTACTGTTTTACTAACTTTTAAATATATGTGAGTAATGGGAAAAACTTCTTCAAAACCATGAAGGTACATGCTTTGTAAGATCTTCAGTAGACAAGTAAACCGCAGAATTCAGTTCTTTCAGTCCTTTGTGTTATACTTAGTATAATAAAGGAATTTAAGAACCTTCAAACGGTAACCTGCTCTTCTGAAGGTCTACCTTGTAGGAGGTAGCAAAGTAAATTGGCTTTGGTTTTAATCAGGCTTCTTCCTGGTATGAAGACATTGTTATGCAAAATAATCCATAGAGTTTAGCAGAGGAACAGGGTATTTCAGAGTAGAACAAAGACCTCATTAAACAAGGAGCTTTTTTCGTTGCAGTCTTTATTGCACCAGAATACTTACTGTAGTGATGCTTATGGTATTCTTTGTGTTTATATTGCTATGCTGTTATATACATTTTAGTATTGGGTATGTGTCTATACTATAGACCTGTACGGTAGACTTAATTGTATAGGCGTAGTAAAGTAAGATCTATGAGTTTATAGTAGATAATCAGTATTTATTGCATATTACACAGGGATGGTGGGTGTTGTGTACAGACTTGTAAAACAGATGAGTTTTCAGGTTATTTTAAGAGAATGAGTTGATGCTTGGTAAATATTCGTTTGAAAAGTTGTTTCAAGCTTAAATATTTTTAAAGGAAGTGATAAAACTCAGATCCTGAAAGGTACTTTGGTATCTAATAAGTCATTGGGGGCACCTGATTAACTGAAGATCTGTGCCTCAGTCTCAAATGAGTTGAAGAGCAAAGGAGTACAGCTAATAGTTGTAATAGCCTAATTATTGTATATGTCTAAGAGCATGAAGTAATTGTTTGATAAAATGATACTGAGAATCCAGAGTGCTTGCTTTAGAAGTGAATAAAAAGTCTTTTGTGAAATATTTTTATTACTGATACTACTGTTAGACCTCACAGCTATAAAGGAATTTTTATCTTCTAAACAGACTGTTAGAAGGTTATACTATTGTGTTGAAGGTTGTTAATTTTAGGACCTCATGATTATCAGAGTCATAAACTTGAAATGAAACCTGCCTTTTAGAGCCTCCAAAAGATGGAGCTGCTCTGTTGAGAACAAGTATTTTGCCTTTTTATGTGCACAGATGTCTGATCAAAAGCCTCTGTCCAAAATGAAGAATACAGTTACATATTTTGAAAGGTCACTGACATTAATACTGGAGTTTAGAATGTGATCGGTGGATTTACTCTTTTTTTATAATGCAAGTTACTGTATTTCATATAATTTTAAAAATTGCAGTCATTGCTTAATAGCTTACAGTTGTAACTTCATAGTGTTTGTAGATTTTAATACAAAGCTTTCATCACACTCATAAAAGTGCCATTAGTCATAGTTTACTTACATACAAACACTTATTCAAGCTGGTAAGTTAAATCCATCTTCAGAAATATGCCTGCCTTTGGCTGAAAATAATACTTTGACTGAATGTGTCAGTGACTGTTAAAAGACTTCTGCAGCTGCAATTGCCTGCTGTTGTCTTACTGAATGAGTGATATTATTTCCTAAATGAAAATCAATAATAAAAAAAAAAATATGAATATCATTGTTGTTTGTGGGTTCAATTTTCTTGACCAGAATTGTCAGATCTTATTATAATTTTACACACAAGTGTAAAGAAATGTGGTTCATACTTTTGTTTCATCATCAGCATTCTCTGATTGATACAATTGCTTTTAAGAGACACAATGTAGCTGGTTTGGTGGATGGAAGCTCCTGCTATAGGAGGTGAAAAATGTGTTGGTATTATTGGTGTATACCTACTGTTAGAGAGATGAGTCTAGGTAAAATATTGTATGAGGGATGTTTCTGAACAATGAAAGAAGTATTCCAGGAGGACAGTAGCTTCCAAAGAGGGCGTTATATGTTGGCAGTTCAGGAGTAAGTTATTTTTAGAAGGAACCTGAAGGTATGTAGATGCACAGGGGATGTATGCGGGTAAATTTACTTGTGCTTTAGGGTTTTGAAAGGTTATAAACATACTGCTGTGCTAGTAACATTTGCAGTCTTAAATTAAACTAATTAAACAAAACGGGGGGAGGATTTGTTTTCATATTTTTCCTGCTGGTCACAGTAGGACAGAGTTGAATTAAGTAGCTTGTCAAAGACTAAAAAGTGTTTGGTGATAGAAGCCACCTTCTCTGAGATCAGCTTCACTTCAGTATGAACAAAAGAAGTGTACCTTGATGGAGGATAGTAAGGGCCTAAGGCCTTACAGAACAAAAGGAGACAACAGACATTTTAAAGGAGATATTTTTTATGATGTTTCGTCTCTCAGAAAGCATTCTAAATCAGCAGATGCAGGCTGGCAGTCTGTGTGTAAGATTTCAGTAGATTTTTAATTGAGAGGAAGTTCATAGGACTTGTTTTTCCTGTCACTTGAGGTGAAAAAAATTACATGATGCCAACGTTGTCTAAATGTCTATTTCAAATAATAAAAGTTCTGTATAGTGCATTTTTGTAGAAGTAAAAGAAGTAGGTCAGTGTGCCAGTGAAGACTTCAACTCTTGGCACTTTGACTGCCAGCCTGATTCTGTAATTTTAAATGAACAAGATAGAAAGGAATGTCGGGTAGAGCACACACCCTGTATCTTGGCAGTTGTGTTAAGCTAATGTACAAGTTAAGTGAAACGTTTAAGTATATGCTTAAGAAGTTAATCGCCTGTGTAGTTTTCTGTCTTCATGAACTTGGAATCAGTCAGCAGGTTTAGAGGAACACGTTCCTATAGGCTGAATTCTTCTGTAAGTTGTTAGTGCATCAGCTAGAGCATATATAGTATTATGTAGGTAATCTGAAGATCCCTAATAAAAAACCCTAGCAAACTGAAAGCCAAAAAACCTAAATGTAGGTGGCTTTCTGTGCATGGTGACTTTTCATAAAGTGTGCAAGTCCGTCTAAGGGAGCACACTGCAGAATTGTATTCCTGCTTTGTTGTTTGACAGTACTTTTTAAACCAAGGTAGGACCACACACCTTCTTACGAGGGTCTGTTTGGATTTTTTTCCCCCCTCTCTCCTTTGTCTTGTAGTGAGAAATGCACCTGTTGAAGACCAAGATATTCCTTTGCCCATGACAGATGTGTCTATAAAACTGGGAGCATAGTTGCAATAACTTCATAAGAAAATTGTTTAATTTTTTCAAATGTTGTAAAATTTTCCAGTATTTACTGAGATACTATTTTATTAATTGCACTTTTAACTGAATCCTTTTTATCTTCTGGAATAGAAATCTGTTGGTAATAGATAGAACGTGGCCTTTTGGAAAATCAGTTGAATGAGATTTGATGCAGCTAATTTTATATCCTAAAATGTGAGCCGTTTTCAGATATTTGGGGAGTGGAAGTACAGGTTTGTATAAATTTTTCAGTTGGCTTACACACTAAATTGTCTTTAGCTTGATAGATACGACTTCTCTCAAAGTAATTACACCCTTTTTAAAGGGGTCACCTATACTTATTTCATATTTTCCTGTATCAGAAGCTCTGGAATTCTATATGAGTTCAACTAGTTTACTTTAGTTTCAGTCAGTATGTAGTACAGTGTTTTCCTTTCCTCTGCCTCATTTGTTGGGAGTTACCAAAGAGTAAGTGATAAGGAACCAGTATTTTAGTTTATATTTCTTAGTTTTATTTACTGAATTATTTAGCATAGCTAATACGACTTTCAAAATAATGGCAATAATAAAACTACCATTATGACATCTAAAAATGGATTTGTGTCGTCTTAATAAAAAACTGAAAGCATGGGCAACCTGCAGAAAAAGTCTTTGTGAGGCAGACAGAAATTTGGGACCGGCAGCAAAGTATATAAGCAGTGGTTTTTAAAAAAAAAAAAAAAGTAGTAGTTTGTACTTCTGTAGGTCCAAACAGAACTGCACAGTCAAATACAAAATAAAACAGTGACAAGAAACAGTGTGTAAAGCAAAGTGGAAACAATAATAGGTTGCTGCAGTAACAGGTATTTTGATGATAGAGTGGGAAAAGATCTGACTGGAATATAAATGTTGATTGATGTATACATTTATGTGAATGAAAACAAAATTTTTAAGATGCTTTACATATATTATTGTTATGCTATCTTTTAATTGTTGGGAGGAAAAGTGTGCAAAATAATTACGTATCTGGATGGTCTTCTGCAGAGAAGATATAAAAGTATGAATGTTTTGCATCTTTTTAATTTGCTGACCAGTTTCTGAATGGTTTGTCAGGACTTGAATGGAATCTGAAAAATGGAGCAATTCATTTGTAGATGTCTCATGTACTTTGTATTCTGTATGGAACATATTAAAGATGGACTACATTAGTTGATTCATTTATGTGTTCAGTATCATACACTGCATTTTTACTAAGACCGTCTACATAGCTATACTATTGTAGGGTTTATTTAGGGAGTCAGTAGTCGTAAATTTTGTCATTCATCTTAGCCACATAATAAAGACCATTTTGCTAAATTTAAAGCTTTAACTAAAAACTGACATCACATTTTTGAGTTCACAATAATAATGAAATAAAGGGGTTTAATTTAATTTAAAAATTTGTAAGTACAGTCCTCTAAAACAGTTTATTGAAACAGACTAGTCATTTTATTCATTGACAAGTGGTAAGCATTCTTCAGTTGTGTTGACATCCAGGTTTTTTATCAACAAAAATTATGGTTCCCAAGTGTATCGTTCATTTATTCAGAAACTCACATTTTGTACAGTGCTGTCACATTGTTTAGTTTTGCAAGGAGCGCAAGTGAGGTTAATAAGGCTCTGATCTGTTCCATGGTTTCTCTTTCAAATCAGTCCATTAAACTTAATAGTGTTGTCTGCAAAATTGCAGCAGATGCTGCTTAATGGGCAGAAGAATCAAATAGTCAAGACTGAAGAAAGTTAGACTGTTCTTGTCTTTTGGAGAGTTGTAGTCCAAGCAGTGAAGTGACACTGGTGAGATAATGGAGATGATCCTTTCTTCCAGCAATTAGAGAAACATATACTTAAGAGTTTTGGATACTTCACATCTAGGGGCTAATGCCAAAGGTAGGGGTCCCCATGAAAACTTATTAGTATGTGGACTGCCCAGTTCATAACTGTGCACAGTAGGCTTTTTTGTTGCTGAAGCAACACCACTTGTGTATCTGGTGTCTGTGAATATGTTTAAGCCTCAGGCTGTAGGAGCCACAGCTGTCACATCCTGAAAAATTGTTTTGTATCCTCTAGTTGTGTAATGTTATGGGAAGACTTAGGAATAATGATTTTGTTGTTTGTAAAGCATAATTAGTTTTTTTTTTAACCTACTTTTGCCTCACTTTAAAAAAAATGACCCCAAAATGTAATGTTAAACAAATATGCTAGTGGTGTATCTTGATATTTATGTTACTTTTTTTTGCATATACTGGGGCAGAAGCCACAGAGTAATTGCACCATTGTAGTATGCTCTGATGTGTTTCATGATCCTAGAACCTTCAGCCTTTAAATCAGAATATTAATAGTCCCCATCAGGAGTGAATGTTAAATATGAACACGTGTTGGTAAACTTTCTGGAATCTAGCATAAATTACACAAGGACATGCTGCTGAAGAAGTAAAAACACCTCATATACTTAATTTGTTTATGAATTTTGGCTTGATACTATGGCAAGATTCATATGGACCTCATAAAATTAAAAAAAACCTATATTTTTTAATATATGTATATTATATATAATATATATATTTTATATATGTGTGTGTATATATATATGTATGTATATATATGTGTGTGTATATATATATATATATATATAAAAATAAAAATATGTACATACCATAGGTGTGTTATTTGGAACAGAAGCAATGGAGCTTGTGAAATCTTACTTCCTACTGATTTGCAGGGAATTATTTGTCCTAATGCAAATGCCAAGCACTTTCTCAAGTCCCTAAGACCTTCCAGTTCAGGCACCCACGGTTTACTCCCATGATCAGTGAGCTTCCATGCCACAGTGCCCTTTGCGTTTTCACTTACCTATGGTTTGGGTTTTTTGGCTGGAGAAGAGGCAGCAGCACAGTCACTAGTTCGTCACTGGACTTGTGGTGTTTACCCGTATCTCTGGGTGGATTAAACAAACTAGCTAAATTCTCCCTCTTCCCACTTTTCCTACCACGAGGGCACTAATCCATCACTCTCTCCTACCGAGCAGCTGTTTTGCACAAAACTGGTCTGTTGTAGGAACTTTAATCCTACACACCTTTACCCCTCTAATGGATTTGTTTGAATCTTGAAAAGGGATTCAATTCAAATCAGCAGGGAGGGAAGGTGAAATAGGGAGAAAAGTACACATACAGATAAAATAGTACTAGACTGCCTTGTTTATGAAACTAGGAAATAGTGAAATGGGACCAGGTTTTGTGGGTTTTTGTTTTTGCTAGTCTCCTTGTGTTGGATGTTTCTTCAAGTCCTGGCTGCTGGCATCTAGAGATGATATGGTGGAAAAAAATAATGTCTCATTTAAAAAAGACAGTTTTCAGACCTTTATAAGTTTAGAAGTCTCAGCATGAGAATGAATTAGGTGTACCCTAAAGGCCTGATAAGAAAGGAAAATGAAAAAAAATCTTTAAGGAATATTTGCTACTTTAAAGGCATTTGATGAGTGCTTGGCTTATGACTTTTAGTCACTGGAGGCTGGTAAGATGATGGGTATTTTTCTACGTATTTAGCTTTCATTTGCTGAAAAATCTGTGTGTTTTTTAATATGTCCATTATGCTTAGTCTTATTTTGAGCTAGAAATTGATACACCGAAAAGTGCATCGTTACAAGCCTTGAAAAGCATTCATTACACTTTGACATTGAGGGAATTCAGGTCATCTTCTCATTTTTATTTGGTGTGGTGAATAATGGCACTGCCTTGTCCAAGGATTACTCAGATTTAGGACCTAGCTTTCCAATTCAGTTTGACTCCATTTTGAGTCCCCATGTCTGGGCAATGGCTAAGTATTAGATATATTTTCATAGCTGTTAGCTCAAATAAAAATCTTCTCTGTACTGCAGAAATTATTGGAATGATGGCTCAGAAACTGAAAAAGCTTTTCCCAAAGCTGTAAACATTGTCATTATTTTATCTGACTGCCATCTCTGCCCCCAACCCCCTGCAACTGGTTTCTCTTTCAGTACTGAGAGGTAGATTGTTTCCTGTTAACATGGTATGTTACTCACCATGGTTCCACTTTCTGAAATTTTCTCAATCTGTGTGCTCCCTCTGATGCTTTGAAACTTGGAGGTTGTGATACTGCCATTTTCTAATGCGTCATTCAGGCAGTGATGGTTATGAGACATGGTAACTTGTGGTTTTAGCATGCCATCTGTCTACTTCCTGTTGTGCGGTTCTGTACACAAATATGTCTGTATTTGTACTTCTTTGTCATGTTACATTTATTCATCATGTCTTTCACGTATTTACATTATAAGTTGTTCAGGACAAAGTCCACATTTTTATTCATTACTATGTGCAAACAGCATAGTATCTTTGAGTATGGCTCTGAGATATTATAGAAATAAATTATTTTTGGTTAGTTATTGTATTGATCACTTTTGTATGAAAAATGTGTAGGTGGATGAATGATTTTTTTTTTCTGAGAGTTCAGACCATCATATGAAAAAAATTATATGATAGTATATAAAATAATTGGAAGAGACCTCTGATATTTTGTTCTTCATTTTGTTCTATGACTCCTAATGAAAAACACTACTTAAGATTTTAAGACCTCTATGACTTTAAATGCAGTCAGTCCCAGTATTTAAGCTGACATTTATTATATTGCCATTTTAAAATACATATTTAGCATGATTGTTTATAACAAACAGAACTTTTTGGTAACTCATAACTACTTGAACAGGAAATAAGAACTGTTGATTAAAAATAGAAGGACATTATGTCTGAACTGTTTTGCCTAGAGATTTTTTTTTTAATTTTTTCAATAATATTTTTGAATGCTCTGTGGAATAAGTATTTATCTGTTGCTTAATGCCATGATTCATTTACTTTTATCTCCCATGGGGAAAAAAAATAAGTAATTTGTGAATTCTTGGGTTATTTCAGTTGAATTTTGGTTTTAATTTTCATGGGCGTAATCTCTGAAATACAAAATACCTGATAAATGGCAAAACCTGACCAATACCTGAGTAAATATTTAGCTTTTCAAAACTATTCTTCAGGTATCATCTGTGTGTTAGACTGTTTGGCAGACAAATACTGAGTTTTACTATTTGATTAATTTGACTAAGCTCTGTAATTTACTTGAATTGTAGACTTTTATTTAGAGTTTAGAGATAGCTTGATTGCAGAGCAGTGTCATGATAATATGAAGCAGTAGCTCTTTCTGAAATAGCATGTGTTTACTGGTACTCTGTGGAAGAAAAGAAAAAACCGACTTACAGAATTACCTTTTCTCCCCCCAGCCCAGGGAGATCAGATCAGTCTTAAAGGTTGGGTTTTTTTTCCTCATGGTTCTGAATAAAAAATAAGGTAAGAAACCAAAGAGTATGTCTTGTATAGTTAACAGTGTATGGGTTCTAATGGGGACAGTAAATGCAAACAAATTAACAGTAATGTGTCTAGTAATTATTGATAAAGTGGAGAACAAGCTTGAATGAGGTATTTAGAAAAATATGTGATTCTGTAAGTAATGCTGTTCTTTTTTTCTTAGTCTTCTCCATGCAGACTCCTTTACAAAACTTCTCTTGAGTTCTCAGTCAGCAGCCAGTGTTGAACGGAAGCATTTCTCAGAACACTTCAGGAACAGTTAGTGATTGTGGTCCATGATGAGGATGAGAGTTGGCAAAAGTGGATCATTGAAACAAGAGGCCTGACTTCCTTTAATAAAGAAGAAACTTGATTATTTTCTGGTTGTTTTCAGTAAGCTTTGGCTTCTGTTGTAAGGCCCATACCAGGCACTTCCCATTGCCATGGGCACTGAATTCCAGTTACAGATCTTGGTCAGAGAAAAGTATCCAAGACTTCAGTGAGTCAGAGACAAATGAGCATATCTCAAAAGGCATTAACCTTGCCAACATGTGTCAGAATAAAAGGAAATAAGAGCTGTGCAAATTCCGTCTTTCTTGTGTCCTGTCTGCTTCTTTCAAGTAGAACTAGATGTACGTTTTCATGATTAAATCATACTTCCGTAAGCCATAGTTCAGTCCTGATACTCTGTGTTGCCTGGGGCATAGACTCACAAATGAGTTGGAGAGAAGCTAAGGTGTTACCTTGCAGTATGATACTTGCTAATGCGTGGTAATTGCTGATCTGCACAGTGGTATACTGCCCTAAATACAGAAGAGTTCCTCTTTTGGCTCAATCAGCAAGTTACTGTTAAAGGATGTTATGAAAGTAAACCTGCTACCCTCTCTTCAACCTCTGCCCCTATTGTTCCCCAGTTTAATTTTCTGTTCTCTATTTGTTGTTTCGTAGCTCTTCCTAATCTCTCCTAACTATGAGGCTCAGTGGTCTCCCTTGGTTGTTTGTTACTTCTTCCCCAACTGACTTCTCCACAAATTGTAGAACAGTCACAGGTGACCTTCAAAATACATTATGTCTGTCATCCAACAGTCTTGTTGGAAAGTATATCCAAAAAGCTACCACCAGTTAAAGGATTGGTATCCCTGCTTGTGCAACATTAATTTATCGTTGTTGTGCTTATGCAAACTGACACATAATTAAAATATCTGGCACCATCTTCTTCTGTAGAACGCCTGCCTTATGCAGTGAATGGTGCTTTTGGAAGGAATGGCCTTACCAATAGTTACTGTTTGTGCTCATCATTTCCTCCGCTATTTCTGCCCTCTATTTTTTACTGAGTAGCTTCCAAAATTGAATGTAAAGCTGTTGAATTTCCAGTGGTCTTTCCATATGATTCCCTTCTTACAAAGTGAGGGAATGTGGATAAAAAACAGTGCTAGTAGAAGTAATATAAAGGAGAATTAAGTGAGCTGGCCAAGCTGAGAAAGGCAGGACTTCTGTGAAATCAAGAGAAGGGTGACCAGCAGGTTGAGGTTGATTCTCCCCCTCTACTCAGCTCTTGTGAGACCCCACCTGGGGTCTTGTGTTCAGCTCTGGGGCCCCCAACGTAACAAGGACATGGACCTGCTCGAGTGGGTCCAGAGGAGACCACAAAGATGATCAGGGGACTGGAGCACCTCCCTTATGAGGACAGGCTGAGAGAGTTGTGGTTGTTCAGCCTGGAGAAGGCTCTGGGGGAGACCTTATAGCAGCCTTCCAGTACATAAAGGGGGCCCACATGAAAGCAGGGGAGACACTCTTGATCAGGGAGTGTAGTGACAGGATGAGGTTTTAAACTGAAAGAGGGTAGATTTAGATTATATATAAGGAAGACATTCTTTCCTGTGAGGGTGTTGAGGCACTGGAAGAGGTTTCCTAGAGGCGTGATTGCCCCCTCTCTGGCAGTGTTCAAGGCCAGGTTGGACGGGGCTTTGAGAAACCTGTTCTAGTGGAAGGTGTCCCTGCTTATAGCAGGGGGGGTTGGATCTGGATGATCTTTAAGATCTGTTTCAACCCAAACCATTCTATGATTCTGTGAAATAATGTAAAGATTTGTCAGCCTTCATAGAAGTAGATCACAAGTTTTGAAACCAGCTTACTGTGTTTGCTTTTTGGTGTGACTAGTATATCTGCATCTTTTCCTTGGGATAGATTTATGACTTTTCATAATGTGTAAAGAAATTACTTCTAGTATGTGTGTTCATACCATTTCTCATTTTGCTCTCTTTATTAAAGCAATGGGATATGAATTTAAATTCTAGGTCATATGCAGACTACTATTTTTTTATGATGAGTTTGACAGTCTCTGTGATCCCTTTGGAGTATCATTCATGTCACAAAACTGGTAGCCATCATTCTTGCTACTTTATAATTTGCACAGGGAAATAACTTCTTTTTTTCCTCCCCAGAACTCTGTTCTGTCCCTTAAATGCCATTCTCAACTAGGTGAGGCTGGACAATATTAAACTGGTGTAATTTGTCTGTTCTGCCACTTTCTGCTTCTCCAGGCTTTTTTTGAATTAGAATGGATGAATGTCTCTGTGTGTGTGTGTGTGTGTTTGTATAAAAAAAGCAATAAAATTCAGCATGTCAGTTGTTAGTACCTGTTTAAAGCTATTAGTGGTCTTTTTTTTTGAAGTGGAAGTAATACAGTTATACATTATATAATAATAATAATAATAATAATAAAGTAGAAGTAATATAATTTTATATTATGTGAAATTGTGACTGAGTCAAACTGTGCCTTCATTGTTAAGGTCTTAGTTATCTGCTCTATACTATATCATCACCTCTCATGCTGGTGGTATTTTCTTTTACTACTTTAGTTCAGGTGTGTGTCTGCTTTTGTTTGAGGGTAGGTAATCCCTAGGAGACTTTAGCATGTCATGGCTGGTCATTGGGGAAAGTTTTGTATCTCATTTTGCTAAAGTTATATGGCTTTGTAGTATTTTAAACATCATCTTAGTTTTTTCTTTATAGTTCTGCAAGGGTTTACAAATTATTCGAGTTTTTTGTCATTCTAGCAGTTGGTGGGTGGAAATGCATTCAGCCCCACTCCTTGCCAAAAAGTAGATGTTAACATGATCTGTTGAGGCTCCATCTAAGTGGACAGGGATAGATGATTCAGTGCAGTTCTGGGGAGTCCAGTCTGAAATTGGCAGAGCTCATGGGCAGGGCATCTCCCACCCTCCAGTCCTGGATATGTGGGGTAAGAGGGCAAAACTAGGGTGTTACGGATGCTCTCAAATAAACAACCAACCACCAAAAATAATAATAAAAAAATATTAACACAGTTGACTAGCTCTCTGTAAATTTGAATGTCTGAGAGGAGACAAGAACAAATTTCTGGGGTTTAATGGCAACCCAAAATGCAGAACACAGCCCTGCTCCCTGGGGATTAACGGCAATCCCAAACACTTTACAAAGCCCTGCTACCTAGGGTTTAATGGCAACCCAAAACGCTTTATCACTCACCTGACAAGTGAGTACCTGCTCAGGGCAGCGTCCCGACCCAGGGCCACTCGAGGAGTTTCCTTGGGCAGCGTCCTGACCCAAGGGGAGAGTCCTCGACTGCAGTGTGCTGCTCCAGGGGACGAGCTCCAGTGGCTCCCCAGGGGACTCCATTTATACCTGGGCCCAATCTGTCCTGCCGTCAACAGCGGCTCCCATGGGCCAAAGGCCCCAAACTACCGTGCAACCCTGATAGCAAAGGCCGTCAGGAGCTGCCACACTTGAGCAGCCAAGAAGCTCTGTTTCATTGGGTAGACGCACCTGCCACACAGGGGTCAGGAAGGGAGATCGTACTGTTCTTGACAGCAGCAAGCTGGTGATTGGCTTGACACATCTCATCAAATTGCGCTATAAATTAGGTGCTCTGATTCACCTCTGGAAGAGCCTACTTATGCCTGAATTATGCTGGAAGTTTAAGGAGGCTGTCCATCTAAATTATGTACCTAAAGTTAGACTCAGTAAGTACTCCCCACTGATAGTGAAATCATTCCTCCTTTTTTTTTTTTTTTTTTTTAAACTAATACAGACATTCTAAAGCAGTGATTTCCATAGCTGAATAGGGTTAGTGTTGTCTTGCAACTTGATATTCATTATGAACTTTAGATATTTTAACAACATTATACCAAAATACCCTGCTTTCCTGCTTTAGTGTGAGAGGGTTTTTTTAAGAATTGATGGGTGTTCCATTTTGCTCTTTAGTTCCAAATTTTGGAAGAAAAATATACTCTGGGAATTCACTAAAAATCCACGGAGATCATAATCTGTGGGTTTTTTTGGCGATTGGTAGCTTTAAAGTTTATGTAAATGTAGTTTATTTTATAAAATGCTACTTGAACTTAAGGATAACAAGTAACTTGGTAATCATGTTAGAACTTGTTCTTTTATTCCAGATACAAACATGTAAACTGTATTTAAAATGTTTCAAAATTACTTTTTAAGGAGTTAGTAACTCTTCATGGTTTTCTGCAAATTCATTTTAGCATGTTACATGGCTTCTGGTTTGCCTACCTCATTTCCTATTTCAGTTAAGCTGTTGATAATAGACCAGTTGTAAATTGGGTTATTTGATTTCAGCATTGTATTAATATTTGTCATTTTACTTTGATCAAGTTTCTTTCAGTAAGATTTAGCATCACATGCCATTGTTTGTATGAGAAGAAACTCAGCTATTAATTAGTTTTGATAGTATGATTGTTTGATGCTGGGTCTGTGGGTGAATGAATTTTGTGGCAGTTGGGGAGAAAAGCCTGCAAATGATCCAGTGCTTGACTTAGGTTTCAGAGGAATATGTGACAGCATGTATTCATCTGGATTACACTGTGTATAGCAGATACATAGCAAGTTCTGATGACCCTATTTAATCATTGCTTTAATTGCTGTGATGGTTTATATCTTCACAGGCACAGTTAGTTGATCTGAAGTCTGAACTGACAGAAACGCAGGCAGAGAAAGCAGTGTTGGAAAAGGAAGTGCATGATCAGCTTTTACAACTCCATGCTGTTCAACTTCAGCTACATGCCAAAACCGGTCAGAGTGTTGATTCTGGGGCTATTAAGGCAAAACTGGTAAGTATGGTAGTTTGGAGGATTATATTATACTTTTTCATCTCCTGGGTGAAGTTCTTCCTTGGAAGGTACAAATACGCTGATTACAAATTTTTACATTAAAAAAATGTTAAGAGATGGTTAATTTCTTAAATAGCATTTATGGTTGGTTGTTAGCAGCCATTAAAAATATCATAAATAACATCAGAATAATGAATAAGAATTTAGTAAGTTGTTCTTGCATAAAGTGTTTTTTAGTGGTTTCTGAAAGTAAAATAAGAAAATATTTTGGTGTTTTCTTAAGTTTTTCTGGAGGCAGAAGTTGAAAAGATAATAGCTTCCAATATATAAATGCAACCAAATCTTCATGTATCTTAAATAAGCCTAAAGTGAGGTTAGTATTGGTTTTATTGTAGTTACACTCTGATAAAAGTAAGAATGGGATTGTTTTGCTAGAGAGAGGGTAGATGGCATCATAGTCCTCTCAATTGTCATTCTTTCTCTTTAAGAATGCTACAGATGTGTCTATGGTGCTATCTATTGCTACATGCAGGAGACTGTCATAAAAGAACTATTGATAATTTTGTATGATATGTTTTTTAGAAGCTTAGACCTTTACAAAGCCCACCAAATAACTTATCTGTGCAATTGGTTGGCATAAACTGATAACCAGATCGTAGTCAGCCTCGTTAATAGCCACAATGCAGATTCAGGTTCTAATACTAAAACTTCGTAAATTAGCAAACTAAAGTAATGTTATATAGACTGTGGTTTCTAACTGTTGACATAAATTAAAGTCTAGCTCACTGACTGTTTTTAAAATTGCTTCACAGGTTGGTTACAATTACCTAGTCCCAACATCTGTGAGACATGCAATTACTCTTCTCTATTTTGTCCTGTTAATCAATGTATAATAAAGCACAGTAGTAGACTGAGTAAGTCTATTATTTCGATAGTAAGTCTATTATCTTAGATAGTTACTTGATAGTAAGTAACTATCAATCTAAGGCTATCTAAGCGAATCACTGAGTAACAGGAGTAACCCAAATTCTTCCTGTTTCTGATCCAAAAGCTGTAACTGAATTAGAGATACTTTTCTAGGTCTAAATACTTGCATATTTAGACCTAGAAGGGGAACATTTTCTGAATTGTCTGCATATAATTTGTTCTGTATTGAATTATAGCTTAAGCATGATTAAATTTATTTAGAGCTGTTAATAATCTTTATGGCTCTGTAAATAATCATGAGTTAAATATCACCAGCATTTTGTAAATGTTAGGCTGCAGGTTTACATGTAGCAAATTTTTTAAGCCAACCCATACATCACTGTGAGTGATTTTGATCCTTAAATTTTATTTGTGAGGCGTAACTTCTGAGTGACAGAGTAATACTTATAACCTTTTTGTTTCTCCTTACCTTGTTATAAACCATTTCTAAAGATATATTAAATCTCCATGCTATTGACAGCAGTTTTTTCCCCACAGGTGACAAGAAATACTTTTTACTTGCATTGTTTCAGATTTTATCTGTGTTGAAATTGAGTTTTATTGACATCCTAGTGTGATATTCTCTCCTTAATTACATTTAGTTCCTCCTTTTTTATAAACATCAGGGCTAATCTTTTGAGTTTGCTTTACTTTGCCTTTAGGGATTTGATAATTTTAATGGAGAGAAGCTTAGCTTTAAACTGTTTTAGATACAAAAAGCTATAAAGGTCTGGGAATCTTAAACAAGCAAAACTGAGGCTGCTTAAATGACAGTAAAATGGCAAGTCATGAGTTTTAGGTAAATAAAAACTGTCACGCTGACCTGGCAGTCAGAAAGCCTCTGAGGGCAATGAAGGACTGTCAACAGAATATGGGATGGGGAAATAAAGTTCTGTACTAGTTAACTTCCTGCTTTCTTTGTTAATGACAACTGCTGCTCTTTTGTATGTAGACACTTAGCATAAATGTATACCCACAAACTGTAAAATTGTACATAGTGATGAACTCAGAGATTTTTAAATGTTTGAGATTACTAAGCAGTTGATAACATCATGCAGTTCAGGCCAAATCCCTTTTTAGGAGTGGTTTGTCTGCTTAGTCCAAGCACAATAACTTTCTTTGTAAGAGTATAAAGTTGCCTAGTTGAAAATTTATTTTTTTTTTTTTATACTTAGGTAGTTGATTTATCTTTTTTGCCATTTCTTTTGTGATATCCCCTTTGTGATACATATTTTGTTATTCTTTCTGAAAGGGAAAAATGTATTACTTGTATAACAGATGTCATATTACAGAGTGTATTTCCTATGATACTTTCAAAACTAATTTCATGCATTTCGCATTATCTTGCTATTCTCCATAAAGCTTCTTGGCATTTTAGGAGAAAGTATTGTTTTCAATACTACAATAAGGTTAAAATTTTTAATAAGATTTGTAATTAAACTTTCACTGCAAAATACAAAAATTGCTGCTAAGTACAATTATAGCAATGTGCTTGTTCTTTATGCCTTCTAATAAAATAAACAATCTGCTGGTAAATTTCTTTTGGAGTAAGTCATTTATGTTGTTGCATTTTCTTGAAGTTCCTATTGCTTGTTTCTCTAATTATGGAACTCTTTTCTTCTGCCTTAAGTCTGTCCTTTCTGTGGATGAAATGGTAAGTATGCTGATTGCCTTTTTTTATGTTTAAGCAATGCTTTTGTTTTGTGCAGCAACTTATATATATATGTTGACCTCAGAAACTGGCAAAACAGATGTGGCTTGTTCCTTCTTCCTGTCAGTTGCCAAGATGCTGTGTAAAGGATTTTCTTTGCATTTTAGTTTTATAGTTTAGGTGCCCTCTTTCTTAAGTCTGTATGTGTTTTTATTTATTACTGTTACAGCTAATTTGGGATGATACCTGGCAACTTGATATTTTGAAAGATTATTCTGGCAGTATCTCAAAAAATGTTAAGGTGTTAGACTCTAAAGCATAAACACTGTACACATCTATCAATGTAATATAAAGTATTCTGTGTGATGTATTAAAAAAAAAAAAACCCTGTCAACTTTTCCTTGTTTTCCCTTTTCTCAGTTCTTTTTATGAGCATGATTTAATATGATTTACTGGCTTATGTAATAGCATTATAAGAACAATAATACATAGATAAGAAGAAAAAGTGAAGCAAAGTTAACTTTCATCTTTCCGTCTTTCACAGTGATAGACTTGAAAGGTTTTTAAACAGCTTTTCTACTATTATTCTGTTATATACCTCATTAGCATTACTCAGTGTTTGCTCTTTGAAAAGCCACAGCATAGCTGGTAACTGTAAGCTTTGATCTTCAACGTTGAAGTTGCATTTTTGGTTCTTTATTTTTTTTATATTGCCAACAGAATATTTTTTTTCTGTACAACAGAGCCTATGCAATACTGCGAACACTAGAAAGCATGAAACTATTCTGTAACTTCCTCAATTTTTAAAACATTTTTTGAGAATTTTGTCACATCTCTCAACAGTAGTTCAAAACAAGTCATGTTCTTTCAGTACATCTTCAGAGATTCTGTATTGCAGACCTTTTAATTTTTTTAAATTCATGTGGTGATCAGCTGGAGACAGTCCAGAGAAGAATAGCTTCTGGGTGTAATGTTCCACCTCAGTCACAGAACAATAGTCATAGTAATGGAGAAAATGGGAAGAAAACAATTCTATGGAATTACATTGTTCCTTGTATTTTAGGTATAACATTTAAAATGCATGAATAAAAGTGATTCCACTTAGAAATGTAACATTTGAGTTTCTGTTTAAATAAATGACAAACCAAATTCAGAGAAAATTAATGGAAAATTTTGGTCTTGATGAGATTTTTTCAGCTGTGTACTTCGTCTATATACGGTAAAGTATGCTATATGAAGTTTGCTAGTGTAATCAAATATCTTGGATCGCTTCAGTAATTCACTTTTCTGGGGGAGGTTGGAATTCTCTCCCAAGTTAAATTTCTGATACATCAAGGAACTCGTGCATCTGTAAAGTTTTTTTCTGAACAGAAAACAGGACTGGTGCATTCTAACAAATTATTGTCAGAGATATTATGAACTTTTAGTTTATGACCTTTTATTTAGTAAATAAAGCATAAAAATATCCAGGGAGGAAGAAAATGGAGGTTTGGGTGTGAATAATGTACCTTCATATGTCTGTTGTAAATTCTAGTCTTTGTCTTTTTATATTTGTCAAATAAAAGATATTCTAATAGTGAGTACGTTCACAAATGGGGAGCCTGTACTACATTGCCAATATTGCATCAAGCTGCTCAATATATGCATAGCTAACGTGTTACAGGAACACTGTACCTGTATATGGACTCTCCAGCTACTGTAAAATCTGTGTTTTGTCTGAACTGTGACCCTTCTTTACAGCTAAAGTTTGTGGTAGATGCAATGCAGCATGTTGGCACTCCTGAATTCTTGTAATCGCCCTTTGACTGCTGGCAGTAGATGTGAATTATAATAGCCCAAGGCCATCATCATAATAGAGAGAATTGGTAGTTTTAGAAACTCCTATTCTTGAAATGTCGATTAGTCGAAATTCTTGATTTAGGAGTGATCCTGCAATTCAAAAAGATTAGTTGAAGAGTCGTCTCACAGGACAACCCCTAACCCAGAGACCAGAAGTGGCTTTGTGTGATGCGTTTTCTAACGTGTATGGAGTCAAACCTAATATGAAACTGGGTCAGTATAGGAATTACAGGAAGTGAAATGCCAGCGTTTTTCAAGCAACCTTTGTGCTGCTACTCCTGAACAGTATGCTGGACAGTTTGTGGCCAACATGTGCATGTGTGTGATGTACTCTATTCATCTAACCTGATAGAAGTATTTAATAGATGAGGGGGATAGTGGAGTCCATCAAATTCAGAATTGACTTTCTGGCAAATAGCTATAAATGCTTATATACGCTTGTTGTGACAATACTTCTCTTTGGAAGGACCTACCTTGCTTAATTTATCAAATATGTTAATATCAACCATATTCATGGTTTTATATCCAGGCTTGGAATAGTGAAAAGCATATTCACAATTTGATAACAGATTTGTCTTGCCAGTTCCATAGAATTTTGTTTCTGTCTTATCACTTCTTAGTAGCACTTCCTGGTTTTATCTCTTTAATGATGCAATTGGTACAAGTACAGAGAACAGGGTTTTTCTAAGTACTCTAAATCCAAAATGCGTTATGGTGAACTTAGTTTTTATTGCTCCTTCAGTTGACAAGATATTTTTGAAAGGAAACAGTAATAGATCTTGTGTCTCTTTCCTGGTTCGCAGTGGGGTGTTTTCCCCATTTTGCAGAAAGGATATAAAACATACAAGTAGTCAAACATGCTGCTCTTTAAGTAGATTTTGTAGAATAGTAATCTGAGCATACTGAAGTTCTTTTCACTGCAGTGCTCTGGGTATTAGAAGTGGACTATGCATTTTCTGTACATTTGGGATGGACCACTGTGGGAATAATCTATATTTCCATAATTCCTTTTTTATTGAGGGGGAGTGGGGAAAGAGGGAAGATAGCTTGCTTTAAGTGTGGTTTTACTGTGTGTTTTTTGTTTTAACAAAGCTATTTTGTACTAATTATTTTCTAAGTTTCTCAGGATGGGCATTTTCATGTGTAGAATCTCTGGCTTTATTTTTGTGGTCTTCAGTCTCTAATTTGAAAATGTCCCTGTCTGGACATTCTTGGTTGTTTGCATGAAAATAATTGTCATTTTAAGGGCATACGGACTTACAGAACATTTCCATGACATCATATTAAAATAGTTAAAGAATATTGTAAAATTGAAATATTTAGTGTTTTTGTAGTTACTTTTTTATTTTGAAGATAGTGTTTTCTTTCTTTGTATGACTCGCCTGTTTGAACACAGGAATAAGTGAAGATGATATTCAGGCTACTTTGCCACCCTTATTTCACCCAGGGATTTTGCCACCCTTATGTCACAGGGAGAAGCACTGTTGCTAATTTTCTTCCGTGGACTTTGAACCGGTATTTGCATTTAGTGCTAAGGAGTTGTAAGCTGGATAAAAATCATGTCAGGAGCACAAAGTTGAATGCAAGGGTACCTCTCCCCAGAGGGGAGTATGCAAACCAGTAGCTGCAGTGACAGTGCCTGCTTTCATTTTTTTTCCCTGCATGCATGTCTTGTACATAGGAGAGTAATTTTAGATTGTGTATGCAGAAACAGTAAGTGCTCTTTGATTATTAACTTTGATAAAAGCTTTTCAGTTATTTTTTCCCTTTTTTTTTTTATTTTTTTTTATTTTTTTTTATTTAAGGAGAGAGAACTTGAAGCTAACAAGAAGGAAAAAGTGAAAGAAGCTCAGCTGGAAGCTGAGGTGAAGTTGCTGAGGAAGGAAAATGAAGCTCTTCGTAGACACATAGCTGTGCTTCAGGCTGAGGTTTATGGAGCAAGATTGGCAGCCAAGTATTTAGATAAGGAACTAGCTGGAAGGTATGTGAAGTTAATCCATGTCCTTTAGCATGAGATGTTTTTTGTTGTTTTTTTCTTCCTTTGCATCCCCAGAGTCCAAAATTAAGTCTAAGTAGGAAGAGTCTCACATTTGGAGTTAACTGAACAAAAGGAAGAAACAAAAATCCCCACAGTTCTTGCACTAGTTACTGCATGACTGTGTGCTGTAGCCAGGTGAAGGGTATGAGTTGTATATAGTGTGTTGCTTTACTCTCTTGTCATTATGCAGAGTCCAGCAGATTCAGTTACTGGGCCGAGATATGAAAGGGCCTGCTCATGACAAGCTCTGGAATCAGCTTGAAGCAGAAATACACCTTCACCGTCACAAAACTGTTATTAGAGCTTGTCGAGGTCGGAATGATCTAAAACGACCAATGCAAGCACCACCAGGACATGTAAGTTGAAAAGATGAACTGTTCTTCCATAATTTCCATCATTTGTGGAAAATAGATATGAGTTATTTTTTCATTTTTGTGATTGTTTTCACTTCAATATTGTGTTCTTTCAAATGGTACTTCTGAATATCTAATTCTTTTGTATGCTGAAGGACAGTGCCATGCTGAATGGCATGTCCCCATAAATGACCATAAATGAAAAATGATACAATTTCTTTGACTTACCTAAGAACACTCAGTCCTTTTGAAAACTGACCCTCAACTCTGTGTATAAATATGAATTTAACCGCATAATTTTGTTACTTAGGTTTCCAAATGTGGAGTGAATTTATTTACAAAACCCAAGAAGAATAACATTTTTTGGATTAGATTGAACTGAAAGTAATTTTTAAAAAAAATTTTTAAAGGCCAGATAAATTGACACTCTGTAAAATATTTTTTTCCCCTCCAAAAGGAATGTTTTAAAATTAAACCTTTAAAAGGCATTTCACTGTGGGCAACCTTGGTAGAAATCACCCAACTTGGCACGTGACCTGTTTATCACCTCAGTGTTCAGTGCATAAACCAAAACATTTTCAGGAAAGTACTTTACTTTGATCTAAATACCTTAGTTGGTTAGATGGATCCTACTGCTTATGTCACTAATTGCATATAAAATATTGGTGGACAAATATGTGTATGTGTGATTGTAAAGGTTAGTCTCTTAGTTTTGAGTTGAGTGGCTTTTGGTATGGTTTGGTTTTATTATAACAAAAATAAACTTGAGCAAGCAACCTCTTCGTTGGGACTGTATTACATCAACTTGTATCATTTGATTGGTTTTAAATGGCAGTTTACATCATATAACTCTTCAGCAGTGATCAGCATTCTGTCGTGTTGTCCCTTTGTATTTTTAATATGTGGCTGATTTCCTTCTACTGAAGTTAAGTTCTGTGTTTTGCACTAAAATAATTGACATAATTATTCTCATCAGGAATGCATAGTGAGGAATCTTTTTAATTTCATATCCTGTCTGTAAATGGACACTGTAAGTTTGTCCTGCCTGGAGCTAGTCTAAAACTGTTGCTGATATACTGCCTGTATTTAATTTAAAAAACTCTCAAAATGCAGAAATGCATCACTCTTTGGCTCACACGTCTACATTTATGTTATGTTTGTTTTTTTATCAAACTAGGATCCTGATGCCTTAAAGAAGAGTCAAGGTGTTGGTCCAATCAGAAAAGTTCTGCTAGTTAAAGAAGACCATGAAGGACTAGGAATTTCAATCACAGTAAATACTTGCATTTATTTTCCATGACACAGAAGAAGCAATTTAAATATGTAATTTTATGTCTGTAAAATATGTGGATCAGTGAATGTATTGTTAGAAGATACAAAAAAAAGCACACGCAAGTCCATAGCTATGGTCACAGAACTTGAAGACTCATTTTGATAGATTAGGAAATAAATAATTGCACTTTACATAAAATTTACTATCTCAACTTAGGTTTAGGCTATAGACACTTTAGCAGATTAGCCAGTGGTGAATTTCAGGTGTGGTAGGTCTGCAGAAGAGCAGAAACAATCTGAGACCTAACTTCCAAAGTTTAGTGCTTGTGCTTGTAACTTTTTAAAGTATTGTTATTGGCATCTCACACCTAACAAAAGCTGTATTAACGTTTTACAATAAATTTTGAAAATTCTGGCTATTATACTTTTATTCCAAATATAAATATTGTTTCTTGCAAGTCAGTATGGTGTCTGATGGGCTTTTTTAATGAGGTTTCATCAGCTTGTATATGAGTTTATATTTCTATTATTATTCAGAATTATCTCCTTTGCCTCTGAGTACTTATTTGAAATTTGTCTGCTCCATTGTGGGGAGAAGAATTGAGGGAAGCATCTCATGAGTTCTTCTTAAGTGTTCTTTTTGTCTGAAGCATGCTTTCTAATTTTCTGTAATAAAAGTTGAAATAAGCACTTTACGAGCAACTACCATAATGTGGATATTATGCTAATGGACATCTTAGTTAATTAAAATTACTTTTTTCTAATAGGGTGGGAAGGAGCATGGTGTTCCAATACTGATCTCTGAAATCCATCCTGGACAACCTGCTGATCGATGTGGAGGGCTGCATGTTGGTGATGCCATTCTGGCAGTAAATGGAGTTAATCTAAGAGATGCCAAACATAAAGAAGCTGTAACTATTCTTTCCCAACAGGTCAGTTGGGACCTGTTATCCATAGGCACATTTAGGTGCTTTCTTTGTTCTGCCTATTGAATCACCTTGAATTTTAATGTTTTCTGTTAAGCATAGTGTTATGGTAAGCTACAGTGATTCCTGAAGCTGTATCACCTTACAATTATGTCTTGTAATTTAAGGAGAGAAATGCTGGGTCAGTACTAGTTCAATTAAATGCATGCATTGTATAATGATTCTTCAGTGTGGCTCATGGAAATCAGCTTCTTATGTTGCCCCACAGAAATAATTCCTTAGTGACATACATTTTATTCTTTTATGATTTAACAACTCCAGCCAAACAATGTTTCTTATATGCTTTGCGGTAGGATCTTCTTCCTGCCTTGCTTCCCGTCTTCAGACAGTTAACAGGTGGACTTAATTTATCAGAGAACTAACTTACTAGAAGTCACTGAATTGTGTTGGTACATAACTAGGTACATACATAGGTAATTCAGGTAACTTTGGTAAATCTTAGTTGTAGAGCTCTACTTCTTGAGTCAGTAAAAACTTAATTCAGATACATATCGAAAATGTTCAACACAACTGTAAATGTGTTTACAACAGTAAAATGTATTTTTTTTAGTAACCTAGCTCATCTCAGTAATCATGTCATGTAGCTGTGTAGTAGTAAGTAAATCTATAATTTTTGTTGCATTTTAGAGAGGTGAGATTGAATTTGAAGTAGTGTATGTTGCTCCAGAAGTTGATTCGGATGATGAAAATGTAGAATATGAGGATGAGAGTGGACATCGTTATCGTTTATATCTTGATGAACTGGAAGAAGGTGCAAATTCAAGTTCTAATAGGAAAGATGCAAATGTGGATGTCAAAGCCTCACAAGGTAAACCTCCTAAAATGTGTTAAATGCAATATAATCCTGAAGTCTCAATATGCAAACCAATTTCTAGAAAATACTGGTTTTATATTCATTGTAAAATTAATCTACTGTTAATTCAATTAACCTACTAGTAGGCTGTCAGCTCTTTTGGTTGGTCCCACACTCATTGGCCTGGTTTACTTAAATACAATCGAATTAGCTGAATTAATTTGTGGAGGTTTTTTCTGATTGCCTTTTCCCAAAGGTTGAAATTAATTTTATCTTTTCCTGACTCTGATCTAAGAGTAGTTAATTCCCTTTAATGCTTTATGTTGTTGGCTGCTTCAAATACATTTTTTAGATCAGAAAGGTATAAAAACAATTCATCCTTCTCCTGTCATACAATGTTCTGCTAAAAACCTGTTAGCTCTTACTCTAGTAGTCATTTCAGCACACTCTCCATTTTCTGAAATAAGGCTCACTGATCTGTCCTTCCCAAGATTGCTTCTCTTCCTTAAATTAAATTTCTTTTATATTGCAGTGTTTGATAAGAAGCCAAGTATTGATGGACATGAAAATGGAGACCTGGGGAATTCAGTTGAAGCTCCGTTAGAAGACACTGCACCCAAATTAGCTCGTTCTGCTGAGTCTTTATCCTAAAAACAAACAAAACCATCAACTGGACAGATCCCATCTTTGGGAACAATAGATAATCAATATTGACTGCTACAAATTGCATATACTAGTATAGGTTGTAAAAGGATGATGAAATGTCAAAGGGAACTGTATTACTGTTGCCTGGAAAAAAGGCGGTTACCTCAGGGCTTCATTGTGAGCAATTCTAAATGTGGAAAACTGTCTTTTCCGTGACACACAGTAGTTATCTAACACATGGCATGTGAAATGAACTTTCTTTTAATAATAAGCACCAAAGCATGGGATTTCTAAAAAGGATAACCTCAGTACATTCAACTTTTAATCTCATTGATGTGCCCAGGGAAGTAAAATAAGATGTGGCCACCTTATTTTGACCCTTTGATATTTTAAAGGGACAACTGATGTTCCGTTAGGTGTTAAATAAGCTTTAACTCTAGAAGGATGAGGGGGGTAATTGTACCATTGCATCTGTGAGTTTTTGTACTTAGGATTTTTGAACTGTAACTTTTAAAAGCGTGGGATTTATTATTTTTTTCTCAGAATAGTAAAAACCAGAGCTTTTATTTGAGCAAAGACTATCAAAATCCACATGGGACAGTGGAGTACTTGATAATCACGATCCTTCAGCCCAGGCTCATTTTATGAGTGAGATTTTTGTCATTGTTGTTTTAGTGCATTCACTGCCAATTGTTCCATTTGAAACTTGCTCGTAAAGTATTTTAACAAAGTATTACATGGTTATAAAAGCAAGATTAGTTTAAAAAATACTCACAATTACGTGGACCCTTTGGTATTTTTTATCTGGGCATCATCAATTTATTGTTCATTCTTGAATGGATATGGTTACCGCTAATGCGGAGTGGATTGAGTTGGTCATCATTAGCTTGACCTTATGAAATGTTGAGTGCTTTTGATAAGTACTGAATGTTTTCATTTCACATTAAAATAATCTTTAAAGAAGTGAAAGTTGAGTGCACAGTACTTTACAGGAGGTGCTCAGAATCATACAGTGTCTGGCCCTATCTGTGTTATGTTATGGCAGTCGTATTAGCTTTATAATTGTCTTACTGTTGAAACAAAATGTTACTCCTTTTGTTAGAGCAGTGTATCTTAAAATAGCTTTTAATTGGTGTACATCTAAAGGCCCATGGCATGGCTGAAAATGGAAATGTTGAGGATGTTTTCTTGGACAGTTTCTCATATTCCATTTGTAGATCTTTTGGTAAATTGCAGCACTCTCCACATGCGAGCTCTACATTGTAATCACATTTATTATTTCAGCGTGCAATGCCAGCTTTCCTGTTCACTGCTCTGCAGGCTGGTGAACTATAATGTGAAAAGATAAGATTTTGTACATTGAGAGAGGAACTAATGTGAAAAGACATCTTTGCAAGTTTTACTGTGTAGGATGTACATACGACATACATAAGAAAAAACCTCAAAGGCCTTTAGAGTAACATCAACTAATCTTATGTTCTAAATTGTAATGTAGAACACAGTTACTTGTCTCTCCTAGGAGCACTATATATATTTGTTTATAGAAAAAGCCTAAAAATGTATATACTTTATTCAAAGATTTTGCTATTTATAAATCCCTTAACTTCGCTATTTACACGATCGTTTTGTGTGTGTGTGCGTGCGCGCATGAGTTCCACTTCCTCAGTGGAATAACGTTATTGGGTTCATTTTTTATAATAGTCTTTGTCATACAGCGTACTGTTGAAGGTTTTTTTAAAAATAGTCAAAGCTGTACAGTTTTCACCAAACAGAATCTAGTATTTAAAAATAAAGCTGTGTGAAGAAGAAACAAGTCCCCAGGCATGTTTCTTTTTCTGAAGCTTCAGAAACTTGAGGACACATCAGTTGCATGTTAGCAGATGAATCCACTGCCATAACTTTGCATCCAGATTTGTGTTTTTCCCCAGTTTCTCAGAGTGCACTCTGAAATGGTCTGTGGCCTGGAACACTCAAGGTCCTCTTTGTCAGAAAGGATAGTTCAAAGCCAAGCAATGATCTTCTAGTCTTTTGAAAAATCACCACTGTGTGAAATCTTGCTGCAGTTGTAAGAAAAAAGACTTGCCCAACTAGTCTAGTAACTTTAAATTTGCCTACAGTTTTCCTTTATTTGAGTGAAACATGAATTTTTTTATTTGTTCGTTCTTCCTTACTTCTTGGCATACCTTATTTTATGCTTAATGCTTTTGATCAGTTTTAGCCTGCAGCAGGAGAATGTTTCTGGAGTTATTTTCCTAACATTCCTTGTCCACCAATTTCTTATGATGCTGTGCTCTTTTCTTCATGTTCTGGAAGTTGCTGGACCTTTTCTCAGCTCTCACCTTGTCTATTTTTAACCTATATATGAGATCAACAGAAGGAACAATTGCTGAGGAGAATGAATAAGAGTAAACAAATCAGGTAGAAGTAAATTATCACCGGATTTCCTTCCCTGCAGTTTTTATAATCTTTGTTTAGAAAGTCCTGAATGGGAGGATTTTGCTCAGACACTACAGTCTGTTTCCATGTACTCCATACTTCCTACCAGCTGATTTAACATGCTGGTTTATTGTAGTCATACTGAGATGCTTAGAGATTAATACTTAAACTGAGAAAAGTTTTGCAAGTTGAGATTTCCTGATTCAGTAGACAAATATGTGTTCCCCTTTGTCAGTAACTGGAAGACTCAGTCCTGCTGATTCCCAGAGATTGAATGAATTAGACTTGGAAGAATTTCTGAGGAAAGTCAGTATTCAGACTTCATTTTTATTTTTTAAAGTGTAAAACGGTTTACTTGTGTGGGTGTGTGTGTGTATATATATTTTTACTTTAAAAAATAAAATAATATTCTAAAGAAAATTTTGCAATTTTTTTTTAGTAGATAATTCCTTGCCTATTAAAAAAAATCTTCATTGAGACAATTGTATTTTAAGCTAAAGGTGGACAGTGTGTGTTGGCGTCTGGGACCAATGTTAACTAAAAGCATGTAAGTTAAGGAAAGTGCTTTATGGCAATAAATTTAACTCTGATCAAAGACTGTATGTAGTATTTCCTTTGTAGAAGTGTATGCTTGGCAGTGGAGAGGGTTTGTATGCATCTCAATATATGTTAATCCACAGTTGTATCAAACAAAATTTAGTTATTTATTATATCTGTCCAAACATTATGTCATGGATTACTCTTGTCTTTGTAGCAGAACATTTTGCAATGAATATATACATCTAGTTAAGCTGAATATAATATATTTTTATTAGCCTGTAAATAGTCTTCTGCACTGCAGGGATTTCTGCACCTAATTAAGATGGTATTTAATTTTCTTCTGCTTTTATATCTAAAATAAAGACACCTAGTCCTACATGTGAACTTTTTCTGTTAAGTGTGTAGTCCACACCTGGCCAGAAACCTAGTATGAGGAAAAAAACAAAGCTATATAACATGAAGTTTGACACTAATCCAGTCTTGGCCAGCAATGGTTAATAACAACTTGTATTTTTTAAAAGATAGAGACATGTCTCAAATTGCATTGAGATGCGTTTTGTGTTGAATGTTTTTCAGTAAAAGAAAAAAGGAAATAATTTGCAGTGTCTGGCTGTATAATACCATAAATATTCTGAAGCCTTTGGCTAAGAAGATCTATAAAGACCCAGTCCTATCAAAGGATTAAGTCATTTGGATAAAATTGTCAAAACTGCCTTTCTGTCTTTTTTCTTACTTTTGTTTGTTTTCCATGCATTGGGAATAAGTATATTCTGAGTTTTCCACTGAAGTTACAAACCACTTTAAGTTATAATTTTTAGTTCTGATATTAAAGTCTTTTTGTTCAGATTAAGTGTCTGTTTTGTGTTTTAAATTATAGTTTAAAAAAATAATCTCACCTGTACTTGAGTGGTCATCTTAGCCTAATGCATCAAGTTCATCTGAATGAGCAGAGAGTTTAAATGAAAGGTAATGGTATGCTAACTGTGGTAGTAGTGTAGTTATGGTAATGCTTAAGGATTTATTGAGTATGTGTAAGAGAGTAGAAGACACTGATGGTAGGAACTGTCTATAGCCAAGGCTGAGTCATGTTGGATGAAAAGATTATAGTACACAATTGGTGAGGTCTAGAACTGCAAGTACTTATTTTTTAGCTGTAAAAAATATTTAGAAGGGTTTATGGGTGACTTCAGCAGATGGAAGAGGAGAGAAAACTTACACTTATTTGAGCTGTCATAAAACAAGCAGAAGATTAGAGGCAGCTGTGAATGAAGATGAAAACGAATGGGAAGAGGAGGAAAAAAATAGCTGGGGTCAAGGAAGATCATTCAAAATTTCTTTGTGTCCCAGTGCCCGACTGAAGGACCTCTGGGACTGCTCCCAATGACTGTGATTACTCAATAGTCCTCCGCATTTCTTTTTTTTCAGAGTTTACACGAGACAGAAGAGAAACTCGTCATGACTCGTTGTGATATGTGTAAGGAGTCTGTTTTTCCTCAGCTCAATGTCCTGAAAAGAAAATTCCCTAAAATAGTTCAAGCTTACCTTTTGTCCAGAGTGTATATTTTTCAACATGTGATTTCCAATTCTTTAGAAATTAGAAGTTTCACAGCTGGAAGGGAAGCCAGGGGTTCAGAAGTGGCAAAAATGCTGACTTTGAGAGAAAAATACTCAACTTTGGTTTTTCTTTTTTCAACAAGGCAGTTGTTGCCACTTGTGCTTCAGCATTAAGCCTTGCCTTATCTGTTGTTTGCCTGGTGTACTCCTGCCACAGACCTACTTTGGTATTCGCTCCTGATGCCCACACGCATACTGCCAGGACACAAACAGGGCTTCTAAGTCAAAATGGCTGAATAAGGCCAAACGATATCTTTCAAGGGTTTTCCCTTTTTAGGAGAAAATAGAAGTCACTTGGGTAAATTTTCCACACACTTTTCAAATGTTTAATTCAATCGGCTGTCAAAATTTGTTGTCTCTCTGTCAGCTTTCTGCTTAGCGTGCCGAGACTTGTTTCTCCCTGCTGTACTGAGGAGAAGCATCGGAGCTACCAGTGTTTTGAAGCCTCTGCATGAGGTTGCTCTTCCAGTCCCCTGAGAGAGGTATGTTAGAAGTGCATTGATCTCTAAAAAAGAATACAGGAAAATTAGTTAAAAATGTGCTGTTTTTTTCTTTGTAACTTTCTACTGGAGATAACAATCACATTTCCCTCATTAAGTTTTTGGCACTCGATTTCTTCAGATTTCCTTCTCTAAATGCAGAAGCACTGCTCCTCTGAACTGCAGCCTCAGTCATCTCCCCAGCTTCCCTTCCATCAGCAGTGGGGCTGTCCTCTCTCTGCTGTCTGGTTTTCAATGGCTGGGTCTCAAGCAGGAGGTTAAGAAAGTGTAAAAACAAGTGAAGTGAAAGTAAAGGCATTCACAGACATGTTTTGATTGCCTGTAGTGCTAGAGGTCAGCGGGTGCTTAGGAGACATCTGTTAACTTTTCTGTTAAACTGTTCAAATTGTTAACAAATATATGAGTAAATCTCTTTAAGTCCTGTTTATTAAATCTTTATTTTCCTATTAACTGTCTAAATATTTGCACAAATATTACTTCTGTAAAATGGAATAAATCAGTTTGACATGAAAAATGATGTTTTTTCTAATAATATTTTATTCGCTGTTGTCCAAGTGTTTATGTTTGTTATCAGTTTCTTTAGGGGAATGGAAGCATTGACAGTCATGCTGCTGAACTGGAGTGGTTACGTAGTCCATCCACTGGGCTTACACTGCTGGAAACATCCTTGCCCTGAACACTTTTCCTTCTGACAAGGAATGGGGTGTCCCTGTTCACTCCCTGTTGGAACAACCTGTAATGAGTTTGCCACTGTTGACCCTTCCTCAGTTAAAGGTAGGAGAAAGCTGCTGTGGGTTGCCCATGCTGATTGTCTTGGATCAGAACCTTTGGGTTATGTCCACAAAGGCATCCATTCCTCTTGGTTTAATTTATATTTTACATGGTTATCTATGGTTCTTGGGAAGGGATTCCCAATGGACACTATGACTTAAACCCTGCAATGGCACACCTCAGCTGCTGAGCATGGGCAGCTTTGGGCTTGGAACTGGGGAATGGACTTTTTATATATGATAAATGGGGATTTTTTGTATAGCTGTCAAGTGAGTGTTACTGCAGTTTCCTATTTATTTGATCTTCCTTTTTGTCCAGTGTGACAGTTCAAGTGTTCTGCTGATTTACAACAGACATGGGGTGTCATAAGCCATTTCAGGGAGCTAGCGGAAATTTTTCAGATCTGTTGTGCTCCTAAAGTGGTTATTTTATATCCAGGTCATGTATTACTAACTTTGAAACTGATTTTATTTTAAAATTAAAGACACAGCACTTCCATGTATTAAGACCACTCAGTTTTAGTGAGCTAATGTGGTTGTCCTGAATAATCTGGTTCAATAGGCAAGTGTACTTAGGCTATCTCAGTTTTATGCTGTTTTCAACACTAAAACTTATCTATTATTTATTTCCAATTTGTGATCAGAATCCTGGTTTTTAGTGTTAAGTATTTGCATTTGTATTTAGTGCCAAAAGGGGGCAGCAGCTTCCTTCAAATCTTCAGCATTAATGCGACTTTGAGAAACAGGACCTATTGGTTTTTGGGTTGGTTGTTGAGGTTTTTTTCTAATTTAAGAAAAAAGAAAAAATTTATTCTTAAGAACTATTTCTAGCAACATGTACTCTTAACATAAGAAACTCCAATCCAGCTGGCAGCCGGTCATGAGTGGTGTCCCCCAGGGCTCTGTTTTGGGGCCACTCCTGTTTAACATCTTTATTGATGATTAGACGAGGGGATCGAGGGCACCCTCAGTCAGTTTGCAGGTGACACCCAGTTGGGTGGGAGTGTTGATCTGCTCGAGGGCAGGGAGGCTCTGCAGAGAGACCTGGACAGGCTGGAGCCATGGGCTGAGCCCAACTGGGGGAGTTTCAATAAGGCCAAATGCCGGGGGCTGCCCCTGGGCCACAACAACCCCCAGCAGCGCTACAGGCTTGGGGAGGAGTGGCTGGAGAGCTGCCAGTCAGAGAGGGACCTGGGGGTGCTGATTGACAGCCGGCTGAACAGGAGCCAGCAGTGTGCCCAGGTGGCCAAGAAGGCCAATGGCATCCTGGCTTGTGTCAGCAATAGCGTGGCCAGCAGGGACAGGGAAGGGATCTGACCCCTGTACTCGGCACTGGTGAGGCCGCCCCTCGATTCCTGTGTTCAGTTTTGGGCCCCTCACTACAAAAAGGACATTGAATGACTCGAGCGTGTCCAGAGAAGGGCAACGGAGCTGGTGCAGGGTCTGGAGCACAGGTCGTACGGGGAGCGGCTGAGGGAACTGGGGGTGTTTAGTCTGGAGAAGAGGAGGCTGAGGGGAGACCTCATCGCCCTCTACAGCTACCTGAAAGGAGGGTGCAGAGAGCTGGGGATGAGTCTCTTTAATCAAGTAATAAGTGATAGGACGATAATGGCCTGGAGTTGCACCATGGAAGGTTTAGACTGGATATTAGGAAGTATTTCTTTCCAGAAGAGGTTGTTGGGTGTTGGAATGGGCTGCCCAGGGAGGTGGTGGAATCCCCATCCCTGGAGGTGTTTAAGAGTTGGGTCAACATAGTGCTGAGGGATATGGTGTAGTTGGGAACTGTTAGTGTTAGGTTAATAGCTGAACTGGATGATCTTCAAGGTCTTTTCCAACCTAGTTGATTCTGTGATCTAATCTTAATTCAAATCCTGTAGCAAGTACTTTGCAGGTGACACCTCTTGCACTAAGAATTGTCCCCTGTATCAGTGTAGTATATGTACAAGCACACATAAACCTGCACACACACACTTATAATTTCATATCGATCTGGATTCATGACTTGTTAAAAAATACTTAAATATCCCCATCAATTACTTTAAAAATGAGTGCTCTGCTCTCTTACAAGCTCACACCCAAGCAGTGAAATTTTTTATCTCTGTGGGTAGGTTAAGTCTTTCCAAAAGAATGGACCAAAAGCACCTATAAAACCTGAAATGAGATATCGGGTACATTTGTAAATGCTGCGGCCTGCACTTTGCCAGTGCTCTTCAATCGTGTCACACAGCCAGCCTTGTCACATTCCTGGGATCTTTGCTGGAACAGAGGCTGCCCATGATGATGTCAAACTGTGGCAAGGAGAAATGAAAAAAAGAAAAAAAGGAGATGATTGTTACGTTTTGCTCTAGTCTAGTTTCAGACAGAAGCCTTTTGGTTGGAGGAAAGACGAAGGTCAGTTTGCATTGACCCACTGTTTCACTACTGCTGTTGATTTCCACCAAATGATAGTGCAGTCTCCAGACCCTGTTTGTTGTCATTAACCAGGTGATTGGTTAATTTGTTAGCAAAATGTTCTGTGACATAAAATATTTATGTCCTTGATCCTGATCCTTGCACAGTGACACAATTGTACTATAACTGGGGGTTATGGAGTGTGACTTCATCTGTCAAAAAGTTACCTATATAAATGAAATACTTACCCTCAAGAGGTAAACTTAGAATGCCATCTGCCAGGCATTTGTAAGATAGTAGAAAAGTTATTGAAGCATTGTTACCAAAAGCGTGGCTTGCTCTGTGTTGTGGGGTGTCAGAAAGAACTTCTGCTGCCTTTTATGATGGGGTGCTGAAAGCACTTGGATATCTGTGGAAGAGAAGTTGCATGAGCTGTCCACAACCTTCCGTGTCCATGTATGACCCTGATATTTCCATATAACAGGCATGCTTTATCCAGGTCACCTTACTCAAATTTTATAAAACTGTCTGTTAGAACAGATGGTGTCACAAGGATAAAAAGCTTAGCCATAGATGTCAAGAAAAGCTGCCTCTTCAAGTGAGGTCTGCTAGCTCATCTTAGTCTTTATCACCCCTGTCTTCTCTCCCTGCACGACAGAGGACTTTTCACAGATTTGCAATTGGTGTTTTCAGAGGCCTTTACATTTTTGGGTGGGCTTGATTTGTTGCTACAGCTCTGGACAAGTGGCAGCATATGTCTGTCTCGGTTTGCCCATCTGTGAAATGGTTGCCTGGGCCATAGAAATTAAGACGTGTAAAATACATTTGTAAAGGCTAAAGTTTCTGGTACATGCTGAAGGCATTAAATTGTTCAGAGCAGAGTCTGGGTGATGGCTAATGTAACTTACTGTCTTTCTATGGCCTTTTCTCCCCTTCTTTTATGTCAGACATTGCCATTTTCTCTGCTATCTGCCACTTCTTGTGGAGGAGGACTTCTGATAAGCTCCCTGTCACGGGTCAGGCTTCAGCCATTGCTGTATATTCCTGTACTGTTTGTATTAAATTGTTCTTGGTGTTTCTTTTAAGCCTTGAATTTTGGCATTACTTCTTTGCCTACCTTCTGGTAGGCATCATACATATGTTTTTAAAGTCTATTATGTTCTGTTGTCATCTGATCTGGCTGAAAGAATGTTTTGAATGATTTGTTATGTTCTAAGTTTTCTCACTCCTTTTAGTAGCTCAGACTCATAGGAGGAAATGCTGGGTATTCAAGGGTACTGTTTGTTTTCAGGTCAGTAGATAATGCAGATCATTAAGGGAGCTTTTCTAGTAAGGTCTGTTAAAAATTTTGTGTCTAGTCAAAATTACAGATTCCTGAGGTCAGTTCAGGGTGGTTAATCAGGACACAAAAGCCTTAATAACAGTACTGTGTCATATATGTTGTCTTATAGTTTTTGCTATGCCAAAAAATGATGTTGTGCTTTAACTTAATCAAGTTGTTCCCTTCCTGGATTTCTCTTTTTAATACCTGTGACTGTATAAAAATAAATGGGATGATAATCTCTTGGATGTCACATGGCAGCTCAGTATCTGTGTGGCAAGTGTCTGAATAAATAATGAATTAACTCAGCCCAGGACAAGAGGTTACTGAAAAATCTCTGCATACTGTAGATGACAAATGTTTTTCAGGATTTACAGACGCATTATGTGAGGCCAAGCCTAAACAAATACAGTGAAGTCTGGATGAAGAAGCCTCCAAATTCTCATGTCCAGACTATACAATGAGATAGCACAGAAAGTCAGATGCTAGGCGTCCTCCTTATCATGGATAACATGAGTTTTCCCCAACTAAGGATGTCTTCCCTCATCTTTATCTGGTTTAGAAATACTTTATCTGACCCATTCTCGTGTGTCACAGATGGATGATAGAACTGTACTGGGGGACTTTGGAAAAAAAGACCTCAGGAGAGGTTTCTATTTTAAGTTTGAAAGTGATTGTGCAGAAATGGCACCTTCTCTTTAAGCCTGTTCCTCGAAACTTATTCTGTCTTCAATAATTCATAGGCATTGCTGCTGTTTCTTCCTAATGTTGTTAGTCTTGTTAACCCCACACAGCTGTGACAGGGTAATTTTCAATATAGGTATCAACAACACTGAGTTTCAAAAGCAACGATAAATTCTGCTTTCATTTACCCAATGCTGTATTATCACAGTGGAGGTTGGAGGTCAGTACAAGCTTACATCATAGCTGACACTGGAAAGAAAAAGGCAGTATAGAATTTTTATTATGGAAAATTAATAAGGAAAAAAGGAATGCAACAACATAACCTTGTCATTTCTTGGGTCTGAACTGATGACAGGCTAGGGGAGCCTGTAAGACACACGCTTGCTGAGCAAACCAAACGTGATTTTGAAGAGAGGGTGAACAAAAGAACACTAATGGGTTTCTACAAGGTTACTTTTCAGTGGGTGCTTGACCCTGCAGGACTGCTGTGACATCACTGACTCCTTTCTTAGATGTGACAAAACTGTTCATTTTTCTGCTTTTTGATACTTGCCCTCCTGAACTGAGTTAGAACACCCTGGAGAAAATTACCGGCTTGACTTTGGCAAGAGCCAGGACACTGACAAATAATTGCTCTTCATTTAGTTTTTATTAACTACCTCAGTGGTGAATTTATATGCACATTTTTGAAGGTGTTGCTGAAATGCAACACTACTGTTTTAAGGTCAGAGGTTGTTAGTGTAACTTAGTGTAAACAGTGTAATTTGTTATGGCAATAGTGCTTCCTTGCTGTGGTTTTTAGATCCCTCAGAAACAGCAAGTGAGTCCTCATGTCAGATGATTGCCACCTGTATTATAGAGATACAAAACCGGGGCTAACTCGGGATGTCACAATGGAGCTGACTTAACACTTCTCCCATTCAGCAGTGGATGTAGGTCAGAGGCACGGGCTCTACCAAGTTACCAGTACTGGTCATCTGGTTTACTCTGTGTTGCAGATGCAAGTTAGATTACCTGAGCCCTGAAAGGCCTCTTTTGCCTTCTGCAATTTTCTGCATGGCCACAAGACCATTTTCTTTCAGTGTAATTGGAGATGTGTCCTGGAGCAGCTCAGCTTCTGGTAATGTGTCCAGGGAGTTTGGCAGTGATGGAGCAGTGCTGGGGAAGGGTACAGCAATCCTTGTCATGTGTCTGCCATGGGTTAGCAGTCTCCAGCACCATGGAAAAACAAATCATATGTGCTTCAATGATAGTGATCCACCAAACAGTTAATCACCGTTAGGTGTCTGCTCCTGTAACGGGGCCCACAGGCTGACATTGCCATTCTGTGCAGGGAATATCTTGTGCCTCCACTAAAATCTGCTCATGGAGTAGAGAACTGCCAAAGGACAGTCGGTGGGAAAAATCTGAAGAAAGTCTGCATTAAAAACTCAGTCTTCCTGGGGTTTAGCCATGCCAGTAATGCAGACAAGCCACAACCTGCTTCTAATGGCTGGAATCCAATTTTATGGGTTTTTTCCGTTTTAAAGAATGAAACAGGGATTCCTCATTTTAAAACAGGTGCTGGGGCAGTGCTGTGACCGCTGCCGTGTTAGTTCAGTGCTTACAACACTTAACCAGATGCAGGGAATACAGTTTGGCTTTGGTGCTTTTCCTGCCTTCCCCCACTTATGAAGGGACTGCTGTAGCCAGTGGGCTACTGAGTTGGTTGAATACATCCTGTGGATGGTGTCTGGAGAGTGAGGTGAGGTCAACTGCTTGATCCAAAGACAGTAAAAGAGAGCAGGTGATGCTGTAAGTGAGTAGTATATCCCCTGAGCTGAGGAAATCCTAGTTCCAGTCTGCAAGGACCAATTTTAATTTATTGCCTGTTGGATGTAAAGATTCTGGTATACCTAAGGAATATCTGATGTTAAAACTCTAGAAACTGAAAGAAATAGGGAAATACTATTTAGAATTACATTTGATAGGGGGAAAAAAAAAAGCTTTTATATTGAGTGTCGGAAAGGTACTTGACAGAAGAAATAAGAATTTGCAATCTATTTCCCAGTCTAAGGAGGTGAGAGCAAAGAACATTTGTATTTTTACTGTGGTGTTTTGGGAACTTTTGTTCTAGTTGGTTTTTGTGGGTGTTTTTTGTCTGTTTTTTAAATATAAGGCACCAGCTGGAAACACATGCTAAGCTGTCATTTTTGGTTTTCAGCTGTAGGTAGCTTACATCATCTTTTACACTTTCTTACCTCAAGAGCCACCTCTTCAATTTCCTTGGTCAGAGACATAGCACATGACCCTGCTCTTGGCCAAGTCAGAAGCTTGCTGCCAGCTGCAGCTGGGACAGGCAGGCCCTTAGTGCTCTGATCAGTTAATATTTAACCTTATTGTGAACTCTGGCTTGGTTTTATCATTCCAGCCTACTGGGAGTGCCTTCTCAGAAAATAAGTTTGGTACAGAAATGCTACTGGAAGTCTCCCATTGACCAGAGGGTCAGACTCTGCTCTCTCACAATCTCTAGAGACACTGGAGAGACCCAGAGTTAACGCAGCCCTTCCAAGCGTGTAAATGTCTCAATATGGTGCATACTCAAACATTCACTGTGGAAGGAAAATTTTTTAATGTGTGATGTTTGGTAAGGCTGCCTGAGTGATACCTGCAACTGGTTTTGATGGTGAGAACAGGCTGATGTAGGCAGATGGAGTTTGATGTACCGGTATGTGAGAAGCCATTCAGAGAAGCATGAGGATGAGCCACTACCACTGGGAAGACTCAGGCAGTCCTCTTTTCTTCCTACATCAGGATTTAGTATCTCCGCCACCATCAGGATAGACTACACAGGTAGGAAGTTCCCTTGCGTATCTGCTGAATAGGATCACTAAAAACTTCCTATTTCCCGGGCTGTGGTGGAGAAGGCCAAGGCTTTTTATGTTAAGTGTCCTCAGCAGTCCCTCAGATATGTACCATGAAGCACCACGGCAGTGACCAGGAGCTGTGATTGACTACAGAGCTGCTGCACTGCCTCTGTCCCCATCAGCACCAAGGCAATGTGACACGGGGAGGATGAAGATGTTTGGGGATTTATTTTAAGCAGTCTTTCTGCAGTTTTGCAGGTTGGGGTTTTTTTTTGAGGAGGGTGGGGATGAAGGCAAGGTGCAAACTGAGACCCAACTTTTCATTAGGCTAAACCAGCTGTGTTAAGACGTGTTTGAGCAGCAGCAGAAATGGGCACATGCTACCAAGAACCCTTTGACACTTGTAGTATGTTTGCAGATGCACAAAGCATGTGGTGGAGGCATGCCAAAAGTTTATTATGAAGCAGTGCTGTCCCATTGCAGTGCTGCATTATCTAGGTGGCTCCTTAGATGGGGAGTAGCCCTGATTACTGAACCCTGCTTATTTGTAAAGTCAGGCTAATTAGCTGTGTGGGTGGAGTATTGGTTTCAGGCTTGGGGGGTGGTGTGTGCATCCTCATCCTTTCCTCAATTACATGCATCCAGCAGCAGGGTTGGGTGCAGACGTTTGTTCGTGGGTGCTTCTTCTCTAGAGCTTATGGACAGAAAAGCTGAGCTAAATGGGGCACTGAGAGACTTTTTTTAGCCCGTCACTGGGACCGTGAATTGCAGCAGCGCAACTGGCACTTTTTCAGGGCGTAAGGAACGCTTCCTTCTCACCCTGTGGGATATGTGGCGAGAGTGGGCGTGCAGTGATGATCAAGTCACCGAGTTAAGTAGCAAGCCTGTGTGACTGATTTACAAATACCAGTGTTCTTTATTTACACAGACATGTAAACAACAGAAGGTAAACAACACCGCCCAGCTCGGTCTAACAAACAGGCTGCTGCTGTTTCACTTCAGGACCTGAGGTGTTTTAGACATTTCACAGACAGTATTGACAGCAAACACAGGAAGGCTATGAGGTTACCTTGACTCTTGCTTCTTTGCACAGGAATCGCATGCATGGTGCGGCAGCGTGAGGGAATGGCACCACTTGAGGCCACAAAACAAGTGTATGCAAAGAACCCATTAAGAGCTTGCCTTAAGGACAGATGTGGCTGGGGTTAGCAATATTTGTGAGTAGTATCACTGCAACTAGTCTGTACTCTGACAGCACTTTCCACCCAAGGATCTGAAAGCACTTTACGAACAGACCACAAATCTTTGTTGCATCCTTTGCAAATTATCCCCGGTTTACACCAGGGAAACGGAGGGCCTTCAGACAGCGACTTTCCCGGAGCTCAGGTTTTACTGGTCTTGTTTCCCAACCTTGTGCTTTAAATATAACACCATTCTTCCTTCCCAGAAGTATATTGCTTCTTGACGTTTTAGGACAAGCTTTCAAATTCAAAGTGACGCTCCAAGCGCTGCAGGTAGAAGGGCAGTGGACGGTCCCAGTTGCTACCAGAAGCTGTTTCGCTTCAACAACGCCTCTGCTGGAAGAGGAGCCAGCTACTGTGCGATACATTGCACCCATCCCCACGCTTTTTCAAGTTTGTCCAAAAACAGAAATAAGGGTAACGTTAGCTGCAAAAGAAAAACTATTTGAAAACAACTGTGCTGATCTGCTGTCTTGCAAATTTAACTGCAACAGTATGCCATACACACACACTGTGTTTTACTTAGTTAAAATATTTCAAATAGAAATGCTACCCTAAATTTGTAAGACAGAAAAATACCTAGTGGAGCAATGAAGAATTCAGGAAGGTTGCTGCTTTGTGTCAAGGAAATTTCCTTATAGTTTAGCAGCAAGAGCATCAGTTAGGGCCTGAACGGGATTTAATTCTCAGCTGTAAAGCCACATTTTGGTTCTACACACACCTCCTGAAAAAAACCCCAACCAGATAGACAGGTGTTGGATTTGTTGTTTGGGTTTTTTTCTATTGCAGAGTGATCATCATGGCTTGAACCCAAAACGTTTCAGCCTTTCTACCTGTTTCTAACGTGAATAGCAAGTTAGACAGGCTCAGCTCATACGCTAGATCAAATTCAAGCATATAAGAATTGCTGCTAAAAAAGCAGCCAGGAAAGTGGGTTTGAGCACAGTATTTAAATGCTCAGCTGCCTTCTCTTGTGCACATTATGCTTCAAGTAGTTTTACTTCTTCTTTTATCATCTACAGTGCTGCCCTATCTTCAGTTATAACAGGAAAGGAGATGAACAACCACAACCGTAGGATATACCATTTACAGCTGCCAGTACAACAGCAGGTAAAATAAAGAGGGAGGAGGCCTGTTTTTCTTAAATAGTCTTTTCTGCAATCTTTTCAATCCCCCAGGTGAAAAGTAAACTTAAGAAATTCCCCTTAAATAAAAGCTATGTACAAATTGCACACATTGCAAATGGAGCACTGAGATCAGTTACAGAAAATAAGATGTACAGTCTTCACTGATAACATCTCTCTTGCTATAAACAGTGATAAACAGCATATGCTTTCTTCAGATGTCAGAACCCAGCAAGACTGCAATATTATGTACACAGGGCTTGTTTGCCTTCTGCCTCCCGCAGCAGAGTCCCTCCAAACTCTGTTTTCACTTCAGAAAGCTGTGCAGCAACGTTCCTGCACACCGTGTCTCTCCTGCTCGGCAGATCACAAAAGAGCTGTCATTGCTGTCTGGCTTATTGGTTTTAGGCAGTCTCTGGGCGTTGAGTAACCCTCACTCCCAAGGGCATTGGGCTGAGGTTTCTGGTAGTCCGTGCTGTAGCTCACAGAGGTCATAACACCGTTAACTTTGGGTTTGTCGTAGTTTATGACACTCTGGGGTGTCTGATAGTCTCCATTCCTGGTATCGGTCTTGCATGAACTGGAGAAGCTGCCAGCAGAAAGGGAGTGTTTCTGAGATGAGACGACAGGTACATTGTAGCCGTTTTCGGAGGGGAAATTATTTTCTCTTGCTATGTGCCGCTCTATGATGGGGGTGGCGTATTCAGGCTCTTGGCTGGTCAGGGGCAGAGCATATTCATGCCGGTTGGCTCTGTGTGGACAGTGATAGTGATTTTCAAACTCTGAACTCCCCCTTCTTCCCTCATCTTTGGTGTCCATGGGTCGAAAAGTAGATCCCTTCCGTGTTACCGTCCCAGTCCCAATCATGAGAGGCTGCTGATAATCTAAAAGGAAGTATGAACTGCTCAATAAGTCATAGATTGGTTATTTTATGTATATAATACTTATGTATATGTAGGTATTTTATGTCGGAAAAATTACTCGGTTATTGTATCAAATGCGTAGTTATCAGGGATACAAAGAAACTTTTCCCCAGTACTGGTCCTGTAACCTTCAGTGAGCAAGTGTTGCAGAACATGGCAGAAGCTCTTCCATGGAGCAATTCCAATCTGCCACCCCTTTTCCTACTCCTTCCCTCCCTTTTCCCACCTACCTACCCAAATAAACTAACATCATTTCTGGAGTATGCTCAAAACCCTAAAAAAAGAGAGAAGTCAACAAAATATTAGCAACAAACTGGACAAAGGACATTGCATCAAGATCCACAAGCAAGAAGTTCTCCAAAACAAGTGTTTCACTTTTGGAATAATTAAAATGCCCAGAGGATTCTTAACAAGCCTGACCAAGTGCTGCCTTTATTTAAAAGGCATCTTGCAGTAGCTTACTGACAAGAAGGATGAAGTTAGGCGGAACGGCAGCCAAGAGAGTCAAGGGAAGTGTGAAATGCGCTAAGCCAGCTCAGCGCTGCTGCGGGCGCGTGAGGGGGGACGAGCTGGGGGAGGAGAAGCGGGACCAGCGCTGCTGGAGGAACTGAGCGGTCACCCCGGTCAAGGGGAATGGCGGGGCTAGAGCTGGGCATGGGCAAAGGGCCCAAGCAGGAGCAAGAAGCAAGATGGAGTAAATATGGCCTTAAGAAGCATGTGTTTGCACCTCTAGTTGAGACAGATGCCAGGCTGCCGTGTAAGAAGGGGTCTGGACTAAAAGGGTTTTCAAGAAATCCAGTAAAACTATTATGAGAAAATTCAACGTTCTAACTTTCTCGCTTTGGTGCTAGTGACAATCTCTTACAGATACATACGGTGGCCTGAACAGCTCTAGTAAATGACACTGCTAAAGTATCATGTTTTGACGCAGGCGTGAAGAAGTTAGCTCAGTTTCTGTTCTGGCATCGTGGTTCATCTGACATGAGCGTCGAATTCGATCCCATATGTCCTGTGAATCTTTTTGGCAGTTCCTGGCTATGTCCCAAACTTCAGCATGTAGGGTGAAGTTGTTATGATATTTCACTAAGTAAGCGGTGCAGCTCTCCCCAGCGTTGCTGCTGCCATCCTCAGCAATCTCCCTTGCTCAGGATGAAGCATCTCGACTTTGGGAACCGGCAGGCAGCCGGCGATTCAAAGGGAAGGAATTTGATGTAGCATGTTAACCTATATGCAAGTTGCATGCTCTCTGCGATTAAATTACTAAATGGCCCATTTCTGGGCTGCGTTCACATTTTATGTCATGTTTCTTATTTTTCAGGAGACTGTAGGTGAAATGCTAGGGCTGGGGAGCTGCCTGGCCAAGCTGAGAGTTAAGACTTCCCACAAACATGGCACGAGGGGAGGATGGAGAGAGCAGAGTCTCCCCAGCCATGGCCAGGGGAGCCAGATAACCATGATTTGTCAGCAACCTTTATTCACTCCCTTTCCTTCATGAAATAAGACTGCTTTATATGTCTCTGCATATTTATATTGAAAGTTTCTGTAAAGGGTTTAAACTACCTTTGAAAGATATCCAGGGTAGCACCATATGGAATTACAGTAACCATCCATTTGTTTTTTAAATGCACTTCTCTGCCAAATGCATTGGAGAAATTCTAAAGAATTTATAAGGTCTGGAGGCTGGAAACAGCAAATTAATCTTTCTGGAAGATTGCTGATCACCGATCCCATGAAATGGCTGGTCTTACTAGTCTTTCCAGAGAGACTAAACTAGACAGGAAGAATGAATTAAAAAGTCATCCCTTTGGGATGCAAATAGTACTGATGCAGAGTGTTTGCAAACAATGACCTGTAAGGTGGCAGTTAATTTTTATCTTCTCTTTCTTCTACCTGCTCCAACTTCAGGGGACCTTGTCTCCAAAATAGTTCAGGCACCAGGAAAGCTGCACAGGGATCTCAGCGCAACTTCCAGTTGGGCATGAAATTGCAACACAAACCAACTAAGTAATTACTCTATTTGCTCAGCAGCAAAGGGCATTATATTTTGTACATTTCCAGAGACATTTGTGTTTAAATCAAAACACAAAAATTAGTCAGCAAAGGCAAACTATCCTATCCTAGGCACATTCTTTCACTGTATCCATGCCTGAGTGCCTTCCACAGTTATCTTAAGCTGTAACTATTTCAGAATCAAGAAATCTTTCCCAACAACTGCAAGAACAAATTTCCAAAATAGTGATCTTTTTCCTCCTAATATATTTAGCTCCTTCACTATGCATCTGGGATGAATGCAGATAAATCTGTTTCCTGGGCCTCCACTTGCATGAGAGCTGGCCTGTCCCTCTCCGTTACCTGCTCTGTGTGCAGAGCAAAATGAACGCATCACAGGGGGAGCAATTGTTACCTGCCATGTCACTGGTGACCAGATCTAGTTTTTGTGGCGTCTCCTTCTCATTATTATAGCTGATGGTAAATTCAGTTGACTGATGTCTGGTGAAGGGCTGCTTGATTTGCTTCCAACAACCTATGACAAAGAAATAAAAATAGAAGGCTTATCAGCAAGTTAAATGCTTACAATCAGAAGACTTGTCAGGAAGTTTAATTTTTGGTGTACTCATTGCTGTCAATATATTAAAGTAGTTAAAGAGCAAGACTAAAATGGGCTGTTTGTAAAAAAAAAAGTCCCCTAAATTTGGAGGGTGAAAAGGAAAAAGTGAATCATCAACTGGGATTTCCAAGTGAAAACAAAACTTTATAGAGGATTTTCTTGGCAAGAAGGACTCAAACTCTGTAGGTGCCTGCACTGATGCCTTAACAGGCTACATCAGTAAAATACCAGCTTTAAATCAGCTACATGTTTTGCCATTGTTTACGTGGCAAAATGTATGCTTAAAATGCCTTTTTTTCACTAGACTAGCATGGCTTCCATTTCTTTGCTATCTGAGCACCTGCACTCATCAATTAATTTGTTCTCACAACTTCCTTGTGAGACAGAAAAGAAAAAATTCACAGTGTCAGGCACTTGCCTGGAGCCTGCAACAGGAGGTCCTTGAAGGGTTGGGTTCAGCTCCCAGCTTTCCAAGTCCCAAGCCTGGTTCACAAGGGCTTAGGAGCTTGATTTGTGAAGCATACGCACAACAAATGAACTGACTGGATAAGACACTATCTCTAGTTTCTGGGGATTTGTCCTCATTACCAAGTGAGAAAGGATTATGATGTGACCTCGAAAAATCATATTAGCAAATATGATGTTAAGTACAAATTAATTTTCTAATGAGGGCGAGCTGCAGTGGGTAACAGCATTCCTTTCACTGACATCAGCAACTGCTGAGGGATGAAATTCTGGAGCTGAGCTATTGCAAGGCACTTGTCAAGATAAATGTGAATTGCTTAGTGGTTTCTTTTTTTTTATGGAAAGCTGAGATTCAGAAGGATAATATTCTATAGAGTTGGCTGGCCAGGAAGACAGCTAAACTCTAACTTCCAAGCTGACAGGAGAGCCCACTCTAGAAGGCATTATTGAGCAAGACAAAGAATATACTTCGAGGTTTTGCAGGCATGTCCTGAAGCAGAATCCTCAAGCCAGTCCCCTATTCAGGTTTTACACATGAAGCACAATTCAGTATTATTAGGCTTTATAAATACAGTCCCAACCAGGGAGGGCAGTGAGATGGAAATATTAAACCCATAAAAAATTATTAGCCCTTGCTCTCTTAGAGAAAGGCAATCCCCTCTGCTAGGGAAAAGAAAAGGAAAGCAGCAATTTTCTGCAAAATAGGTATTTTGGAGGAGGGAAGGAAAGGGAGGGCTCCTGGGAGCAGTCTTACATGCTAATTTATGCACTCTGTATAATAGATCTTTTGCTAATTGCCTTTCTGTCATAGAAACTAAATTATATTGTTTCTCAGGGCACTGTGCTAGGATGACACAAGTGGGACTATAGTTTGTCATTTCCCTTGTATGAAGATGTGAATTTGAACAAGGAAACATAGATGCTATTTCATAAACATTTCATACTTAGTTGCATAAGCCCCTTCCCATTGGCCCAAGGGCCAGGACAGGACAAAGTACATGATTCTCCACTAACCTGATTTCTGAGCACTGGATAATCCATAAGAAAGTCCTTTGGCTTCTCGCCTGTGAGGAGAGGAAAGTATTTATAAACATCTGCATTCACAGCATTTCAACTTTATGCCTTAGCTCTGGCAGAGAGAGTCTTTGTATTTAGCAGCTGAGGACTATGCTTCACTTTGAGTTCTTGGAGGCTGGTCTTTACTAGAATGTAAGGCATGCAGACCAGTATTTTGATATCCCATTTTTCCCCATCTATATGCAAGTTGTGAATGCCAGTGTTCAAATTTCTTGTGTCTGGCACTGATCGATTTGATGTGTCCATGTCTGTATGTGTCACTCCAGGTTATGTTTTCAATCTGTTCTTCTGAATTCTTTGGCTAGTTTATAGGTTTCCTGGGGAACCAGGGCAGAGTTGGGTACCGCTAGTGATGAAGCAACATCACCAGAGCATTGCTTATACTTCCAAATCCCTATCTGCTGACAGAAGCATTTTCCAGCTCTACATGCAAGTGCGGGTTCATGTGAATGAACATCTAGCAGGAATCACAGTTAGCAGTGCTTCTTCCAGTCTTCTGACTTGTGAAATGAAGTGGCTTAGTTTTTAGCTGCTTACCAGTGTATATGTGCAACTCCTTACAGCTGGGCTCTGCTTTCAGCCCACTAGGTTAAATGTTCTGATTTAATGGATTCAGAACTAGAAACACAACAGGAGGGAAATAAAAAAAATGATCCAGATAGATAGCTCAAATCTGCCCTTCACTGAATTTTTACTTGGCTTTCGTGTGGAAACTATTCTGTCTTCAATTGCTTTATGCCTTAGTATTTGTGGGTATATGTAGGCTGAAGAGAACAGCCAACTATGTTGGACTGTAAACCAGGGTGTGCAGTTCTGACCTGCTTTGTCTTTGTTTTTATCTGACTAGGGAAGATGTATAGTAAGAAATACAATATAGAGAGACACGACATGAGTTCTGCTTAAAAGGAAGACTTCTGAACAGGATCAATTTCCAGCTCCCTGGTAAAGAGGCTCTGGAAAGAGGGCATGTAGTTGGACATGATAGCTAGGTCGCCACACACGCCTCCTATAACAAAAGCCAGTATCTTACTTGCGGAGGGCTGCACAGATACAAATTCCAGAGAACAGGAACAGACACAGCACGATGAGGACAGGGACAATTATAGCTGTAAGCTTTAAGCCTGTATGACAAAAAAAAAAAAAGGATAAAAGTTTAAAAGGCAAATTACTCTGAAGCTGATAATTTTACTACACAGAATACAGCAAAAGGCAGATAATCTTGCAGGAATGCTCCATGCAAGACAGCATGAAAATGTAAAACTATAAAACTCCAAGACCATTCCACACCCATATTTGGTTGCCATGTACCTATGTGGAACAGCACTGAGATGAAAGAGTTAAATATACTTTCTCAAGGCTGACACTTGACTTAACATCTATATGCATCCTTACAAAGAGCAGTTATTTCTTATTACACACTAGGTAACTTTTAAAAAGCCACTTACACTCTGTTTTCAGTTGCTTATAAAAGTGCCAAATGAGGCTGTAATTTTACATGCTGAGTAGCTGGCTCATGCTGAACTGGCTGAAACATTTCAGTCAAAATAGTTCAAAGATTTCCAGGAGTGGAGCTAGGGAAAAACCTGTTTAGCCCCTGTTAAAATCTAACACAATATGCTTTAGAGCAGGGATTTGAAAATTAGCAGTGGGGTGGGTCTTGTGTCAGGAGTGCACCATTTGCTATTTCTACAGACGCTTACCAGGTGTGAGAATGAGGTAGTACACGTGTCCACAGGGTATTTACAATTTAGCAGATGAAAACTCAGTAGATTTCATTTTCAGTGAGCATAGATACAGTTTACCCATACTGTTGCACAGATGAACTGAGCTTGCTCTTGGCAAGAGCAATGCAGTTTCAGAAGAGCTTTTTTTCTTACAGTGATTGCTTCTAACAACCAGTTTGCTTTTTTTTTTTACAGAGACATTCCTACAATTATCAGCTACCTAATGGATAGCAGTGTTTGGTGTAGTGGTTCTGGTTATTCCTGCCTGGCTATGGGTCCACCAAACAATCAGTATAAGCAACAAATTTTGTTTGCTTTTTAAGATCTAAGATACAACATTAAAAGATGAAGACTGCAAATTCAGGGAGAAGTATGTGAATTAAGGTTGTCTGAGCTCCCATGAACAGAGGCATTATGGAAGAGTGTTTAATTATGCAGTTGTGCACTACTGTATGCTGCTTATAGCTGGGGACCTGCTCTGGGAAGAGTCATGGTTACAGAGAGAGAAGGTAACATTTTTGTGAGACCACTGCCTCACATATTACAAAAATTATAAAATATAGGAAGAGAGTGAGGATGAGCTCATCCAAAAAATGCTAATGAGTGCTCGGTATAGTCCTTGAGCCAGCTACCAAGCATGGCAAATAAAACAATATAACAGGGAAACCAAAGTCTGATGTTTCAGACATCAAGGAAAATTAAGGCTTTCAATCTCTTTCTGTGCCTTAAGACAAAAAGAACCCAGGCTCCTCCCTCCTCTTTCTGTCATTAACCTTCAATAAGGTCTGAAGGGAAAATGAGTTTTGATTTGTGAGGAACTGTAAAGTTCACTCAGGCTAGGCTGAAGAATGATGCACCCTAGAGAAAATGCAGTGCTAGGTAGTGTTACCCAAGTTAGTTTCTTCCGACGGGATGGGCTCTGTAACAGTCCTGTCTTCTTTTCCAAGGGAAGTTTCTGTGCTCTGACTTGGTTTCTGCCACATTGAATGCGTAAATGAACTATTAGCTGCAAAAGAGAAGGGGGCATCAGTGGCACTGTGCTGGCACAGGGGGCTTTGGAGGCACTGTGCCTGGGGAGCACTGCTTACCCCATACCTTGCATTATTCGACAACCCATCAGCTCAAGCTTCAATGCTATTCTTTGGTTCCAAGTTTGAGGGATAATTCGCACATAACGGGCCACTATCGGAGGGATGAAGTTATTGCGTACTATGTCACCAGAGTTGGAGTTGCCTTGGAATACCTGCAATAAAATGTAAGCACGTTGTTTGCTCTATTTAAAAAGACTCTTTCTTCAAAGTGCTCCTGACATACAACTTCAAAGATTTTCATTATCCTAAAACTAATATAGTGATAATCTGGAATCCAGCCACAAGATTTTTGGAATTGAGAGTTCTGGAAAGAAATAATCTTTAGTTCTGACAGACGATCACATTTTTCTGTTAGCTCGGACAAAAAAGATTATCACTCTGTTTCAATTCTGTGTAATTTCTAGTTAACGTATGCTGGTATAATGCTATCCTTTTTGATTTAATAGTGCTGCAGCACCCTTACTTGAGCAACAGGGTATAAAAATGTAAAAAGAAAAAATTGAAGTGAAATATTTCTAGACATTTCAGTAAAATGGTCAGTTTTCTGTATCAGGCTTGAAGAGTGACTATTAACTATGCAATTGTGTCTCCTTTTCCCTGCACTTATACAGCATTTCCCAGAATCAGCTCAGCCCATGTGCAGAAGAGTAGTCCTTGCAAAAATCAGTTCTTGGAGATGCTTCAGCATGCTCTAGGAAAACTGAAAAACCTGATGAGATAGGGAAGTGAGCTCAACATATCTTAGATAAAATGCCAGGCCACATGGGGTTCTGATGGGATGGGTTTTGTCATGCACCTTAGCTGAAATTAAGATCATATATAATAATTTCATAAGATATTTTGTATATAACAAGTCATTTTGAAAAACTGAAACCTGCAGATTTTAAATAGCTAGCCTTCACAGTTTAGCAACTACTAGGTTGATTTGTTACTTTCTGGGCCAACACCCCCTCAGTTTAACATTTAAAAAATATTAAACCAGTTAATGTTGTGCTGTGAAACACCTTGCCATACAAGCTAAGAAAATCAGAGGCAGGAGGAAATCTCTCTACACCTTTACCAGGTTTTTAAAAACTGGCATCAGGACTGAGGACCAAGTAGACCCGAGGACCTGAGTCAAGCTGAGTTCCCTCTGAAACGATGAGTGAAGGTCTGACTTTGAATGCTGTGGGGGCAGGGAGCGGGGCTTTTGGTTTGTGTAGGTTGGTTTTTTGTTTTTTTTTTTTAAGAGAACATGCAGTTTCCAGGGGGAAATGTTGTCAGACAAACCTGTGCAGCACATCCTTTATCTGCAGGAACCAGTTGCAGTGCTTTTATCTGTTCATTGTTAAAGTCACCCAGAGTCTGTGAAAGCTGTTGTGTGGACAGGTATTTTGGTGTAAGAGCATTTATTTTACGTTCAGTTATATCAGCTCCTAATAGATGTAGGTTGTGCCCAGAGACTTGTGTCAGAAGAGTCCCACCGATGAGGGCGGGAAGCAGGGGAGTCCCTGGTGACCTGACCACAGCCCGAGCAGAAGCTCGGTCTGCAGGGGCAGCTCCATCAGCAGCGCTGTGCTTTTACCCGAGTTGGTTGTTTTGCTTGTTGGAGGGGTGGGTTGACCATCCCAGTTTATCTGAAGCTGACCTTCAGCTTTGCTGGTGCTGTACCAACCAATGCTTCTGCACTGGTACGGTGTTCCTAGCAAGGGCAAGTGCTGAGCTGAAGGCTTTCCCAATGAGTCTGTGGCACAGCTTTAATTACAGTTCTTTTAAAAGAAGGATACATACATACACATGCCTTCCAGTGTGTGTCTCACAACTTCAGCAAGCACTAGATAACTTCCTTGTTTCGACAAGCTCGCTCCCTACTCTATGGCCATAAATTACACTGGTGAAGACAACCCAAGTCTATACAGGTCTGAAGCTCCTAATCTTTCCTGACAGTGAAAACCTGCCCTTCAGTGTCAAGGCAGTGTATGCATTATTGCTCTGTTTTCCTACCCCTTCCACTTTCCCTTACCTTTTCTTCATTGCTCAGAATCCCTTTGTAAGTTCTCCATTTTGAGTTGTTATTTTTGTAGTTCATTGTAAATGTCTTTACATAAAAGTTGAAATTCTGCATGGTAGATCCAGAACCAGTAGTCTTAATCCCTTTTAAAAAAATGAAAAATACATTTTAATTTGTTAGATGTCTGTTTTTTTAAAGGAATATTTTTTAATGTAAACACAGAAGTCAAAATGATTCATAGAACTTTGCCTTCAAAGTCTTTGGAATTCAGGGGTGGTTACTGACTTTAAAAGTTGAGTGAAGAACAGAAATCAGTTCTAAATTGTGAATTTAGAGCGGTGAAATTTTTAACAGACCTCAAATTAATGTTTCCAAAAATGGTAATTGCTTTTTGATGTTATGTTCCATATTAGCAGTCTTTACATGTTTAACAGCAACTGTAGTTTACATTTCTACAAGTGAACCAGGAGTTGGAAATGGGAATCTCTTTCATCTGGGCCATTATTTCAAAGGCTATGACTTTAATGTTTCTTACTGATTCCAGAACTGCTTCATTAACAGGTCCTAAGCAATCATTTAGCCTTCATCCAGGCTCTACTGGTCCTTATGTGAATATTTTGTTCTGAGCCTGCAGCATGTTTACAGATCAGGCATGCATGACAGTTGAGTCCCATCCTATATCCCTAGAGGAAGACCAATCTTAAAAATAGCCATGATTTCTTAAATTTGAAAATAATATTCCTTGATGCAGAACATTTCATTACATTTAATGAAAGAAACACTGCATTAGTGCATTATTAGCTCTTCAGCTGCATTCAGTTGCTTCTCCAGATGAAACCCCAGACAGTGACATACCTGTTATTCTCTTCTTCTCTCCCAGGTCTATTTCCAGCCATTCACGAGTGTTGCTGTGGTTAGAGGCCCAAGACAATCCTGGGACTTGAAGCCAAGCCTTGTCAGGAGACCACTGGAATAGTTGCCCAAATTCGTTGGTCTCCTCCCAGTAAGAAGATGCAGTAACCTGGCTCTTGGAGAGGAATCCCTCTTCCAGACTGAGAGATTTATTGCAGCCTAGGAGTCCCCACACAGACAGGCAGAAGGAGTTATTTTGTGTTTTCACAGTGTATTTTTACATTAGGCTAGCAACATATGAAGACCACCCACAACAGCAAAGTCAGATGTTGCCTAATCTAGTGCTAGGCTGATGCTATCCATTAGCTGTAGTGTTTGCCAGTCAATTTGTAGTGGATGATCCAGTACCAGACTGCTGCGGTCCCTCTCCTTTACCAATTTAACTCCTACATACATGACACCTTCTGACTACATCTGCTATTTTTGCCATTTTGTTTTTTAATTTCTGCAGTTTTATCTCATTCCTGTGAAGACTTCTTATATTTTTACATTTTCCTTCTGAAACATAATATTTATGTTTCAAGATTGGCATTAACTAATTTGGCTGTACAAAACATTTCTCAGATGAAGGCACTCTACTGAAAGGAACACTCTACTGTAAATATTTCATGATTCTCACCTGCAATTAGGGCTAGGAAACTTACTCATTAGAGAAGCTCCTTGATACTGCTGCCAAGAGGTGATACCATGAAGATAATAGCTGCAGGTAAGTATTGCAAACTCCACCAAAGAACCCACAACATTTCTGCACATCAAGGTTCTTCAGAGAAAATGGGCCAGTGGAATAAGGTTTCAATGAAGTTAAAAATAATTCCCTGGCAGTTTCAAAGGCCTATACATGCTCTACAGTTTGCAGTGGAATAGTAAATGATTTTATCTCAGATGACTGAAATATAATTCAAATGAACGAGTGCGAACTTTTCCCCCTCTTTGCTATGTTTTATGCAAATGAACAGTTTGACAGATTAAAGACGCTTTTGCATCTTGGAAAGTCATAAACAAAAACTTGTTCTCTATCAGTGCAATGTAAATATATTTTCATTCCTCCTATGTTTTTGTTCTCTTCTTGTATAATGAATATGAAATTTATAAATGTCTGTGGAAAAACTGCTTTCATTTTCTGCCTCCTAAAGTACATAAAAATGGGATTATCTGATTGCCATTTTTCATATGCTGGCACCAGAAATGTAACAGCAGAATACTATTTCTTTTTCTTGTCTATGTGAGTATGACCTATTCCTATTGTGGGTTTTTTCTAGCTCAATTCACATCCTTTCCATTTTTTTTATTCACTTGCCAATTTAAAAAAATTGCTGTCCTAAAACATCCTTCCTAGACACAGCCTGACATTCTCCTGATTACTTTTCAAAACTTTTACAGAAAATGCTTAAATAAAAAGCTAAAAATTGAATAGCTAAAAATAAAGCCATTATTCTTACCATTTGAAGTAAATATAAACCGCTTATCTGACAGCGAACCACTGTAAGAAAAGAAAAAGGTAATTCAGCCTTTCAGGAGGTGGTCATGGGAATGCCAAGGTACAGTTTCAGAATCATGGTTTATCTAGCAAAATATCTCTGGCCAGATAGCTTCTTACTTTGCTGGCTGATTACCAACCCCAGTAAGAGCACTCTTGTGCATCTCTCCCCACGGCTGAATTTGCATCAGTTTTTTAATGGTTTTGAGCATTTGTTATGCTTTAAAGGGCCTCTCCATCCCATCGGCCTGTTACTCTTGCTGCACACTTCTGCTTTTCTCATCTGCACAGGCCCTGCACCACTGTGGGAAAGAGTCTTCCCCTTCTGCTCCTCAAACCAGCAATGAAAGATCATTCAAAAGAGCCAGGATCGAGAAAGCTAACAGGGCCCGGAGTGACCAATGGTGCACGGCTCTAGCACAGGGCCCAGGTGTCTTCTCACCTACAGTAGCTTAAATTAGAGCAACTTCACTGAAACCAGTGACTTTCTACTAGTCTTAAGTCCACATCTAGTTTGAAGAAAATCCATTTTTAAGCATCATGAAAGAATTATGCCTGATGGTGACTAAACCATCCCAGCTCTGGCTGTTCCTACTTGGGCTACAGGTGTATCATAGCCAGACTGAATGAAAACTACTTGTTTTAATCTGAGTGGGAACCAGTTCTGTTATAGCCGTGACCAACAGCTCCCATCAGGAACGGCTCTTTTTTGATCCATTAACAGGACCACATCTACAGCTCCTTTTTTCTTCCTCCTTCTGACATGGACTGCTTTGCTTCAGGATAAAAGCCATTTCTTGGGCCACTCCATACAACCCTGCACGATGCAAGACAAGATAAAATCACCACTACAATGGAAAGCTGAGCTTTCCCTGGCCTCCCGTGGAGCCACTTTGATTCCCAGAGAGATGCCCCGGAGGTTTCATTCCAGAAGTGATGACTCTGACTGGTTGCCTAATAAAAAGAAAAGTCCCAGTTTTAATGTGAAATTAAGTTTGGATTTCTTGAAAATCTGACCCCTTCAACGTCACTTTGATTAGCTGCACGCATCACTTGGCCCTTTTGGAAAGTCTTGGCCAGAGTGACTGAGCAGTAAAATATCTTCTGCACTTAAGCATCAAGACAGCTCCCTTTCAGGCTGCACTTTGTTGTTGACCAGGAAAATTTCCCCCGAGGTACTGTCTGTGGGCTAACAGCAGTGGGTAAGGCTGTATGTTTTGACAGCACTGCAAATTGGGGATAGGAAAGTGGTCCCATGTCAAGGTCAATAAAAACACTTCTGCTTTTTGCCACTGAGGGAAAACTAATGACTACAGGCAAATTAAGCCCTTCAGAGATGATGGAGGGCACTGGGAGGGAGCTGATTTATTTGGGCATGTAGGCGGTAGAGTAGTTAGGAGAAACTCAAGCCTGCCCTCCCTCCCACATCTTCCCCCCAGGCAATCCTCAAGGGCGATCAGATGTGCTCTGCTCACTTCAAACCAGTTCAACATTACCGCCAAAACAATTTTTGCTTTCTTAGTGAACACAAAGCAACCCATTTCAAGAGAAAAGAAGAAAATAATACCCCATGGTGATCAGTAAAACCTACCCAAACCAGAAATCACATCACTCCTCGAATACTTATTTATGAGATAAGGCTTTGTAATGAATAAGTCACTCAGATCCCTTTCAAATACAGGGCTACAATTTTAGCAAGGAAAGGGAGTAGGTTAGCATTTCTAAGGTCTGTAAAGCTATGAAATCAAGCTGAAATATTTCTTCTATAATTCTGCAAGTCACTGAAGAGGACAAACTCATTCAGTAGTGGTAATTCATCAGTTTCTTAATGTGACAGGTGGCATTTGTCACACAAATTTGACTTTGTCCTTTAAAGGATGATATCACCCCATGCTCCTCATTTTCCTGACAACCTTCAGGATCCTGCCTAGCCAACAGTACCAGCGGCAGGACTGTACAGGAGACCTGTGCTGGTAGCTCCGCAAAAAAAAGGATGCTGCTTCCCATATTAAATTTCTGTTAGCATCAAATACTCTTTTTTTTTTTTTTTTTTTTTTTTTTTCCCCCAGAGTCCATCTCAAGCAAGCTTTTTATAAGCAGTGCAGGTTAACCCTGAATCTCATCTTTCACAATTCATGAGCATGCGGTCTCTTGCATTTTCAAAGACAAATTTCACATGCTTAGATGTACAGTCACAGACCAAGTCACATTACAAAGTTAAACCCCCATATATTTGTACTGGGGTATTAGAACTGCCCAATAAATCCAGCCACTTGATCTTCATTATAGCATTTGCGGGTGCAGGTCCATGCAGGGATCTTGAGAACTGAAAACCTCACAGATGCTGGAGCATAACAAATGCACTGAAAAATGGAGTCAGGGAGGCCAAGGTCAGCTCTCGCGGGCTGGTGAGCGAGTAAGCTGTAATTCCACCGTCACATTAAAACACAGATATTTAACAGCTCGATGCACTCCAGCAGCAGCTTTTGATGAGGTCAATTTTGGCTCAAGTCACTAAATAATTTAAATCTTTACTACTGAAATCTACTATAAATGAGATTTTAAAAACTTGAGTAAGCTTTTACTTAAGGGTGTCTAAAACGCTCTTAAAGCACTGCTGTCCAAGTACCAATTTTTTCTCATCAGCACTGGCTGCTCCGCAGGAATTTCCTGCAGCGTGTAGGTACCCTGAGGACAGAGAAACCATGCAGCTTTGGAAACACCTCTTATAAAAGCCTTTTTAAAGCATGAAATGCATTGATTTATTTTCTTATTAAATAGGCCCACTGCTTCTAGGAACGCTTTTTCGTGTTTTGAAATAAAAGGTTTTCCCTGCCTCTTCCAACTTCCTTCTCCTGGGATAATGGGCTCACATCAGCAGTTCATCTGCTTCCAGGACTGTCCCAGCTGACCAAAGCAGCAGAAGCAGTCTGGGAAGCGTTGTGCTAATACTCCCATTTTTCTCAAAATCTGTGCCGTAGTTTGCAGACATCCAATCCAGTATGAGCCCATTTACCTACGGCTTCCTGTTTAATCTGTAGAAAATGATGGTTGTCTCCTCAGGGAAATTCAGTCCCTTCCACATATGCATCACGCTTGAGGAGTGCCTCTGTCTGCCCTGGTACACAGGAGAACTAAGGGGAGTTAAGGGGGCTGCACCTCTCGTTAGGGTGTTCTCCCAGGGGCCTCACATTAAATGAGCTAAATCCAAGTTCTGGAGGCAGGCTTCAGCCTGGAAGTGCACGTTTCAGCTCTCCTTTAAGTAAATGGTAGTTTTCCCACTAGATGTAGTAGAGACAAGTTTTGCATCTCTGTGGATACTTCTACGACTCATGTGAAATGTATAGGGTATTTTGTGAATATCAACATTAAAAGGACGCTTGGCAGTTAAGGTGATGGGTTAACTATGGAAACAGTGTTCTCCCCCAGCATATGTACATTTGCTGTCTTATCTGCTGCTTCATTTGTGCTCACTAGCTCTCGTACTGTGAGAAAAATACAAATGGGAATCCCAGCTGCCTTTCATTAGATCATTTTATGCACTACTGTCTGAGCTACTCCTTCTGGAATTCTCAAGGATCATGAACATATGAATGTATGTAAATGGTTCTGTAACATCTTTAGATAAGGTACAAAATATTTAATTTAGGGTTTCACTAAGCTAGCAGGTGCAATGGAAAGGATTTGTATTATTTGTTTTACGGAGGGGCTTGGTGTCTCAGCCAAGCTCATAGTTCTGCTTTGCTTGAGACAAGTTTATATTAATTTTCTTTGGCAATTAACTTTCAAGAAAAATAGAAAATACTTAGGTTTTACAGACTTTTGGCTAGTGGTCTACATGCTACCCAGCTTTGTATACTCCAGTGCAACTATATATATGGACTGCTGGCAACAAATGAGACAGGTGGGATGCAGCTGTCCCAGAGGGGGAAAAGGATTCTGGGGCAGGAGTTAGCAGGGTTTATTGACAGGGCTTTAAACTAAATATGAGGGGAGACAGGGCCATAACTGAGCCTGTTAGGAACAAGCTCAAGGGAAGCATGCCAAAGCTTGAAGGATGGTGGACTGATGAGGGTTCTCCCTGTGCCACTTCATTTGAGAGAAGGGAAAGATGGTTAGAAACCATGGAAGCACCTGAGAAGGGTCTGGTAGGGAAGGGGGCCCACACTCACAAAAAGGCGTGGGATTCATCAGCTCATCTCAAGTGCATCTATACCAATGCACACAGTATGAGCAACAAACAGGGAGCTTGAGGCCGTGATGCATCATGAGAACTGTGACATAGTAGCTCTAACAGAAACGTGGTGGGATGCCTCACATGACTGGAGTGCTGCAATCAATGGCTACAAGCTCTTTAGGAGGGACAGACAAGGAAGGAGAGGTGGTGGAGTGGGCCTGTATGTAAGAGAATGCTATGACAGCTCAGAAATCAAGTATAGTGATAACGGGGTATAGAGTGTTTGGATTAGGTTAAGGGCCAATAAAGCAGATCTTGCTGTGGGAGTCTATAGACCCCTCAGCCAAAGCAGTGAGGTGGATGAAGATTTCAGTAAACAGTTGGGAGAAATCTCGCAGTCACTTGATGTTGTTCTTGTGGGGGACTTTAACCTCCCAGGTATCTGCTGGGAACGCAACACAGCAGAAAGGGAACAATCCAAGAGGTTCCTGGAATGTGTGGAGGATAACTTCCTCACACAGCTGGTGAGTGAGCCAACCAGGGAAGGTGCCCTCCTGGACCTGCTTCTTGTGAACAGGGAAGAGCTTGTGTGGGAGGTAAAGGTTGGAGGCCGTCTAGGGTGCAGTGATCATGAGATGACTGAATTTTCGATCCTTGGAGAAACAAAAAGAGGGGTTAGTAAAACTGCCACCTTAGACTTCCAGAGGGAAAACATTGACCTGTTCAAAAGACAAAATCCCTTGGGAGGATGCCCTGAAGGATATGGGAGTCCAGGAAGGCTGGACATACTTCAAGAGTGAAGCCTTAAGGGCACAGGAGCAGGCTGTTCCCATGTGCTGAAAAACAAGCAAGTGGGGAAGGAGACCAGCCTGGCTAAACAGGGACCTGTGGCTGGATCTCAAGAACAAAAGGAGAATCTATTGTCTTTGGAAGAGGGGCAAGGTCTCTCATGAAGACTCTAAAGATGTAGTGAAGTTATGCAGGGAGAACATCAGGAGAGCCAAAGCACAGCTAGAGCTCAACTTGACTACAGCTGTTAGGATAATAAAAAATGTTTCTATAAATCCGTTAACAGCAAAAGGAGGATTAGGGAAAATCTCCCTCCTTTACTGGATACAGAGGGAAACATGGTAAGTAAGGATGAGGAAAAGGCTGAAGTGCTCAATGCCTGCTTTGCCTCAGTCTTTAGCAGTGGAACTGGCTGTTCCCTGGACACCAGCCTCAGGAGCTGGGACATGGGGAGGGGGAGCAGAATGAGGTCAGCACAGCTGAAGAGGAGGTGGTCAGAGACCTGCTGCACCCCTTGGATGCACACAAGTCTGTGGGACTGGATGGGTGACACCCAAGGGTGCTGAAGGAGTTGGCAGATGTGCTCACCAAACCACTGTCCATGATTTACCTGAAGTCATGGCTAACTGGGGACGTCCCGATGGACTGGAGGGTGGCAAATGTGACACCCATCTACAAGAGAGGCAGAAAGGAGGAACCAGGAAACTATAGACCTGTCAGTCTGACCTCAGTACCAGGGAAGGTGATGGAGCAGTTCATCTCAGGTGCCATTAAAAGTCATATAATGGACAACCAGGGGCTCAGGCCTAGTCAGCATGGGTTTATGAAAGGCAGGTCCTGCTTGACAAACCTGATCTCCTTCTATGACAAAATGACCCAACTATTGGACCAGGGAAAAGCTGTGGATATTATCTACCTGGATTTTCGAAAAGCATTTGACACAGTTCCCCACAGTATTCTCATAGGAAAACTGGCTGTCCATGGCCTGGATGAGCGAAGGTTCTGCTGGGTCAAGCACTGGCTGGATGGACGGTCCCAGAGGGTGGTGGTCAATGGAGCTAAATCCAGCTTGCAGCCAGTCACAAGTGGTGTTCCTCAGGGCTCGGTGTTGGGACCATTTCTGTCCAACATCTTTATTGATGATCTTGATAAGGACATAGAGTGTTTTATCAGTAAGTTCACAGATGACACCAAGTTAAGTGTGAGTGTCGATCTACATGAGGATAGGGAGGCTCTACAGAGAGACTTGGATAGATTGGATCAGTGGGCCAATGTTAACGGGATGAGCTTCAACAAGGCAAGTGCCAGGTCCTGCACTTGGGCCACAACAACCCCCTGCATGGCTACAGGCTTGGGGAGGAGTGGCTGGAGAGCTGTCTGGAAGAGAAGGATCTGGGGGTTTTTATTGACAAGCAGAGTAACAGGAGCCAGCAGTGTGCCCGGGTGGCCAAGAAAGCCAACGGCATCCTGGCTTCTATTAGAAATAGTGTGACCAGCAGAAGTAGGGAGGTGATAGTCCCCCTGTACTCTGCACTGGTGAGGCCACACCTGGAGTATTGTGTCCAGTTTTGGGCACCTCAATACAAGAGAGATATCGAGGGGCTGGAGCGAGTGCAGAGGAGGGCAACGAAGCTGGTGAAGGGCCTGGAGAACAAATCCTATGAGGAGCGATTGAAGGAGCTGGGACTGTTCAGTTTGAAGAAGAGAAGGCTGAGGGGAGCCCTCATCCCTCTACAGCTACCTGAAAGGACATTGCAGAGAGGTTGGTGCTGGTCTCTTCTCACAGGTGATTAGTGACAGAACAAGAGGGAATGGCTTTAAACTGCAACAGGGGAGGTTTAGACTGAACATTAGGAAAAAAATTTTCACAGAAGGAGTGGTCAGAGAGTGGAATAGGCTGCCCGAGGAGGTGGTGGAGTCACCATCCCTGGATGTGTTTAAGGGCTGTTTGGATGAGATGTTGGGGGATATGGTGTAGGGGATATGGTGTAGGGGAGAACATCATAGAGTAGGGCTGATGGTTGGAGTCAATGATCCCAAGGGCCTTTTCCAACCTGAACGATTCTATGATTCTCTGATATATAAAGCATTTCAATCTGTGCTGAAGTTTAAGCACAGCAACAGACCAAATTAATGTGGTTTTTTTAATGAATGAAACCATGATTGTAAAATTGTCAGGAGGGTGTGGAGGAGTCATGAGGAAAACAGGAAAAAAGTATAAAAAGGACATATTCCCTTAGCTGTCATAGGTTATGGGACTGACATTTCCCTTCCTACAAAAAATAAAAGGCTTTGTGTAAAATCCAGGTGACATTTGAAAATTAAAAAATATAAACCAACAGGAATGACAGAGGCAGTTGCTGGAAGGGCTTACTGTGCTGGATACAGATTAGAGGATTTATTTCTACTTCAACAACAGTACAATTAAAAGTCAAAAGATAAGTGGTAAATATAACACCCTTGCTATAAATATTCTAAAAGGGAAAAACTCTGAACATGTCAAAAGCACAATGTTTAAGAAGCTGTTCATTAAATCCCCTATGGCTCAACGGCACTTTTTATTTATTCATTCTTCCTAGCTTTTTTAAAACTTTAACATGAATTTATCATCATTTATTAGCACATCGATTAAAGGTGTTTGTGGCAGAACATTGTACTTTCATGTATCTGCTCACAAAGTAATTTGCAAATATGTTTCAGAAGAAACAGGAAAAAAAAATACCGCCCTACATGGTATAGAGCCACTAAAAACTTGGAACATTTTCCTATATCCAATGCCAACACCATTTTAATAAAGCCATAGGAAAAAAAGCCCAGATGCCCCTAGACCCACATCTAACACCTTTTCCTCCCCAGATAATCTTCTGCTGACCTGGGCAGCAGGGGCTGCTCCCGGAGCCAGCCCGGCCAGCGGTACCAGCGGTACTCACTCGTGCGAGGGGACCCCGTTGGCAACGACGCCTTCATAGTGGCTGATGCCCTTCTGTTGGGTGACGCTGATCTGACCGCCCAGCTCATCTGCGATGATGCCTGCATGTATCGCAGACTTGCACAGCAGTGAAGTCTGAAAGGCAGAAGCCAAAGCTCAGATGATCAATCTGACAAACTGCTAATGCTTTCACTTCCAAGTCACTAGTGTACAGGTGTTACAGCTCATAAAATCCAGCAAAAGCTCAAGAGGAATAAGAGGCAGGGAAGGAGAAAGAACAGTACGCTTTGAAAAAAATGTTTCCAAAAGTCACTTTTTTTTTTTTTTTTCAACTGATGAAGCAAATAATCTGCTTCTGAGAACGTGTTGTAAGACTTTAACCTAGTAAGTATTGTGTCACTCCTGGGGAAAACAAAGTCAAAGGCAAGGCAACTCTTCTTTACAAAAAGAAAAGGATAATTACTTGATGGACTTGCCTAAAGGCAGACCTATCTATTATGGTGCTGTAGGATTTGAGTCATGGCATACTCAATGAGGAGATTTGGCTATGTGTTGACTAGTTGCTGCTGGGTTTTAAGCATAGCCCATTTGCCAGTATCTCAGGTTGGATAACGCTGAAAAATACAGGCAGGAGAACTTGTGTGCCAGCTAGGTGGTAACAACGTACCGCTGGGCTAGGGCAGAGCAGAGAAGGGCCACTGGAAATGTGCAAAGGAGACATTCCCTGGGGTTGCTGGCAGAGACTGGTCTCATTCACACAGGTCCAGCTTGGGCTACACTACTTGTTATGCTGGGGTGCCAGGGAGGGCTGGGAGCGGTGGGGACACAAAGGCAGCAGGTCTTTAGGGGAGCCCTGCAGGTTCTTCCCATCAGAAAAGCTGAATCCCCCTTAATGATGGAGGAAAAATTTCAAAAATTCCTCAGCGCAGATAAGATCTGCATGAGGTCATGCCATGTGCAGCTTTTCTTCTCTAATCACCCGAATGAAGGGCAGGAATAACTCCAGCTAATGAGAATGTAATGTGGCATTTCTTTGTTTCTTCAGCTCTGCCACTTTCCAGGCTGGAGCAGCATGCTCGAATAACTGGATGAACAGGTTAAACATGAACACTGACGTTTTGGAAACTCAGCAACTGCTGATAGGGTGGGATTTTACTTCAGTGGTATGATTAAACTTACTCCACTGTGAAAGGTGTAAAGATTTCACAGGCATGACGGGAGGAGAGTTCTGGGTGAGGGGCACAGAGAGGGCAATGCACTGTGCAATATGAACTGTGGATAAATGCAACCACTCAGGCAACTTTTTTGCCTTAAAGAACAAGCAGTTAAAACAACCCAAGAGGTTCGTAGTTATTGGTAGGATGTGATGAGGCAGTGTATAATGTATATCTCATCTCAGAGCAGATTGCTGGGATACTGCAGGCGTAACATTAAACAAAACCTGTATGTTTTAAACAAAACGTATTTTTTCCTACAAGAGATAACTTTAGAAAAGAAATGCACATGGACTCCAAACAAGTAAAAGCTGAAGTCACAGGAATAATTAGTACATCAATGAGCACTGCCTCAAGAGGGACAAACTCTATGCAGGGTTTTTCTAGAAAGCCAGAAGTTACAAGTCAGTAGGTGTATTTGACAATCAGTGGACTTTATTCTCACACAATTGATTGATCTGTTTGAAAAGTGTCTCTGTCTGCTTATACACTGATAACATACTCATATACTGATAATTGAAGGTATATTTAACACAGCTGGAAAGAATTACCTACAAAAGTCAAATAGCAAAAGTTGAAACCAAGTTGTGCTATGCTTCTCTCTTCTGTCTTTATAAATTTGCCCTCATTATCTTGTGTACTTACATCTCTGTATCCTTCTCCAATATTCCCAGAAATGTCACCTGCTATGTCTCTGCAGCCAGCAGGACAGTATCTGCTGTAGTGAGAAGAGAGACTTGTTTAAAATATGAACTCTAGTGACAATACACAGAAACAAACTCGTACAAAAGAAATGCTCTCAAACCAATAAATATTTTAGAAGTTCTGGCTGATGGTCTGTTAGTGAGTCTAGGAGGTAAATAAATGGGCCCTTGAGTTCCTGAGTAGACTGTACACAGCAGCACACAAAGAACCAGAAAAGCAGTTTTGCAAGGGTATGTCTATTTAATTTTCTTGTTCTAGAAATGCTACCACACGAGTTTTCTGCACAGCTCAGATAAGAAGCCTATAGGCACATCCAGACAGCAGCCAGAAGAGCACAGTTTATTACCATTTCAAATCCTATCACAAAGTTCAAGGAACCAAGATATTATACCTTGTCCTCAGATAATCCTGTATCAGCTACGATGTGATCTGCTCTCAGAAGCACTGGAATTTGAGGCTACTTTGAATTTCAAAGTGGAAACTCTTTTTACATATGCTATGTTTATGTATGACCTAATGAGAACTGCTGAGAGCTCTGTAACTCCGTTCTCTCATTTTTCTGGATCTCAGGCTTCTATGCTGCACTACTGCTCCTCACAACCAGGCCTTGGACTATTACAGCATCAGAACTCAAAAAAACCTGTCACTTCTCCAGAAAACCAAGACTGTACCTGCCTTGTATGACATTTTCTAACAATTGGACCAGATGAAAGATACAACAAAGCAAGCCAGAGCGCAGAGAGCTGCAAACCCTCTTTACCTGTATTCAGCCTTTGTGTAGTGATTTGCTCGTTCCAAACATGTGATTAGATCTGTGAAAAGTTCACAAATGTCAATTCCCATTTCACGATGTAGAAATACAGACAGATATTTGGCTAAACATGAAATTACATTTAAAGACCTGACTGTATAAATACTTAAACAATTTTATTAGCTAGAAAGCAACAGCTATGGTTTTCCCTCGTTCTTCTAACCCCCTTCTTTTACTCTTCTTGTTTTACACCTTCAACAATGGTGCACACACTGCCAGAACATTAAATGTAGGAATCAAATCTTAATCTCCCCTATCCCTTCACCCTATCACTGTGTAAAAGAATATAGTGGAGCTTCTATATAGGGGAAGGTACTAATTTTCTCCTTCACTGAGCCTGTATTGCAAATCGTCTAAGTAAGATTTCAGCAGCTATTATATCTGGTTAAGGTTACAACTGCTTCTTGCACACATGCTATTAAAAATACCAGGGTTCATGCTAATCTGGAAATATTTGGGACCAAACATTTGGGCTAAAGTCTATGTGTGTAGAGGAGATAATGAAATAGGGTTGACTATGCCACTAATCCTTTAGTACTTTTCACTTTACCTGGATGATCACTACTGGCATAGGACAACAGAAAGCCTCGTCCTGACACATGGGATCCACTCTCAAAGTGAATAGTCGCTTCATTGCTATCCAGAATGATTTCTCTGGGGACAGGCATCACATTACCACAGTATGGTCCTACAGACAGAACAAAGAAGATTTGAAAAGTTTAGATGACATAATTAGGCTGGAATATTCTCATGATTAGCAAAGAATTTCATAACATGCTCATTCTCCTTCAGTACCAATCCAAATGTTGACAAAAGGGTTTTGGCTTCAGTCCTTTATGGTTATGAGCTCCAAAGTTACCATGACAAGGAGTGGCCAGGATCCAATTGTTTCTCCATGGTAGCAATTCCAGCATCCACTTCTCTCATCACATAGGCCTTAAGAGAATGATTAATGCCCTTTAGACTTTGAAGTACAGCATACTTACAACATCAGTAACTCATTAGAGAAAAGAACCTAACATTCAAAGGCAATCCAAGGGATCTTACACAGGGTCCCCCAGATAAACTCTCCAGGCCCATACAGCTCACATTGCTGTAGCACAGCAGCCATTCAGGAAAGATTAAGATCACAAACAGGGTACCTGGTTTTCAAGGACCTCTGTGCCACGAGCCAAACTGTAGTACAAGGCAGAACCACTTTACCCAGAAAATTTCTCAATTTATTTTCCCTTTAAAAACGTCATCAGACCATTGAAGCATAGAGTTCTCTAGAGTTTTAAATGAAAAAGAGAGGTAAAGAAAGGGGAAGATGAAGGGAGTAGGACAGGGAGACAAGAACCTTTGTGCTTACATTGAATTAGATAAGGGTTTTATAGCTACTAACTGCAGTATCTTGGAGCAGTCTTTGGGACACTCCTTTCTTGTGTGTGACAGCAGGCCTGCCCAGGATTCTTAATAATTACATTTGCTTCTTCAGAAGTCAGTTCCTGAGGGAAGCTTTCTTTTGAGACTGCCACAGTCTTTGCTCTTGCATTCTGTCACCACACCTGGGTGCAAATACTTGTCCCTGGCTGCCCTCAGGCACAGATGACAAAAAATCAAAAGCAGTTTGGGTACACTTCTTTGCATTCATGAGGATGCTTACAATATAAACTGCTAAGAAGAGGTTTTTGTAAAATGGCAAACAGGTTTTCTTCCCAAGAGAAAAACCAAACAAGACCCTTTACAAGCCCTCAACCCATCTGTTCTGTTGAGGTGAATGACAGCTTTTGTGTCCTAAAGCGAGTCCTTGGGATGAAAAACGATCGTTTTGATTTTTCCTAGACAACCTCATTTTATTGGTGTTAGCTACTTCAGGGCAACTTGGAACTGTCTTCAAAGATGGATACCAGAAATTACAGTCACAGCACGACACAGATTTGATGAGTGGTATCATTCCTAACGGTCTTCTAAAAGCATCTTCATTTTGCTTGATATTCTTGGGGAGGGCTTTCCCAAATACTTCATTGGCCTTGTAACAACTATAAGATCATCCTATAGAGTAGCCAGATCAGAGCCAATAACAGCCAATTATCAGCAGAACGGGACAAACCAAAGGAGGAACTCTGACTTTTCACTTACAAAAATCATACGGCAAAACCAGGCAGACAAGAGAAACAAGAGCTGAATGTGACATTTCCCTGGAGTACTAGTGTGTTGAAAATGACTCACAACTTAGTCAGAGAAAACAATGTCTATAAAAAGGGTTAAACAACTTGCTTAGGAAATGAACTTATCAAAAAGACAGCATCTGACACTGTGTCATACCAGACAACTGCACAAGTGATTTATTTGAGAAGGTCTTTTGTGTCAGATTGCAGTGGGAGAAGTAAAGTACTAACTTTTAGATATTTTTTTTTTTCAAGAGAGAGAAAGGGGAAGAAGACAGGGAGGCATTGCATTTCTTCAAAATAAAATGCCTGAGAAAGCTTTAGTCCTTTTCTTCTCTCAAGGACTGTCTCTACGTATTTTCTCACAAGTGCTCTTTGGCTTTCTCCCTTGCAGCAATTGGCAGTGACCTATCTACTCTGTAGGTATAATTTAGATGGCTGATTCACTCAACCACACACTGGCGGGATCAGGGCTATGTGTCTCCTCCAGTAGCAAGTCTACATACGTTCCAGATAATTATACAAACAAATCACACATGTCATAAGCTAAACCAATAAAATAAAAAAAAAGTCTAGACACATAGAGTTGTATAATCCAAATGAAAGCCAAAAATTCAGAAACAATCAGCTTAAGAAATCAGCATACAATGCCTAAAGACAAGTTTCTACTGTTAAGTAATAAATCCAAGAAGGGTTACCAGGCTATGGTTGTCTTCTGCCCAGAGCAGTTCTGGTGTACTGAAGGAATCCCATGGGTAGCTCAAAACTAAGGGAATTAATTCCTTAAAGGATATAGAAGCAAGAAAAAGTATACACTGAAAGAAGGGATATTTTTCAAAAGTTTATTAGTTTTCTGCATAGATTTGGGGAAAAAAAAAAAAAGAGGCATTTATTAATACTGCAAAACATTCATTTGTTCTTCTGTTGCGAACTGATGAAGCCTTACAAAATATTTAAACGCTTTTCTTCTTAATAATTCAGGTGATGCCATATCAGCACTACACTGCCGGACTTCTGACTTTCAGACTTGCAGATCTAGCAATGTTCATTTCCATGCTATCAAATGCAGAAATGAGCACTAAGAGGTAGAGTTTAGAAAAAAGCGTTAAGTGTTATTTCATCTCTTTACTGCTGTTCTTGGAGGAACTGCTCAGATACTGATTTGGCTTAGTGGTTCTTTACTCCCTGAAAGAACTAGAAACATGCCCTCTGTTTTTAGGAAAAGGTTTATTCTACTCTTTTCAGTGTTTTTTTTTTTGTTTAAAATGACCAGTGTAAGCACCTTTCCAATTTGATTTATCCAATAATACTGTTTTAGGTTTAGCAGAACCTCTCTCCATTTTACAGAGTGGCCTTTTTAACCTTGAATTCTCATTTTCCTCCCAATTTATTTTACATTGACTGACTTCCAAGAAATTCCCCAGGGGGAAAACTAGTAATGATTAGAAAATAGAACTGATTCAGGGTCAAGACAATTCTTTGGGTTCAGTTTTGACTGATGAGAGAATTTTATGCTTTCATCTGTTTTCTAATTTTCTTTAGAAAAATAGTGTTTTTCCTATGCACTTCCAGACATTTCCTTTAATGTTGTAAATCCAGAGAAAAGATAGTCTTCCAGCCTCCCTGATTTCAGCTTATGGTGTGCCTGAATTAGATGCACTTTCTATATACACAGTAACATCTATTAGATTTACCTTCCATTGACACACACACTTAATACCTTGAATACTTAGATTGTGAGATTTTATAGACATGAGAAGATTAAAACCAATCAGTATCTGTAGATTTCATCTGAAGACTATAATTACTAGTCAGTATTTTCCACTTGCAATTCAGGTGACAAAAATACAACTTTAACATCTACTTTTAAAACTCATATGTGTTCCCCATCTTTGTCCATTCCACCTAGGATTTACTGATTTCCCCAGGCTGTCTATATGAATACTGTACAACCATAGTGGAAAGGAGGGATGACGGAGAAAGATTTGGTTTGTGTCTAGTATGAAAATGAGAAACTTGTTTATAGGGCCCTCTTAACTTTTACTGCAGCATTTGGACTTGACTCTGGATAGATTTTTAATTCCTAAACCTGGGACTAAGCCAAAAGTTTTTTAAGATCCCTTTTGAGAACTGCCAGATCACGTTATCAGTTTTTCATCTTCTAATGTTAGTTGTGAGGTGGGTTGTTTTGCATATTCGTCTTGAAAAACAAGTCATGAATGCTGATCTCTCTCCATTTCCTGTTAAAGTGATTTGGCTAGAGCTCTGCTGGGGTAAGTAGGCAGGATTATTTCGTTTGTTTACTAAGAACAAAGAGTTTGATTTAATAAACAGATGTGTTACGAGTCATGAAACTGAGTAGGTGTTCTCCATATTTCAGTATTACTACATCTAGATGCCAGGGCCTTTTCTTCTTTCTGTGTCTCATTAACAAGTTGACCCAACTATGGTTCCGTCTGTTCGCTCCAGATTCTTTAATACACATATAATTTTTAAATTTTGCAGGAGAGATATTAGGGGCCTAGGGATTTCAAATGTACCTAATTTAATATTCTCTATAATAGAGCTAACATTTAATGACTTTCATCCAGAACTTCTGATCTGTTAGTATGGTTTAGGTGGCTTAAATGAAATAATACTTTTATTTTGGAATCACTGTTTCCAAGCAGTATTAACATCCTGCAAGATATACAGTAAACTGTCCCATGGATATCCTTTGGCTAGGCTCCTCTGGAGACTGAAAAGATTATTTTACGTGTTGTCTATTTTTTAAATGTTAGCAATGGTCTATGGCTTTTGTCTTTTGCATAATAGTGTTGTCTTGCAAGTCAGATGATCTTTACAGAATTGTCTAGTTTTATGAGGTCTAGTTTACTTCTACTGTCAACCAGGATCTGGCATATTTCCTGAGATTGCTTTGTTGAGTTATGTTCCTTTATTTTTTTCTACTTCCCTTAAGAAGTGCTGTGCCTAGAGGACTCTTCTCTCACACCAGCTGGCAATGCCTACATGCCGTTTGTTTCTGTAGTTCTTAACACTTTCTGTCTCTTCTGTAAGGATTTTGCTTCCTTTTAAAAGTAATTATTTCCCTCTTTGGCTGTTGCATGTCCGATTCACTACGCTCATTCTGCTTTCAAATTCCTCAACGGCATTTGAAATCTGCAGTTTGACATTTGCAGAGGTCTTTAAGAAACCCGGTTTAGATATCAACTCATGGCATCCTCTGTTCAACAGGGAATCTTCCCCTTTTTTCTCTTTACTTGCAGAGTAAGCCATGGCTGGCGAGCAATGTGTAGCAACAATCCCATGGTTTTGTTTCTCCAGGATTATAATTTCCTAATGCTTTTTTTTGGGGGAAAAACAATGTTTTAAATTGTGATCTTATATTCAGTAGCCTTTTCTCAAAATTTGTAAGTAACTGAGTAGCTGGGGAAAGACAGGGGATGTGATGAACATAGATCATGCTTGCTTCATTTCAGAGCTAAAAACTCATCCAGAGTGCAAGTCTCTCACAAACAGTTCAGAAAAACAGCAAGGATTTGTTGCATGAAAACATGTGCATTCTTCAAATTCATCCCCATCCCACATTCACACAAATGCTTCACTTTCATAAGAAGTAACCCTTCCTCTCTGAGGAGAGGAGAGAGAGAGGATGGAGAGGAGAGAGGATGGAGAGGAGAGAGGATGGAGAGGAGAGAGGATGGAGAGGAGAGAGGATGGAGAGGAGAGAGGATGGAGAGGAGAGAGAGGAGTCTTTTTTGCTCGAACCCTGCCATGCACATGCACAGGCATAACCAGTGTCACCCTGCAAGGATGTGCCAGGAGATGAAAAGTTCTGCTCTATGTCCTTCTTTGCAGGATATGAGGCTGGTGGTGCTTAATACTCAGTAGATGTGAGTTGACAGAGTAGTCAGGATGAGACAGCCCTGTTATTCAATATTTAACACTGTGTAACACAGTTTGACCTCAGGCTGAGTGGTAAGCGTTTCTCATTTTAGGAAAAACAAATGTTAGTGTTTCCAAAGGATTGCCAAAGATGGTGATAAAGGAAAGATAAAGGCATCCAAGTAGAGTCAGGCTGGAGAAGTAATTACAGTTTAAAAAGGGAGGGTCTGGGCCACCTGCACAGGCTGTAGGTCTGACTGCTTGACCTCAGGTGAGATCCCCCACTTCTAATATGGCTGTGGTTTTAGCCAAACCCAAAGACAGAAGCACAGCAACGGTTAGGAATTGTTAGTAAGAACTGTAGCTGTTTAACAAAAACCACAGAAAAATACACAATACACTTTATGCAGCTAAAAGGAAAAAAGAGTTCATTTGATTAAACACAGACATTCTTTGTTGCATAAATCTTTCCAAAGCTGAAACCTCAGGATACTGCAACCACTCAGGTAAAACCCAACTGTTAGAAGAGTTTTGACTGTTAAGAAATTGCTTGACTTGATCTTCATCAAGAACTTGTCTGGGCATTCCTCTGGATTTCCTGAAATACCAGAAACAATACTGTAATAACAAGTTTCCTTTGAGGGGCAAAAAAGAAACCTGGACACACCCTTTATTCAACCAAGACATTTATTACACTACATAATAAGGAAAGACTGGTTTGATGAATCCCCTCAAGTCATAATGCCAGGTAGGAGGGATCCAAAGGCCCTCAATTCTCCTGCACTCCCCTGCCCCCGCCACACACACGTGTGCATACACACACACCTGCACACTCTCTCAGCAGCCATCAGACACTCATACATCATAAATGCTCAATTTGTCTAACAACCCTTACTGACTGGGTGAGGGGAGGAGAGAGCATTTTCAGTAATTTCTCCATTTCACACTAGTTACTGGCTGTAAATTATGCAAGAACAAGTTAACTGCACTAACTCTCCAAATCATTACTAGTCACTCAGCAGATCTGACATCCACCCCAGAGGAACATATCAACCTCCTACTGACTGCAAGTGAATGAAGAAGTAAGTAGGCACTTATCTCTTCTTTAATCTATCTCTCCAGTCAAGACTGATGATCATCTCACAAAATTAAGAGAAAAAATACTAAGCCATTAGTTGGGGAAAGAGAGAGAGAAAAGCAAAGAAAAAAAAAGGGTCAAAAGAGGTACAGAAATCTGATAAAGACATGAAAAGAAGCTGACTGAAAGCAGTTCCTGTCAAACTTTTAAAACATTTATGTTACACCTTCATAAGTAGTGCAAGTTTTGTTCCTGAGAACTAGAGGACCCACATGGTTAATCTTGCTTCCCCACATCCCTTTAACTAATTAAAAAATCAGAAGCTCTTATCAGAGCTCAGTATTTTTAATATGCTCAGATAATGCAATTAAGTCAAGAAGAAAAGCATTTCAGTAAAGGTTGCACCTCGTCTACACCATGAGACCATGCTTCATATTAATTTTTATTCTAGATTCCTTTTGTGGGACAACACCACCACCACCCCCCACCACCCCCATATTTTCATGCAAAGATATGCCTTTGAAACAGAACATGATAATCTATTTCTCACAGAAGCAACACGTGCAAAGCTGTGCTAATATTTAAAGGTTTGTCAGACAAAGGTGACTCAGTTTCACCAAAACTGGTGTTAGACTACCTTTGCTGACTGATGATTAATATTTTCACATCTAAAGCTGGATACAAATCTAACAGTTTGAAAGAAAAGGCTTGCTATAGTTCTTTTCCTCCAGTGAACACTGAAAAATATAGTCTACAGAATAATAACTCAGAGATAGCTTTCAGCCACTTTGTGACTCCAGTTTTAGAGCTTCATTAAGATTATTTAAAGACCATCTTTTGATTGCAATATTGGAGAAATCTAAATGGAATGGCTGCCTTCACAGGTACATCAAAGCTGAGAAATGTCAGAGGTGAGAAGAATCATAGTGTCACGTTTGTGTCTCAAGTTGAGCAGGGAGGCTTCAGTAGATCAGCATACACAACAACGTTACATGCTTTTCTAGGAAGGAATCAGATTCTAGCAGTCTACAAATTTGAGGAATGCCACAAACTTGAATAAAACTTGCATGTAAGTGGTCTAACCTGTAGTCTCCGACTCACAAATGTGAAGAAATCAATGTCATGGCTAACTTAAATCAATTAATCCATTCATTTGTATATAAGAGCCTCTTCCCCTTACTGCACGGATCAGAAATATCCCAAAACTTAATTTAGTTACTCCTTGCTGTATTGCATAAATCCTAGCAGGTTATAACGATGAATGAATCACAGTTAAATGTAAAGACACCAGGTGGGAGAAATCTGAAAGGAAAACAATACTTTGTCATTTGAAGACTTGTTTACACTAATTTTATATTTACACACATAACCTAGTGTTTTGCCTCTGACCAATTTTCTAAGATTCAGATACACTCCTCAATAGAAATTTGTATACATACCAACATTCACTCTGTTGTTTTCTGTAGAGTTGAAGAGATCAGCATGGTATTTCAAACTTATTTCTCTTTGGACCTTATTGTCTTATAATAGCAAACCTCTTAAATAAGGTGTAAAGGCTGCTCAGCTAATTTGAAACATCAGTAATATCCACACTGCCAGCTTCCATACTTAGCTTTTTACGTTTTCCTTTTTAAACTCAGGTCAAATACAGAAAACATGCAAAGATTTTTTGGTATTGCTCAGGCGTTTTCAATGCCTTTTCAACTCTCCATCATCCTGTGAAAGAAATTCAGTGGCAAAGGTCGGTATCTCCTTGGCTAAAGGGAAGATGTTGACCTGCCTGCAGACGTTCATGAAGAGGGGAGGGTTGCAAAGAGCAGATCTGGGCTCAGAAACAGCTACCTGAAAGGACACTTTACAGGCTGAATGGATTTAGCAGTGCTTACTCTCAGACCTTCTTTTGCTTACACAAGCACATTAAAACTCAGAACTACAGCAAAACTATTGAGATGACTGACTTAGAGAAGCTCTAACCTCATCGATGATTTTCCTGTGCCTTTTAAAACACAAGTGATATAATGAATTTATGAATATAGCAACTGTTTCCACACTGTTAATTCTGCATGGATTTACCTGAATGCAGAGCAGAGACTCTGTGGTATGCTATTGGGAAAGTCTGCAGTGAGCTGCAGACCACAAAAACCATTACAGATGGTATGTCTGCCTAAGCTATAAAACTTGTTTAATCAGATATGAGCAAAATCTGCTAATTGTGCAGTTCGTTACTGAGAATGCAAATTATAGTCCACATGCATCAGACATTACCAATCAGTTCTGAAAACGGGTGTGGGAATACTTTAAAGGAATTCATTATATGGATTTGATTGCATAATACACAGGTATTCTGTGTTTAGAGGCTGAATAACTGCAGGACTGAACTATATGAAGTTGTCTTCAGGCTGATGTGTAAGGATCCAGAATTTCAATCAATATTTAAGCTTAATTTTTCACTTCAGAAAACACTATCTTGATTTACCCTTGTTTCCTAGAAAATCCTTTGATTAGAAATGTCAGGATAGCATCGATAAAAATTATTCAAAGACATGATAGGGCAATACTAAACACCTCTCTCTTACTTCCAAGTACAGACAGACTGCTTCAGGTGAACACAACTCATTACTTACAGTTCTGAAATGAAGTAAACAACATAAAAAAATCCCAACACACACAAACAGAGATGTTCCTTATGCCTCAAATCAAGCTCTATGTGATGCTTAGATATCAACACATCACTGCCCATTCTTAGTGAAGGCTGTTTCAAAATGTAATACCTCCCCCATGAGAACAATAATTACCTTTACCTTCGTATGCAAGCAAGGATTTAATACCTCACTTGATCTTATCTTACTAGATGAGTGATAGGCCTATCATGGCTTATGAATGAAAGGCAATCATCCCTCCCTACTACTGAGATATCTTCTAAGTCCTCATCTTAGTACTGCATACTTTACTAAGCCAAGCAATGAGCTAGGTCATCTGGAAACCTGCAGAGGCTCTGAATAGCTCATCTCTTCATCGCCTTTTCCCGTTGAATCCATTCTGCTTGTTAAGTCCAGTACAGCATATTCAGCCTCAGCTGACTGAAGGGCTACAGCCCACTCCCAGCAGGCAAAATTTTATGAATTGTCAATTCATGAGCTTATTCCTGCACTGTGGAACTCTTTGCAGCCCTGAATTTAAGTTCTAAAATTTAAGACTTTAAAGACTTCTGAAAAAGTGTGCACTGACTTGAAAATCAGTTTGACTCTTCAAGAGCAGATCAAACGTTTCAGCAACAATGGGCTGGGAAAACGAATTAGAGGAAGGCCTCTGGTTCTCCCTGGGGAGGATCCTGTTGTCATTATGATTGTTTTAAGTGCACAGCTACAGCAGATTACTCACTTATCTTCCTGTGTGTATCTCTTACAGGAGGACAGACTGGCTGCACGCATTCAATATCTGCAAGTATTAAAGTCTGTACATTACCAAAGGTTATCAGTGACTAATAGCTAGCAATAATGAAGGTTACCTCCTCTCTGAGCCCTGAACTGCCTAGGAAATAGAGACATGCAAGATCACTGACTCCAATTTCTCATCTTGTCTCTGTCTAGCTCATGAGCTAGCTCTTCCCCTACCCGAGGAGGGTACAGGGCTGACAGAGACCCACATCCTTGCTGGACCAAAGCCTTGACAGTACAGCAGTGGGTGTGCCAGAGCCAAGCACAAGACCCTATGGCCCCAGCAGCCTCTCTGTTGGCACAGCATGGCAACATCCCCAGCCTTGGCAGGAGGTTGTGAGGAGCAACCGCCTCAGGTGCTCACCACACACGTGAATATGAAAAGGAAGAGGAAAGGACAAAGGCTGACACTTCCTGCATTTTGTTGAGCTTTTACTCAATATTTTACCAGTTCATCCATTGACCACTGCCTTAACTTTTACATACCATGCAATGTTGAAGAGCTCTGGATGGTAAGGTAGCTGGATTCGCATTTCTGTGATTCAATATCTAGGTCTCCAATTTTTAAGATCAGGCGTTTTCCCAGAGGTACTTGGATTTTCTTTTCACAAAGGGTGTAGTTTGGGTATGTCCCAGGGTAGTTCTTGGATGCCAGGGTCCCACTGTCTTGATACATCACCATGTGCCCACATCCATCCCCTGCAGTAGGAGAAAAAACAAGGAATAGAAACAGAACATACTCCTCAGTAAAAAATGTGTAAGAAAATACTGACTGCATAACCATGTCTCATGTGTGCTTCCACCTTTTAAAAAAGTACTTTTATAATACTCCACCTCAGTTACGCTGTTGTTGGAACATAGGTAACTAAAATAAATACAGTCATATACCTCTTCTAAAGAAGTAGAAAGGAGGGTTGGAAACACTTATAAACTAAGATGTGCTTGTCAGTCCTGTACAGAGTCTCTCTGACTTTTCATTTTACAGCCAAACCCTGCTGAAACCCTGAAGATGGAATTCCACGTGTAATAGGTAGGATCCTTCTTTAAATAGTTTACTCCCAATTATCATTCCACATTTTATTTCCATAGAAAGAGCCATCAGAGGGTAACAGAATCATACATGAAAGCACAGATATGATTTAACTATGTACTATCACGGACCTGACTCTTCTTACTTTCCTGTTGGTTTTCTTGCACCACTTAGAGAACACAGAAAGCACCGGGGACAAAGCAAAGACACAAGAGGCACTTCAAAAGTGGGATGTGCATCGTTAATGGTACACAGGCTACTTCACGGTAGCCTGCCCGCAGATGTAAGCGCTGCTGCCTCCCTGCTCTAGGGGTGAGGGTAGGCACCTGCGAAGTGTGTTTCCGTGGCACTGTGTAGCAGCCAGCTTGGCTTTGGAGCCTTTCCTTGGTGGAGAGGCGTCTGAGGAGCAGCTGCAGCAGAACATATGACAACAGGAAAAGGTGCATGGAAATACACAGGGAGATGTGGGGACTGACATGGAAAACAGGAAGCATCCATGGAGGGGAAGGAAGCACGTATCAGATAAGAGACCTTGACTACTAAAAGAAGCAATTTTTACTGAAGTATTTAAAAGTGTACTAGTAATTTAAAATTTATATGTTAAAGCTTAAGCCATGACATTCTGTTGAATTCCAAATAATGGAAATTATTGCAACGCTAGAACTAGTGCCATCTGTACATGCATACAACAGGCAGTCCTCAGCTTTAGGTCAGTTAGGGCACAGGCACTCTTCACGTAGGAGTCTTGAATACTGTTACCCTTTATCACTGCAAAACTGAAGCTAGTCCTAGAAGTGTTAATAAAATAAAGAATTCTGCAAAGCTAGGAATTCACAACGGTCACTTTAACTACCCAAAATTTTAATTTTGGAGATATTTTGGTTTAACTGTTTTGGTCTGTGCTTTTTAATTACTATCTGAATTTCCTTCCACAATCACTAGGAGAAACAAACTTAAGGTTTGATAAGATTATTTAAAAATTAACTAGAAATGAAGTGTTGATAAAGAAACGTGCCATACCGGGGGTTGGGGGGAAGGTGGCACACTGCAAAGATAAGGTCCAAGCTATCAAACTTTAACTTCCTACTATGTAATTCCACTGCCATTTCATCCAACTCAACTGCTTTTTCACAAGCAACAGCATTTATTTTGTAGCCTTATTATTATTACTAGCTTTGTTGCCTGCTATTTATTTTTCTTGCAGGTTCATGCTTGGAATAGAGGTGAATAGAAGACAAAAATCCAAAGTCATATCACCATATTAAATATGTTTTTCCAGATCTGCTTGTTCACATGCTTTAAAAAAAATTAGGTTTTCCAGTTTTTTATCCAAGCACTACTGATTTCAGAATGCATAGGAAAATACCCAAGATGAAAGGCAAAGTGGCCTCTTGAGCAAATCATCTTTTAATGGAAACTTTCTGCAACAGGAATAAAAATATAAGGAGCAATACAGTACATGAGCTATCAATTTCTGAACCCAGAGAGGGGTCCACATAGATACAGGCAGTGTAAAACCAGATCACTTCCAGCAGGGCACAGGACAACCTTGCTGCCTGTGTAGCCTATTGCTGTGCAGTAAAAAAAGAACTGCCTGTGGCCTTTAATTTAAACTGCATATTTCTAACTGTAAGCATTTACTTTAGCTAGGCTGATGAAAATAAAGTAACTACAATCTGGACTACAACTACAATCTTGGCTTGCAACCTATCCTTATTGGGAAAGAAATGGGAAAACAAAGGGAAAAGTTGCACAACCACAACAAAATGTCACAGGGATGAACTCCTTAAAATGAAAAGTCTAGTGTGCACATAGTCTTCATCTCATTGGGCTACGTTGGCCTGTGTCACGTCGGTACAATCCCAAGGATCCTCTGTGGTACAAAACTCTCCTCAAAAAGCTGAAAAGACATTGCTATCCTAGCAAGACCCTGACAACAGTTCAGGTCACATTTTTGCAGAAAGCGCACAGGCAAAACTGCACCAGAGACCTCAGCCTGCCATCCTCCTCTGTTGAGGTTATATGAGGTCTTGTTCCCAGGGAAACTCCTTTTTTAAAAATCTGCCTTTGAGTCAGCGTTGAAACATATTAGCACCAGAACATCTTTTGTGCTAAGAAAGCATAAACGCTATTTTCCAACTTTTCACTGGTGGAGCATGAGCATTCAAACACTCCAATTGATTGAGAGGCAAGCGTGGCGTTGTCCTGCACCTGTAACGCCCCTTGCTGCCTCTGTTCTGCCTGCCTGCCTCAGAGGAAAAGATCACGACAAAAGCTTGTTTGCCACAAGAACTGAAGCAATGTCCAAAAAGTCAGACCAAGTCTTAGTAACTATTACTTCTTACAGAGAAGTCTGACTGAAGCTCTAAATTTTGAGTTTCTCAGCAAGATTACCAGAGCAAAAGAAAATCTTACACTGAAATTTGCTGCAAAATGCACCCTAGGGAAGCAGTCTGAAGGTATAAAGGGAGGTTGAATAAAACTCAGCATCTGATAATTCATTCAAAGAGAGATTTAATGACTGAATGTAGTAAAAAACTTATAACCCCACTAATATACCAAGGGCTCAGAAAAGGAGGCAAATTGTAATGAGTTCAAAACTTAGATATTCATTTGAAAATGTGAACAATACTACCATTAGTTTTGTTCTTATTATTTTCCACATGAAATTTTGATTTTTCAGGAGAAATTTATTGGCCAAACCTCAAATAGATTTAGTTTAAAACACAACTGCTTGTCCGTATGAAAACTATGGTTTAAATACCTGATGTTGCACTCTTTTCTATAGGCACAGCTCTTCTGGCTGGAAATATGTGTATTCAATTGGTCAGTTCAACTCAGTATTTCTTGCTAACACTAAATTTTCACTTAGCGTTACTTCTGAGAACTGCTTTCTATCACCCCATTTGGCAGGAAGCTGGCAGCCCTGTCTCAGACATCCAGGTTTCATCACTTCTCACTGGACAGGAACAAAGCAAACTCTTTGAGCACATGGTACTCAGCAGTCAGAAAGTCTAAACACACTTAGTTTTATTAATAAAATCTCCCCTCAGTACCAGGACTTGCTAAAAGCACATCAAACATGCTTTGTAAACTGAGTTCCCACAGATATTTGAATCAAGATCAAGATCGTGGTCTCCGGATTGCGGGCGCCTGCCTGTTGGCCTATGCACAGGTTGTACCGAAGATCACAGAGTGCTGAAATTAAGGCTGTTTACCACAGATAAAAATAGTCTCCTATGGCAGACGTTGGAAATAACTCCCCAAGAAGCGAGAACCACGACTGGCACCTTCTGCCACAGCAGCGGGCACACCACTTGCACCTTGCCCTCTCTAACACAGTGCTCTCTCTGAGAGCAGTTCATGCATTTAAAACCAAACCTGAGACTGCACCAGAAGACACCAGTGCATGTCCCTGCAGAGAGGGTGAGAGGAGGTACCAGGTGGCTAGCAGGTAGTACCATTTCCCATCCTCAGACATGTACATGATGGATGTGTGTGGGACGAAGTGAAGGAGTATCTCCAAGCAGCTGTGTCAGGGCTGAGTCTGACCACGGCTGCTGGACACCTCCAGGATCTAACCTGCCCAGAAAGGATGTAGGTGATGAAATCCACGTCCACGAACAAGCTCCAGCCTCACACTGTGAGCTGCCCCAGATACAGCCCCTGACAGATACTGTGGCTTTAGCAAAATGGTGATGGTTCCAGAATCAGCAGAGTCAGAAATCCCTGAAAATGATGCTGGTTCCTTCAGGTACCCTACTGTCACCCAAAACCACCTGGCTAGGCTTACTCCCTCCTCCCATCTCTTCCCAAGCCCAGTACACAAGCTGAGCCCTGGCCTCTTCCTCCTCTGCCCCCCAGGCTTTTCCACCTCTTGCTCACACGCGCAATGTGTGCACAGCACCTTCATCCAAGCACTCAGCACATCGCCCTCTGAGTTAGGGAAGAGGCTACAGTTTTTCAAGTAACTGCTATAAAAAGTTTCCATGTGCTGCACCTTCCACCAAACATGTTTATACCGTCAACTACAAAACGGTTACATAGCAGGGTATCAAAGTGCGTTTTCAAAAGCATTGCTACAATATCCTGGCAGCAAACAGCTGCCTTTTTCATCCTTCTGATTCACCCTCACTAAGCAATTAATAATGGACTTGGACTCGCTCCAGTGCTAAATACGTGTTATACCTAGGCATGCTCATGTACACAGCCAGCCGCTACCTGCCCTCCTCCACCCTGCCGCGTGAGTCCCAACTGCACCAGCATTTCTCTCTCGGCTCTCTGGCTGCAGACTCCCACTACCTGCTGCCCCTTGGCTGCCAATCTCTTCCCACTGGGACAAAGACCTCCAAAGCAATCTTAGTTCCCTCTCTGCTTCATCTCTCCTAGTTTGACATCCTTTTGCACACCCACCTTCATGGTGGTGCCCGGGACAAGGTGTGCTCCCCCGACCCTGTGTGGAGGCCAGAGCACAGAGCTGGCGGGTGGCTGCCGGCCTGTCCTTCCTTCCCACTCCTCCTTCCCTTGAGAGGAGAGAGCAGAAAACTGAGTTTGTATACCTATATTTTGGATTCAGCCAAAAATCAGCATTTTTTTAAGAGCCACAGCTGCAAATGGACACAGCCAAAGTGAACAAAATGACACTGAGTTGAGGCTATGGCTTTGAAAGCTCTGACAAGAAGCCCCATGAGGAGAAATGAGATTTGTCTCGTCTTCCACATTGCTTTCCCTGAAGTAATTGCTACAGCTTATTAAAAGATACAGTAATAACTCAGTCAAGAAGGAGTTCTGTGCCTGTGTTTGAAAGAAGATTTGAGTAATGCGTAAGAACAGGTAAGTACCTAAAAAAGAAATCAACTCTTTCCAGTCAAACCAGGGCCAAACCTGGTCACGTGGGATAAGAACAATGACCAGGGAAAATGCAAGTGTTTTTGCCAGATGCCATCCAAATCCACTGGTGTGGCCTATCAACATTTTAGGTTTTCATACAGCTACTCTGACCTCCATCACTAACAGAATTATGCACACTACAAACAAACACGTTTGTACCTTCACTGCTTTATGAGGTGATGAAGCAAAACCCTGAATTAAGTGCTTCATTTCTAACTTCTCCACTGCAAACCTGGGTCAAGAGCATCAGCTCTTTACTACATCAGTGTAACAAAAGAGAGACCACCACACAACCAGTTCCTAAACCCATCACTTCTCCAGAGAACGATGAAAGATTATCAGACCTCTGTGCTTTTCCTGGCAGCGGGCCCAAGCAGGTAACAAAAACAAAAAGCAACATCATGGGTCTGAGGCATCGCTGGGCAGACGAGTACCTCCAGTCTTCCTTCCTGCTGGCACTAGGACCCCAGAGCATTATCAGGGGTGGGGGATGACCATGCATTTGGGGATTTCACAAACCACCAATTTCAGGGCAGATGCCATTTACACCAGTTGAGCAGCTGGCTGAGCCCTGTGTCTACAGAGGCATATAAAATCCACAGACATTTTTTTCAGAAGTCCAGCTTTAAATTCTCCACAATATTTTGTGGATACAGCAAAAACTATTTTCAAATAATGAAAGAAACTACTGAAAATTAAGGCAAGTCTATAATTATCTGAAAAAACAGTGACTGCAATCTTCCATAGCCTTTAAATTAGTATTATTAATATCTTTTCGAGGGAGGAAGTCTTCCACTTTGCAGTATGCCCTACTGTGGAATGACAAATAAATAGTGTTTAAACTTCTCCTTTGCATTTCATTTTAATTTGTTTGACTTCATTAGGTTCCCAGAAAACATTTTAAGCCCTGTGCTGCAGCAGTTCCTCAGGACACCCATTTTGTTACCCAGGCTAACCAAGCAGTGGCTGGGAGGAGGGCCAAGAGCAGGAAGGGAAGGTAGAGCAGCAGAAGAAACAAAGGAACACTGTGGAGCGCTGATTTCGTTGCCCAAATTATTTACTTACCAACTTCAAAGGGATACAAAAGGAGAAGGAGGTCAAACCAACCACAGCGTGTTTTTCCCTCTTCACAGATATTATTTACTGTAATGTCCCTCTTAAAGTAGGAATGAGAAAGCAGCAAGTGATCTCCAATCGGTTCCACACTGGCTCCATAAACCACAAATTCCCACCATGTGCCCAGCAGTGACCTCCCCCAAGATGTCCAGCCTGTGGCTAGGGGCTGGCCTTCCTCAGGGTGTTCCCTGCAGCCAGCCTCAGGAGATGCTCTGCCTCAAATGTATAAGAAGTTATTTTAGTAACCAGTTGGATCGCCATCATCAAGTATAGAAAAAAAATCCCTGACAACCATTCTAAGTGCCTTATCTAGCGAAGTAGCTTATGACCATACTGCCATTTTTCAAAGTTTTTTAGCAACACATATGCCAGTAGCTGGGGAGATCTTTCCAGCTGTGCTAACCTACACGGCAATGACTTTGATGGATCGCCACAAATAGCCTGGGCAGCCTTTACTACCCTAGAACATCTCATCTTTGAAGAAGTTCACAAAGACCTGTTGAGACCTGAGATTTTATTTATTTAGCTGCTAAAATGTCAAACAAAAGCAGAAATTCCCTCAGAGCAATTTCTTCAATCACCAGGAAACCATACTCCCCCGAAGAGGGACCTTGACACTCAGCATACAGCTTTGCAACCTTAACAAATAGTAGAGTAAATCTTACTTAAACTAACACAGATGTGAACCAGAACCTCACACAATCAAACTCTTCCAGTTTCACTGTATCCATAAAGACTTGATTAATTTTGCAGCTTAATCAAATATCTTTCTGGAGAGCAACCATCTCATCTGCATATACATCGTAGAGACTTGTGTCAGGATGAAACCTAACACTACCCGACTACATTTACACATTAGACCTCACTAACAAGAAGATTCGGATTAACATAGAAATCACAGTGCCCAAAGGAGAGAATGGCAGTTACAGCCTGGTAGTCCCTTTCTATAAATTATTTATGAGGACACAAGATTAAGAAATTGCTGCATTCTGTAAAGAACAAGATCCTGCAACGCGTAAAGGACAAGGTTTACACAAAAATGTAAATATCATCATAGAGTTTTCTTGCTTTGCTTCTACTAAATACCCAGAAGTAGTAGAAAACTAGGTTTGCCTTTGCTTTTCAGGATCACTATCTGGTTCCATCACAATCTGTGAAAGACAGACAGTACAGGAGTACATGTCAAAAATAAGCGTGTTTTAGTCACTGCTTCCAGGACTTAGGCAGTATACCCAAATGTAGCCCTCCAGAGAAGCGAGTTTCAGCACTGGAATTTGCTTTTCAGCACTCTAAATACAGCACTCTCAAGCCTGTGGGTGTGAGAAAACTTCTGTGCCTTTTTAACTGCTGCAACAAAAGAGATTTGTAGATTTTATTTATTTATTTATTCCCCGCATAGCTGCATTTAATATTTGTGAATGCTTTTCTTTTATGGTTGTGGCATATTGCTGCAATTGACCACTTCAACATTTTATTAGCTTGTGTGTTTTTGGAAACAGAAAAGAGAATGGAGCTACATGTTTATGGAAATTTCAGAGCAATCTTAAGCATAGGGTCCCCTTTTTGCAAAAGGAAAGTTGATTTTTTGTTTTCTAACAAACACCTACCTACTTTAAGATACACATCCACATGATGCACTTCAAGTGCAGAGATGCTGAAAAGGCACCGAGTTCATTGCCCAAGCACTTGTTGCAACTGCATGCTCAGAAGGAACCTTGAAGGACTAAATAAATGGGAAGACAGTCGTGCTCCTCCACCAGCCATCCATGAAGAGACACACCACTCAGGACCCCAGTGAAGCTCCATGCTATAAAGGCTATGGGGAACAAATATCCCACAGAGAGGGACTTCTTCCCTGTCCTTCTGCCCACAGCATCCCAGCAATGTGGCAGGGAGATGGGGCCACAGCTGGAGATGGAATTCACCACCCACCCCATACTAGAGTCCCTCTGGGTGGGGGGGACATTGTGCCATTAGGGCATCTCCTCTTGATTCTGCTGATCTGGGCAAACATGCAGTTGGATTTCAATTAAGGGCTTTTCAGGCGAAGTAGGAAATGCTAATCTTAACTGAGAGACATATCATATATATGCAAATTGTTTGCTCTACTTTCTCCATCTGTTTTTTTCCCAGGTTTTTCTCTTTGCTATGCTATACTGGAGATTAACTTACAGTATATAGCACCAAATTTGGACTGTGTGGGAAACATATGCTACAAGCTCAGGGCCAGACTCGAATATTGGGTTGCACAGGAATAGGCATATTCACAGCAGTGCTAAGGACTGACAAACCCACAGGGACAGGGAATGCAGAGACACCAGGGTAAGGAGAGGCTGAAGCGGAGCTGTTCCAGTTACAGTAGCAGGTGGGAAGGCAAGATTTCAAAACAGCTTTAATATGGGTAAGAGGAAGTGGATGAACATGATAGAATTAAACCACTACCACCCTTTTTTTAATATGCAATTCCCTTGTTAGTGTGATACAAGTTAGGCAAGATTGACAGTTATCAGTGATTTAAGGGTGGTCTTTTTTCTTGAAATCAAACCTGTCCTGGCTTACTTGAAAAAAATCACACATTCACCTTTTTTGTCTGTATGCCTAGGTGAAATATGTGATTTGTTAATAGAAGAGGCCGACAGAAAGCACACCACTTTTCTCAAAGCAAATTATGCAAACCCCCCATTATCCACAAAGTATAAATTAACAAATATCTAAAGAGAAAATTAATTGGTTTGTGATGGAAACAATAATTGCCATTTATTAGCAAGATGCAATTTTCTGTTTTGCCTTTTAACTCAGTCAACCCAACTTCTAGGAAACTAGCTATTTCCTCCATGGTTACTGCAATCTAACATAAGTGGTTCCTTACAGCTCCAGTAGAAATGGAAGCAAAAATTAACTGAACTAAGATGAAGATACAGCTAAAGAGCTACAATAAGTTTCTGACCCAGAGCATTAAAAGCAAAAATGCCTTTTTTCAGTACTCTCATGCAACCAGCCTGCCTGATACTTGTCATCAAGGTATTAACCAGAACAGTACACTCAGAGGCTCTGTAAATCAGGAAATGTTGTGATCTCTGTTTCACTGTGGTTACATGTAGTTGCTGTGAAATAGGTTAGAAATTAAAAAAAAAAAAAAAAAAAAAATGTTGGTTGTGGTGCTGTATGATCCACATCATCATTTGGTGATGCACAGTGTCATTTCTGTCTCTTCTTTGACAATATGAGACTGTATAAAAGGTATTTGCAAATGAGTATGAAAAATAGCACAGAACAGAATGTTTTATGCCACCCTATGTACACCACACACCGAAACTCCATAGTTTCATTTTATATGACTGGATTTTTTGATTAGCAGTTTTATCAAACAATCATGTTCTCAAGTTTTGAAACAGAGTACAGCAGAGAGGTATGAACAGTCTTTTACTCATCTCAAGAGCGAGTACCTCAGTGTAACTGCTCAATTTGATACAGTATTATTCTGCTTTCCACGTAGAAATCACAGGGACTGAATTTCTAAAAAAAAAATAATAAAAAAATAGCATATTCGTTTTCAAAACACAAGCACTAGCACTTGTTGAAAATCAGTATGTTCTCAGATACCTGTTTTAAGGGCCACAAGTTTAACTATGCCTCTTCTGTGTGTGACAAAATACTAATAGATCACAAAGTGCTTTTTCTTGGGTTCAAAAATGTTAACACTTAAACCACCCAAGTACTCATTACATGTGGCATGATACTTCCTATTACAGTTTATGTACTGAAATTCTGTTTTAAAGCCTTCAGCTCTGTGGCTCCCAGTCATCTCAACATCAATTCCCCTGTACCATGCAGACACAAGAAACATGGGATAATACAAACCCCTGGCTTTGGGAGCAAGCTGAGGCAACAGGGAGGGCAACAGCTCCAGTGTCAGCCATGGACCTTGCTGCCAAAGCCTCCCAGAGGAGGAGGAGGAGGACCCACAGGATGCTTGAATTTAGTTCACAGGTAAAAATATTTTTTCCCATCCCTTCAGACAAAATGAACCTTTTTTGTTACAAGCTTGTGTTACAAATGAAGCACAGCTGACTATTAAGTGAAAACAACCCACCAACACAGAACTGGTGTGGCACCAGAGCAAAATACAAGTAGTTTCGGGCAGAAGCTGCATGTCTCCCTTCTGCACAGTTACCGCAGCTGCAACAACAAGGCTCAGGCATGTAACAAAGCCATTTTGTTTGGATGGGTGAAGAAATCCACCTATGTTCCCAGTGTTTTGAGGTCTCTCCTACCACACCATGAAGAAAAGTTTTGTTTGATTTCTGACAGGACACACAGGCCTTTGTATAGCATGAGGGATCGCATCCAGAATTCCCCATGTGTTTTTGTAATTTGAAATAAAACAAATAAACACAATTTTTATTCAGTAGACATGAACATCTGGAAGATGACATCAACATGACTTCAACTTTAATGTCAAAGCGTTAGACTGAAATCCAATATCGTTGAACATCACAGATTAATTTGTGGTGGAGGTGCCAGAAAGTTGAACATCACAGATTAAAACTGTGATGGAAACAAGGTTTCTGCAGCAGCTGTGGGAAGAAACAACGTTTTAAAGCTTTACTAAATAACTGATGAACATTACTGTAATTACAGTAGCAGCTTGAGCCTAAATGTGTCATTAAATATCAAAATGAAGAATCCAGTTTTGTAGAAGGCCTTGGGTCTGCGTTTCTAGCCTTGCCCTGATCTGCTTTCCCCTTTTGTTCTCCTGTCCCTCTTCATGGTGCATGAAAACACCTTTACTGAAGCCTTCTGGAGATGGGCAAAGACAGCACGGCCTGAACACGCTCATCCTTCCCTCTGCCTACGTGGAGGAGCAGCACGGAGCTGCACAGGCAGCTGCCACCACCAGACAGCAGCCCCGTCCCATCAGGGAAATGGAAATAATGAGTACGATTGCACTGGGACTGGAAATCCTGCTCAGGGAGGATGAGAAAGTCCCACCACCACCAAACTAAGCCTTCACATCTTAGAAGGAAACTCCTCAGAGGCAAGTGCTGGCTCTGTCGAAAGAAGAGACAGGGAGGGAGGGAATGAAAGACCAAAATGTTTCCTCCTAACACTCTCAGCTCCCAGGCTTAATTATACAGGATCAACAATTCTAACCATAACTACTGGCAGCCTCTCTATGTGTAAGCATCCAGCCAACCTCAAAAATGTGGCTTTTGCGCTCACACAATTTTCACAGACAAAAATCAGTTTAATTAGTTCATCATTTATTCTGAAAGCAAAAATGAAGATATCTATATACTCTTAAAACTGGCCAAACCACTATCCTTTTTTATTTAAATATCACTATATTAGATTGTCCCACTTTGAGTTTCCTAGTCCCAGCTGCAATGCTAATTAAACCTTTTGGGGAAGTTGTGTGCTCATTCTTATGCATTGCTATTAACATTTTTTTATTGCAGATAGTTAGGATCCAACACCATTCTACTGAATCCAGTCAGAAGGATTTTATTTTGATTTTGTCTGGCTTGTTTTATTCTTAGCAGATGGTGCAAACTCATGTCTTGATAAGTGCATGCCACAGGAGAGCATCAGATATGATACAGCTGGCCCCAAACTACAGTGGCATGTCTGCTGAGGACTTCAGTGGCCACCACCACTCAGGACCACACTCCTGGGCATGGTATGTTACCTCAGATGGGTTTTCAGAACTACACTACTTCTGCTACCTGAAATGGCTTTGAGGCATCTCTATACAGTAGTGTAAACAACCTCAAAGTTGGTGTTTTTCAAACTACTTTTTACTGTGCTACTCATGTAGCTCCAGTGGACTAAAGGCAGCAGTTTCAATAAACATAAATTGATGTAGATTTGCATATGCAAATCAACAATTTGCATGAAATATGATTCAAGAGCCATGCCCGTTACGTGCATGTGCAGGTAATAACTTTCCTAAGGTATCTTTTTCTCCCTCCTTTGTCAGTGAGACTCCCAGTGGCCTCCCTGTCTCTGATTTTGTTTGAAACATGTCCCCTGCTAACCTAAAGAGAAGTACATATAAAGGGCTTAGAGCTATTTATAGCAAAGTCTGTGCGACTGAAAACATTGCAGTTTTCATGTGGTGGGTACACACACTGCTTATGAACTGCAACCGGAAAACTGTTGCCTCCCTCTTTAGCGATTCCAGTCAGCATTCACGAGGCAAGACAGAGGGAGCCAAGGAAGGAAGAAGACATAAGGACAAAACGCAAACAAACTGAAAATTTACCAATCTCTCATATTCAGAAAACAGAGGGGTGTGCGTGTAGGTACAAGAAAGATTCATCTCTATCTGCATTTCAAAATGCTGGAAATGGGCATTCAAAGTGGATTAGCATGATCACACCAATATTCTTCAGCAGGGGTTTTGTACAAGGCCCTGAGAACAGTCATAATCTCTCATAATTACTGCATATGCTGTTGTCACATTAAATAACCACCTTGCCTCCAAATGTCTAAAAGTCTACTGGCCATGAATTCTTCCCACCTGGCATTGGGCTCAACTGTCAACAGACCCAGGAATACTGCAACCGAAGTTCACATTCGGATGCTGATCTGCAAATCCCACTTGGGACTAAGTTCATTGCTGTGCTTTATTTGAAGTGAAACTAAGTGAGTTACAGCAAGAGCAGTGGCTTAAATCTTGTTCTGAATAGAGTAAAATCCCCCTTTCTCTTACACCTTCCTACAACCAACCAACCCTTGGACCTGTTTCAAGACCTACTGGCCATGAAATGTAACAGAATACAGGCTCAGATTCAACTCCGATTTAGATATCTGCTGCCCACAATTACACGGTTCAAGGTCCTGCTCAATGAGACCAGAAGACAAACCAGAAAACAGTGAAAGGCAAAGATACTGTGTTGAGGTTTGCCTCCCTTCTGCATTGGGTTCGAACCACTGGAAGGAGATTTTGAAAAGAGGTACCAGATCAGGCACAGCTGTGTGAGGTTGGCAGGCTGGGAACAAGGTATATTTTGTAGTTGTCAGCAAAGAATTGGCAACAGAAACCACAAGAGAAGTTAAGCTTAGCGTACAGCAGAATAAAAAGGGAAAAAGAAGAACCTTTTATTATAAATCCCAAAGCTATTTATTACTCATGCACAGTCATAGATGTGATATTTGTCCCCAGGTGAGACCTACTAAGCTTATAAATATGTTTTAATTAAAATCAGTTCCCCAAACGCTCAGCCTTTCCCATCATCATTCTATGAACAACAAAATTCCACATTTCATATATGTTCTTGGACAACACACACATGTAACATATTTTCAAGAGCAGAAAAAGATCTGACACCTGGGCTCTGCACAGTCACACTCAGATACGAGGCATGATATAAAGTAACCAAGCCACAGTGAAAAAAGGGGCCTTTCCTTTATTTAAAACTTAAGTGAGAGAACAGAAGCTGCAACAGCAGCTTCATCCTTGTTCTGTAGCAACCCTCAGGAAAAACTGAAGAGGAAGGCGAGATGGTCATGAAAAAAGCAGGTTAAGCAGCCAGCTCATGAGAAGCCAGAAAAATGTACTACTTTATTTTTAAAAATGAGTATTTTTAAATCAATATATTTAAACAAGCGCATCTTTCTTTGAACCAGCTGGTGGGAGACACCAGTGGTGACAAGATACAGAATTAGCTGAAACTCAAGCCTGATTCACTCTAGCAATCCTCTTGCTCCATTGCAACTTTTAAATCAAGTCAAGAAGCCTGTGTTACAGGAAGTTTGTATCCACTTATCTCCTTTCTCCACTGGTGCATCTTGGAACACTTAGCCCCTAATTTATAGGGCAATATCAATAAACAAACAAATAGAATAGCTGCCCCCTGAGGAGAAAGGAAAGACGCATCAACGTCTCTCCTGCTTTCTAGACACTGGACATACTATATTGTAAAGTTGAGTTCGGTCCAAAGAGAAACAGGCAAAACATTACCTGCATTTCCATGCTGTTGGTTTGATAGTAGAAACATTTTTAACATGAATACAACATAATTGATTTGGGAATACAGACAAGGAGTAAGATTCATACTTACTACTTAGTGTCACTGTATGCACTAAAACCCCCTGAAATTCCAGCCAACTTACTATTTATTTCTGACTCTTCAACTTATTTTCTCTTTGATACAAACATCGGTGAAGAAGGAAACAAAAAACCCACACAAGAATACTGACGAAAAGAGGGATTGAGGGAATATTTTTTCTTTGCTACATATGTGTTTCCTGGAACATATCAAGTTGGAGTTTCAAGAAGGGGAAACATATTGAGGGCAGAATAGCAAAGCTGGCATGAAGCTGGCAAGTGGAAAGGCGACACAACCCATACCAAATTCTCCCTTCTGTGAAGATCTGGATCAGAAATCTCCATTAATAGGAAGTTATAGGAAAAACAGGTATAAATCAGCCAGATAAAGTACTTTGTACCACTGCCTGGATGAAATGCTAACGCACAGCACTGTGTTCTGGCATTTGCAGCCAAATCAGAACATTAATACGGCGACTATTAATTTATCCGAACGTGCTGTCAAGCTCATCATGATGCTTAATTTCCAGTGCTATCTTACCAGTAGCTGTCAGTGAACTCTTCTAAAATGGATGCATCAGCCCATGCAATGCCACAGCCAAAAGGTTCCAACTCCTCGGCAGAAGGCAGCTGTACTAGTAATTTACACAGGAAGCTTAACGTGAGCCGCATAAAAACACCGAGTAAAGAAGGGAACAGTACCTGGGCCCTAATTTTAGCAAACAGCACTACCACAAAGGGCTTCCAAGGTCCCCTTCGGATCGCTACAAAACCTTGTCCCAGCAGGAGCAAGGGCCTTTCTCCTTCTCAGCGAGGCAGTGGGGGAGCCTGCACGCAGCTGTGGGGCAGGGGCTGCCGGCCCCGGGCCCCGGCGGGGGCAGAGCCGGTGCTGCCGGG
>NW_020799097.1:54100486-54112945 GCF_003259725.1 Athene cunicularia | reverse complement strand
GGGGCTGGGGCCGTGCTGGGGCTTCCCGCTCCCGTAACCTGCCCCCGGGGCGGCATCGCCACGCAGGGGTGCAAAATGCGCCTTTCAAGTGTGCGAGCTTTTGTGCGTTAAGACTCCGAGCTGAATTAATGATGGATTTGTTCTTAAAGGATGCTGTGGGCAGCTCTCTGTGCGGGCGGGACGGGCTCAGGAGCCGGCCTCTGGAGAAGATCCGTGGCACAGGGGAACCGCAGGTGCGGGGTGAGGAAGGGGCTGCAGTACCAGCAGCCCGTACGTTGAAGAGGCCCCGGCCGTTGGCCTTTTGAAAGTATGCTGGAGAATTCCGAGTAGGCTGGCTGACTCTCTACAAGCCTTTTCAGGGATGGGCTGTACTGAGGTGGGTAGGTTCGCACTGCTGGCAGGTCAGAAATACTGAGCTGCTATGCTGAAGTATGTAACTAACTTGCATGTCCTAGAGACAACTGATAATTGTTAGATTTTATAGTATTTTAGAACAAGTCAAGTTTAGTAAACCTTTATTCTAATCGAGCTCTTGTTTTGTAAGTGTTAATGTCTGTTTTTTTAACTTTTCAGACACCATATGTGATCAGGCGTATTTTTTACCACATACCGGGTACATTGCATTCTTGGTATAAGTCTTTAACACTGGTTTTTAGTATTTGAGACTTGCCCCTTCTTTGCGAAGGAGAGTTTGAAATCTAGACTAAAACATTAGACATACTGTAAGGCAAAGCATTCATTACTGCAGCAGTTTAGCAGTCAGACTAATCTTCACTGGACCTTGTCAGCAAATGCCAGTGTCCTTCTGGCTGAAGGAGTTTGTGGTGGGTCTCTCCCTTCAAGACCCTGAAGGTTTTTAAAGAGGAGTATATCCATGTGAATAAAAGTGGCCTGCTCCTGTCTTTGTCTTGCAGTTTGTCAGAAACAAATGCATACAAATGAAGGTGACTGTGGAGGGGAAGGTGTGTCAGCCTCAAGACTGGATTTAAAAAGAACACAGAATTGGTGAAAATGTTGTGCTCAGAAAATAGCTTCTTCAATGCCAAACACTGGTTCAAAACCTACTAAAGACACCCAGCATAAATGAAAGCTTGAGGGGGAGAAATAAATAGGACAATATAGATTTTGCAAAACATATGTCATCTGTGAAAGAGCTGCAGTTATTGAAAAACAATATAACAACGTAAGAGCATGCATTTTTTGGTATCAGTCTCGGTAGGCGATCAAAACCAGTCAGTCATACTTGGGTTGGTACTGGGAATTGTACTGCTTTGCATTCCATCAACTGAGATTTAGAATATATTCTTTAATAATAGTGCCAAGTTTTAGTTGTATTTGTTAAGGGTCATCATAAATATTAGCCTAAAAGGCCTGCAAGGCAATTCCAAGTAACCTTACATAGGCAGTGCTGCAATAAACTGGGTCTGGTGATCCTGGGCAATTTAATATGCGAAAACCTCTGCCGCGGTGCTTGTGCTGAGCACGATAATGTTGTGAGTGCTGAGCTCTCAGCAGAATCTGGGTGGTTGGCAATTGGTGCAGGAAAGTGAGCAGCCTTAGAAGGCCAAAAGAGCTTTTGCCTGTCACACACCTTTAGGAGGCTCATAAGGAGGAGGAAGGTGGGCTGGCAGACACTGGGAAAGGAAGCTTTCTCCTTCTCCTGGGTGCTGAAGGTTTGGCCATGCCCTCTGGGACAGGTAGCTAGAGAATAATTCCCTTCACAGTTATTTGTATTCCAACAATTTGTAGTAAACTGATGTCATGCCCTTGAGGCTGGGGCTGTAAAAAAATCTGGGAGTGGTATTTGTATTTCTTACATGATTGTTGAAGGAGTTTACTGTCCAGGAGAGCACTGGTGGAAGGAAGGGCCAGCAGGCTGCCTTTTCAGTCTTCTCACCACTCTTGGCTCAGCAGGAGCTGGTTGCTTGTCCAAGGCCCCGTGTTTCCTGTTGCAAATGTGTATAATGCTCAGGTGGAAACTCTGCACTTCTTCCAGAAAGTGTTGGAAACATGGCTTTCCTATTGACTTCAGTAAGATAATGAACAACGCAATTGGTGTAGTAGCTTCTGTATTATTTATTTTGCTATTAAAATCACATTACTTTATCATGCCCTCTCTCTGTCAGTTTTCAATATGCTGTAGGCAAGGAACTTACTGTCAGCTTCTAAGATTAAATAATCATTTAGATGAATGAAGTAGTCTATAGCTCTCAAAGCTGTTATTCAAGGACTTGTGTAACCCCTGTCACATTGCTACATTGGTTCATGTGTACTTTTCCAAATTTCCTTTTGTAAGAAGAAGAATTAAAAACAGCTTTTAAATAAATACAGTTTTAAAGGCAAGGGCTTTGTGTCAAGGCAAAAGATTAATTCAGAAAGAAGGCATACATTGAGCCTGACTAATAACTTGTGGGGATGTCACACAATGGGAGCTTCACAACACGAAAACGCCCTGGCAGACCACTTCTGACAGCTTAATGCAGCTGATTTTGGTCACTGACTTAGTTTAGAAGAGACAGGATTCACCCAGTGATGTAGACAAGCTACTTTTTAGCATGAACATGTGCTCTTCCTTTACAGTTAGTTTTTCAAGCATAAGAGTTAGGGAGTATTGTGTGTTTAGTGCAAATGGTATTAACTGAGTCATCTACTACTAGATAATGTATCATCTCATCTAGTATTCATTATATGGATACCTTTACTGTGCAGCCACCTGCAAATGAGAAATTATATTTTTACTCCAGGGATGTCTGGCCTCAGGATGAACAGCAAGACGGGACTTCAGAACAAAATCAGCTCAAAACACTCTAGAAGGTGGTTGATCGGTATGGTGGGGGCAAACCCAGGTTTCATTTATAGACTTGTACAATCTATAGCTTCATGGACTTACCTTCTTGCCTATACTTGTTATATACTGTTATATTTGTGTAACAGTTATACTGTTAGAAGTAATACTGCTATACTTGTATATAACACACACTGAGGGAGCTTCTTCTAAGCAGACCTAAAGCATCTAATGAGTCCTTGTATGCCTTGTGTGATGTTAAGCTGGTAGTTTGTCTGGGCAAGGATCAGAGAAGGAAGGAAAAACACATTGAAGAGTTTACCTAAGCTTATCTTTCAAGCTTGACACTGTATACATACTTTCTTTCAAAAGCATCTTGTTTCATACATGTTCTAGGGAAAAAAAAAAAGTCAAAAACCTAATTTATACAAAAGGGTTTAAGTTTCATTTTATTGGAGCAGCCTTGTTTTGTGTGGCTAACAGGAAAGTTCCTGTTCTTCAGAAGCTGTAAGCTCTTTCTTTGCTAACTCTGTGGAAGAAGAGGTAGGAATTGGAAGGCATGATGAGGTAGAGAGGATCTGAGGTCACAAATTATGAAGCACAAGAACAATTCTAGACATTGAAAGGCATGTTAATCTCATCCTTTAGCAGAAGGATAGTTTGCGGATTGAGGGCCCTTTTAACAGTCTTTATTCGTGGTCCGTGTTTTGCATTTTCATCAAATAATGTAATTCATTTACAGGATAAAACTGAGATCAAAATTCTCTGCTTGCTGATCTCTTGTATTCAGGTACTGTGTGCTGCCAGAAGTGTTTGTGGTGGTTGTATAAAAAAATCAGAAAATGAAACATGTACAGTAAAAGTCTGAGATGTGTCTAGATTCAACATTTGTATATGTGTGATGAACTCTCCTTGTTAATAATGTTTAGGCTACCTCAAAGTCAGTGCTGCTGCAAGGCTGTGTCATGGCTTAGAACGTTTAGCAAGTTCCTTGAGATACACGTAGAGTGTTTAATGGCCACAGTATACTGTGCTGTATTTGTATCGTTGTTAGGCTAAAGCCATGCCCACGGAGCAGCAAAGACATTTCCTCTAACACTACCCACTATTAGAGTGTGCATACCATTAAAGCAGCTGCAGATGGACTGACCTCCAGGACTTCTCTGGGCTTCTGGGCATTCACCTAACTACTGCTGCAAAAAAAATCTCTTGTTTGTAGCAGACTGCGGGACTGGGCTCTCCTTGTCAGAGACAGCCTTGGTTCTGGTGACACTCACATTAGCAATCTCCATCCTTGCTTACTGTAAGCATCCCTCTCCAGGTGTGAATATGCACAGGAGAGAAGGAGATAGTAAAATAACATTTCCACTTTTCAAGTACTTCTTGACAAGTGCCTAAGAGGATATCATGACTGAGTGCTTCATTACTTTAAGGGAAACACGAGGCAAAAATCAGACAGAAAAAAAACTTCAGGTAGAAGAAACAGTTTAATCTGCACTGGCACGGGTTGCTGCCCACACCCATATGGATGAGCTGGAACCATAATACTGGCATTATGCAATTACACTGGTAGCAAAAGTCCCCAGGGGGGAGAGACCATAAATACTCTTAGACCTTAAAAACGTGGAAGAAGAAATTGTGGGCAATAAATTCAGGTAATAATCTCTGGGAGAGAAAAACAAACTTCAGCAAGCTTCAAGACTTTTGTCCTTTTTTTTCAGCAGCAGAGAAGGATAGATCTTGCCTGGGTGGGAGTGGTTACAGGACCCTTACCAGCACTGGCAGGGGATGCCTAGGGGATAATTGGATGCTAAGAGGATACACAGCCTCATTCACTACAACAGCAGCAGTTGGGTGTAACTCTAATGAGAGCCGTATAGGGGATGAATGTGCACTTTTCATCACTTTAATTACTGTAACCTATCCAATCATGTCACCTATTATGATGTAATTATGAGATCAAGCTGAAGACTAATCATTTGTCCCACTGCCACATATTTTGCAGCTTCTCACAGCTGCTTGGTAGTCTTAGATCATAATTTTTCTTACTTTCAAGTGAAATGAAATAAAGTTGCTAATCATCCGGATTTTGAAGACAATCAACCAGACGTGCCATGCTGCCGTCTTAAATTCTGTTAAGAAATATGGGGCAGAATGTTCCTTTTCATTTAAACATATTGTTTTAGGGTTGCCTTCAAAAATATTGTGATCTAGAGATTCATGACACTCTTTGTCAAAACAGAGCCTACGATTTTTAAACTTACTAGTTGGCAGCATCCTTGATCAATTTGTCAGTGACAAAACTCTTGTTTTTTATAGGTGTTTTAAATAATTTTTCTGTTTCTGTAAGGTATCACCCCTCAGATGTTTCAAAAATAATAACCTTTTCCCATAATACATAGGTAGTGTGTAATTTTTAACTCTAGCATGGCTGGGGTTTTTTTTTTTTTGAGGGGGAGTTCACAGCTGAATGTGCATAGTTCACATTTTTTTCCATGAGAAACAAGCAGTCTTAATCATTTACTCATGTTTACGAGGCTGCATCCAAGTAGGAGCTAAGAAATTACTTGTACAAAATATGAAGCAATCTCGCGGTCACTTCCAGGAATAACAAATTATGTTTGAATCACATGCCTTTTTAATAAAGACAGCAATCGGTCAAGCTATGTCCTTCCAAAAAAAAATGTGGAGTAATGGAAGGTGAATGCAAGTAAGCAGCGTTTACCCATTTCTAATATAGTGAGTGTGGCACTTATTCTCATGTATACAAGGAAGGGCAGTTTACATACTGTTTTATTGATCACTATACCCCTGGCTATATGAGCAAGCTTAGAGAGCCGAAAGCAAATACAGGTGTGAGCTGAGTGACTGCCTGATTTAACAGAAATCATTCAGTTTACACCAGACCTAGCCCTTCTTCCTAATTTCATGTGTTCATGCCATGTTGCAGTTTTCTTGCAGGGTGTGATATGAACTCAGGCAGGAAGCCTCAGGGGTTGAAAAGTAAGTCCAGAGATGGCCTTCCTTCTCTTCAGTTGATTTCTTTGAACAGAAAGGAATGGGAATCATGCTTATTAATTTAGTTACTAGTGATGTGTGGGACTGTGCTCCCTCCCCCCTCCCCATGCTCACTTTGGGCCCTCTGGAAATCTGCACTCCTGGGGAACCTCACAGAAGTAAGCCAGTTATGCATAGTGGAAGCATGGCTCATAAATCTGCAATAATCATTATGTGCAGAGAAAAAGCTTCTTGTGCAACTTTTCCACATAGCACTGGGACACTACACCAATGAATTACAAGGTCAAATTCCTGTAATTCATAACTGTCACAGCTGTGGATTACAACTGTATATATATAGGTTAAAGGTTCACTGTCAATTGCTTTTAAGGCCGGGCTATTTATTAAATGTAAAAAACTGATCCAATGTAATCTGTCTTTCCAAAGACCTTTGTGCCCTTTAAAAAATAATTTTTAAAAAATATGGGTTTGAGTTTCAATATTTTTCCTATTTTAATTAAAATATTCATGCATTACTGTGCCTGTTTATGAAATTAAAAAAATTAGAGTCTATCTTAGGTTCCTTGTCAAAGATAACTGGATAGCAGAAAGTAAATGTAGCCGGCTGGTGAATACTCAAATCAGTTTTAAACATTAATTCCTCGTAACATAATAAATGATCAATAATTGAGAATTTTTATCACCTAAAGTTGGGTTTATGTGGACAATATTATTTCCCAAATATTCCTTCCCAAAGTAAGAACTTCTGTCATCCTTCTGTCTACTTCTTTTCATTAAATATACTGTATCATAGTTATGCTAGCCTGGTGGCTGTTCTTGGCCCTGGGATTCACTAGTCGTCCTCAAGGCCTTTTTAAAAATGTGATATAGGTAGCTGAGACCTGGTTAGGTCTGCCTCCTGGCCTTAAATTCAGCCAGTATTTTAATTGTTTGCTCTATATCCAGTATGGCATTTGTCCACCAAAATTGGGTGTGATTTGCCCTCCTTTCCTTGAGCTTGATGGTGGTTTTGCTGCAGGGTGGTGGGGTTGGGCTCACTGCCTGTGTGGATTTAGCCCAGGAATTCACCTCTTGTGGGCTGCTCGCCTGTGCTGATGGCAGACGTTAGGGCCAGGGCCAGGTTTTCATCGGGTGAGCAGCTCTGCTACCTAATCTTCATTTCTAGCTCTTCTTGCTGCCTGGGCATGTTGAGTTCCCACTCAAGGTCTCTGCAGTAGATGTGTTTTCTTACCTATTTTGTACATGTTTGTCCACAGCAGCTTAAAAGCTTTGAGTGAACCTTTCATGGCTTTATCTGAAGACATTCCTCCAGTGGATAAACAATGCTGAGCATCTAGGATGAACAAAACCTGTTGCTGCCATGACCAACCCTGGCAGAGAATACCTGTGTGTGGCCAAAGTCCTTGCAACAATCCCCACTACCCAGCCACAGTTCCTCACGTGCCCAGAGAAACAGGCAACTTAGAGGAGATGCCGTGGGGCAGCTCAGCTTAGTGCAGCACAGGAGGATGCAAGATGCACACCCAGAATCCCAAATGGTGAGCACGGTGCTGGTGCAGTCAGCCACAGCTAAGGCTGTGCTGGTGGCTGCTCAAACCAGGGCAAAACTAACCCTGCTAATAATTACCTGACATAGTCCTGCAGTGGAAATATATGCCTCTTTTCTCTAGAGAGGACCTGTGTCCCTGCAGCTTCTGTCTTTCTCACACAGCACCTGGCTCATTTGGGCATTACAAGGACTCAGCACCTTTTCAGGGATTACCACAGAGAGGTAAAACCTATCCTCTAAACAAGCAGGAGTAGGAAGCCCAGCTGCTCTTCAGTCTCCTCTCAGTTACAAACCACTGTTGGAGCACATGTACGTCATCCCAGATTGGTTTCTGCTGGTCACAGAGACTGGCTTTGGTAGACCATGAACCTTCACTTACTTCCTCACATCTTAAACCCAGTATTTTTTCTTGGTGTTCCTTGTTCTGCGTTAGTGTCCTGGGGAATTTTTGTTGTTGTTTTGATCTGTGGAATTACATTAATGCAATAAAATAGCAAACACTGAAGCAAAAGAAACAAAACCAGCATGACAGAGATACCGCAGTCGGAAAATAGTGATAACATTTGCAGACAGCTGTTCTATGAAGTGAAGGCTAACTAGTTACTACACAAAAGAAATATTGATAATTATTTTGTTTTACTGATCTTATAGAAATGCACCTATAGACAATTTCTCATATGCATTATCTTTATCTGAAAAACACATGAAAAAGCAGTAAACTGCTTTGGTTGGTGTGCAGACATTGAAGTGTATGTGCCTGGGCACTCTTTCTGGATCTAGAAACACTACCAGAGGAAAAATTACTACTTAGCAGTCCTGCTTGGGCAGAGTCTCTGCTTTCAGCTTAGTTCTTGGCCTAATCTAAAGCACGTTGAAGTTACTGGGGCAGCCTGTGTTGACAGCAGCACAAAGTGCTCCCTTTTGGCTCATACCTTCCAGATTCTGATGCTGTAATGTTTCAAGATATTGTTGTACCCACAGCTCTCTGCTCTGTTCAGCTTCTTCAGCTTGTGGAGCAATGGAAGAAAGTGTGTACCTGCACCTCAACTGTTCAGTCATCACTTAAATTGCTGTTAGGATGAGTATCCACCAGTACACTGGACTGTGACCATGAATGCCTGGAGAGGTTGAAGGATATGGTCTCTTTTACCATCTCTGCTGTGGATTAGGGCAAAAGGGCATGTTAGCCTTTTTCACAAATAGTATTTCTCTGGCTTGTAATTTAGTCCATATCTTGACGGTTGCTGGAAAAGACAAAAAAAATACAAAGGATCTTTTCTGAAATGGTTATTGCAGTTATTGTTTTAAAATAAGTAATTCTGTTAGATGTTCTGATCTAGAGATTTTCTCTTTCTAGTGCATTCTTTTCTTCTTTGAGCTCCACTGAGTCCTTTCAGCATTAGAAGAGGCATGTGTGTTCTTGTGTCTGTGCATATAAGTAATACTGGAAAAATAATATACTTTTTGTAAGCCAATTTATATGTTTAATCTTGGGAGCATAAACATATGAACCAGTATGACATCCCTTGTTTAACACTTCTCCTTAGCAGTCTTAGCTTGCTTTACCTTGAGGTAGTGTGTGTCATTACAGCTTAAGCATGCCATTGTTTTGCAAATCTTTTGGGAGTCCAGATGTGTTCACAATTAAAGGCCAACTCTTATTATTTGTATTATCATAATGCAGAGAGAGGTCACTGGTCTGTTGTGCAACATCACATTCAAACACATCATGAGCAGCCGACCCTACTCCCCAGGCTTTTCTCTATTAACGGACAATGATGTATCCACAGACCTAAATTTAGTTAACAATAGCAGCTGTTGGAGTGAAGGTTCAAACCAGTTGGGTCAAAGGGTCTCTTTCTCGGCCTTACTTCCCCCTCTTCCTGCTGCTCACCTGATGTGTTGAGCCAATTCAACTTGCTGAGCTAGCAGAACATTTTCTTGACAACAAGGTGAATGGCTTTCTGCTGTGTCAGTGACCTGAATTAGCTCGGTAGAGGATCAAAAAAAGCACCAGAGCTGGTGCAAGGGGGAATGTCTACACTGCTAGGGCAAAGGAGGGGAAACTCAGGTCTCAAAACATGGAGAGGGGAGAAAGTGGGGGAGGATGTCAGAGCTGCTGTCTTTCACAGAATGATAAATCCTCTCAGCCTTGATATGCAGCCTCACTGTTAGTGTTCAGGTATATCTCTGTGTGCTGCCCCCTCCTTGCTCAGGCATCTGCCTGACTTCTCAGTGAAGAAAACTTCCTCAGGATGGAGACTTCTCTTAGCTGGAAGGAAATTTCCTCAGCAAAAGGCAAGAGAAATCTTGTTAAGCACCAAAACAAACGCTTTGCTGTGGGTCTGACAGCATGTCAGTGCCAGCATGAGGGGCAGTGCACATGGCTGGGGGAAAATAATAGGCTGTTTTAAAGCATTGTAATTAATTTAAAATCAATACATCTACATTCAAGTGACTGCTATTGCAGTTAATGGAGATGTCAGGCTCAGTTCAATGGCCTAAACAGAGGCACCTCCTGCCTTTTGAGATGTTTGGTTGATCTCTCTGGCTCTCAGCTGCTGGTCCAGAAGGGCAGAGGTCTCATTGCTCTGGGGGTGACACCTGCCTGCGTGGGGCCTGAGGGCACCTTTGGCCTGGCTGCCCCTGACTGGCCCCCCAGGGCTCCCCCACCTACCCATGGTCCAGGACCCCAATTCAGTCCCCTGGGACCATTAGCCTCTGCCCCAGCGATGCTACTGCTATGGCAGGGCCCAGGGCTGGTCTCCAGCTCCCTCATCCCAGCCTGGCCTCAGGCTATCCCTGTCCCCAGGGAGGTGCCTGATGGTGCCCCTGGCTGCCCTGCTCCTGTCTGGGGATGGGACGGGGCCCTACCTGCCAGGCCCTACCCTGGGGGACTCTGGCCATGGTGCCCAGACACTGCCAGCCCTGGGATACCCTAAAACAGTGCAGGTGTCACCAGTGACCTGAGTTAAGGCAACAGGACCAAGCCCCATGTTTCCCAGAGCCAGGGAGCAGGTGCATAGTCATGGGGCTCAGCACTGGCCACCTCTCATCAGGGTTGATCTGAATTTGGGGATGGTGGAGGCATGCTCAGTCCTTCCCCTCTTCCTAGCTAGGTGAGGAAAGGTCGCATCTTAAATCATGGCAGCTGTTGGTATTTCAGAGGGGTTTGAAACTCTTAGAGGACAAAATATGAAGAGTCAACTGGGCTGCTTGTGGCACACATTAGTGAGTTGAGACAATATGTTGTCATTCCTACAGCATTTACCTTTTCACCTGTTAACACAGGTGGAAATGATGTGCTGGGTTACCATCCCTAGGATTTCTCATGTCATTACTTCCAGCTAACCATAGTCTTCCCAAGGGATGTTTCCATGTCCCTCAAACAAGAAGGGATCAGATGTATCTCCAGCTGTTTGCAACAAACCTGTGTTTGTCTGTTGGAGGTTCAAAAACATTTTAGACAACTTCTTTTTTTTTCTCTACTACGAGCAGCTTTGCTCTTGCTTGTGTGGAAAAAAGAAACTACTTGTTCCTGTGGACCAGTGACCAGGCGCCTGTACCCAGGAGCCCTGTTTAGTCAAGCAGAGGAGGATGGGAACTTTTGGGGATAAGGACTGAAACTAGATATTTACCAAAAGGTTAGTGAGCTGTTCATCCAAACAGCACTCCAGCAACATACTTTCACACTGGTTGAAATGGTCAAATCCAGACTCTGCTAATTCCTGTCTGCACAGTGGGCACTGTTGCTTCTCTGACTGTCAGAAACTCCATGCAGATGGGCTTTCTTCTGGATTGCTGGATGAGCAATTTATTTTTACGAAACTACTGGGACATGAAATGTTCAGGTATTTTGGAGTACCATGGAAACCAGGAGGTGTTAGAGGTAAAGCCTTTTATGGGAGATGTTTATGCAGGCTGAGCATCTGACTGTTCTGAACATCTCTACAAAGATCATGTAATCTACAATACTGCTTCTATCATTTTGTCTTTTTCTCCTAATCTTGGCTTTATATCTTCTTATACACTGATGTACATGCTCAGAGCAATAAGTCACTCCCTCTGCAGTATGCAATCTTCTTTCCTTCTGTTCCTCTCTAAAAACCTTTGCATATCTTTTCCATGTCGTCCCCTTCAGACATGCTGCATCAGGCCATTTTACACTTACACTGTTGCCCTATCTGCTACTTTTGTATTTGAAATCTAGTTTTCTTCAAATTTCAGACTGCACATTTTGTTAGTAACAATCAGAAGACACCTAATAGATAATACAGTTGAACAGATCACTAAAGAACTTTGCAAATACCTTGCCAACCTATCATCTTTAATCATAGAATGGTTTGGGTTGAAAGACACCTTAAAGATCACTAGTTCCAACCCGCCTGCCATGGGCAGGGACACCTTCTACTAGACCAGGTTGCTCAAAGCCCCGTCCAACCTGGCCTTGAACACTGCCAGGGAGGGGGCAGCAACAACTTCTGTGGGCAACCTGTGCCAGTGCCTCACCACCCTCACAGGAAAGAATTTCCTTCTTATATCTGATCTAAATCCACTCTCTTTCAGTTTAAGACCATTACCCCTCATCCTATCCCTAGGGTCCCTTATCAAGGGTTCCTCCCTGTCTTTCCTGTAGATCCCCTTTAAGTACTGGAAGCAATTTGTATTAAAGCAATACAAAAAGCAGTGCAAGCTTTATCTGCTAAACAGCAAGGTTTTCATTGTCACTTTGTACTAGCTCTCTTTCTCCCCTGATGTCATATAGGAGGATTACACAAATACAGTTTAGTAAGCCCTGATACATTCTTTTTTTTAAAGATTTGAAATTTTTAGCAGCATATTTATAGATCCATGTTACCCTTTATCATTCCTTATATTTTTTTATCCTGGCCTAGCTTTCACATGTCTTGCTATTGTTAATCTCCACAGTTCAAATTTGCCTAGTCTGAAATCCATCATTGTACATCATTTAATGAGACATTTCTTTAGTCATCATTACTGCAGATCAATAGACACAAATCCCTGTCTCCTGACTGGTTTAGTTAAGTACCTCATGCATGACTGTCTTTCCAATTTGATCCAGTTTAACAGTCTGCTTCTCCCCCCC
>NW_020799097.1:54002090-54100436 GCF_003259725.1 Athene cunicularia | reverse complement strand
TACTAGTGATGTGTGGGACTGTGCTCCCTCCCCCCTCCCCATGCTCACTTTGGGCCCTCTGGAAATCTGCACTCCTGGGGAACCTCACAGAAGTAAGCCAGTTATGCATAGTGGAAGCATGGCTCATAAATCTGCAATAATCATTATGTGCAGAGAAAAAGCTTCTTGTGCAACTTTTCCACATAGCACTGGGACACTACACCAATGAATTACAAGGTCAAATTCCTGTAATTCATAACTGTCACAGCTGTGGATTACAACTGTATATATATAGGTTAAAGGTTCACTGTCAATTGCTTTTAAGGCCGGGCTATTTATTAAATGTAAAAAACTGATCCAATGTAATCTGTCTTTCCAAAGACCTTTGTGCCCTTTAAAAAATAATTTTTAAAAAATATGGGTTTGAGTTTCAATATTTTTCCTATTTTAATTAAAATATTCATGCATTACTGTGCCTGTTTATGAAATTAAAAAAATTAGAGTCTATCTTAGGTTCCTTGTCAAAGATAACTGGATAGCAGAAAGTAAATGTAGCCGGCTGGTGAATACTCAAATCAGTTTTAAACATTAATTCCTCGTAACATAATAAATGATCAATAATTGAGAATTTTTATCACCTAAAGTTGGGTTTATGTGGACAATATTATTTCCCAAATATTCCTTCCCAAAGTAAGAACTTCTGTCATCCTTCTGTCTACTTCTTTTCATTAAATATACTGTATCATAGTTATGCTAGCCTGGTGGCTGTTCTTGGCCCTGGGATTCACTAGTCGTCCTCAAGGCCTTTTTAAAAATGTGATATAGGTAGCTGAGACCTGGTTAGGTCTGCCTCCTGGCCTTAAATTCAGCCAGTATTTTAATTGTTTGCTCTATATCCAGTATGGCATTTGTCCACCAAAATTGGGTGTGATTTGCCCTCCTTTCCTTGAGCTTGATGGTGGTTTTGCTGCAGGGTGGTGGGGTTGGGCTCACTGCCTGTGTGGATTTAGCCCAGGAATTCCCCTCTTGTGGGCTGCTCGCCTGTGCTGATGGCAGACGTTAGGGCCAGGGCCAGGTTTTCATCGGGTGAGCAGCTCTGCTACCTAATCTTCAGAGATAGATATAAATCTTGAGCCAGACTCCAGGGGGTTTCTCTTGTATGGTCTTCACTCTGTGCAAAGCGCTCTCTGACTGACTGGCTGCTATTGCCAGACAAACATCTGTCTTAGCAGTTGCACTAATAAATAAAAAGGGAGGGGGACATGGGCAGTGGAGGGAAGCTGTTTGCCCTTAGGTTCTTTGTTCACTTACTTTACTAAGAAATTCAAAAGATAATGAGGGCCCATTGCTTGGAGGGAAAAAGAGAATAATCTGTGATCTTTGGAAAAGAGTGAAAATTCATCACCACTAGTGAGAGCTTCACATCAGCATATCTTTTCAAAGCTACCCCCACAAGACAAAGGGGTTAGAAACTGATAAGTAAAAGCTGCGATTTTCCTTTTCATTGCTCTGCCCTGTAGTCTGGTTGTGGGATTGACAGTCTCTCTCACCTCTCCCAAATTCCCCTCCCATCAAGATAGGACTCATGAATGTGATCTAACTTCAAGGAATTTTTAGTGCTATGTAACTGGACCCAAACAGTCCAGATTAGACACAGACATCTGGGGGCTTTAGATGTCCCCCTCAGCCATCCCCTTTTCTGGTTTTGCAATCCTTCCAGTTGCTGCTGCTGTGTGCTGTGGTTTTGTGAAACTGTATGCAGATGTGTTTAAATGGTGGCACATGGTCAAATGTTTCATTTGATGAGATTTTATGTCCCTGACTTGCACGTGGGAGCAGATTAAAATAAAATTGATGGAGTGGGTATTGCCTTGAACCGCTTGGCCTACCTCTTTGATGGAGGTTGCTGCCACTGGGGCAGGGATGATGGCATGGCTTCTGGACCGGGTCAGCTGGGAGCTGCCCTGAAATTTGAGAGCTTTCGCTCTGGAGTATTAAAATAACCTGAAGTTGGCTCAGTTTATGTTAATGTGTTGAGCTGTAACCTTTGGCAGCCCAGGAGATGCTTCCCAGCCAATCTCTCTGGCTGTAGGGGTAGCACCTTCTGTCTGTGCACTGGGGTGTATGGTAGAGGAGGTTGCCAACCCGCCTTGAGCCGACAATTTAAGTCTTCTGCTGTAAGTGAAGTGGAGCCCTAAAGCTCTGTGTCTTAGATCATTAGCCTGCTCATATTATACCATTTATCTATACGTATGCACAATCATATGCATGTTCACATACAGGAAAGATTTGCCTTTACAGATCATGATAATTTCAAGTATAAAGAGAATGTTAGTTACTTGCCTTGCTGGCAGTAATAATGTGCATTTTTTCTCCTCAGAATATGATAGCCCATATGCATTACTATCAGGGCCGATCATTTGTCTGTATATATTTCTATTGCTCTTAAAGGAGTTTGAAAGATGAATCCATAGTTTGTGAGGTGCTCTGAAATATACTGCTGTTCAGGTGGGGAATAGTAATGGAGTTTGTTTTTCTCTGTTACTCACTACACTGCTATTTTTCTACTCATTCACAGTCTTTTCCCTTGCAGATCCTCTCTCTGTGCTCGTCTTTGGGATGAAGGAAATGATGTTCTGCAAGTAGAACTATAATATAAAGGACAAGATTTATTAATGATATCTCACAGAATTTGTATGCCTAATTCTGTGCCAGGATACAGTTTTATGGAAGAGATACACTTAAAAATAATACTTGATTCTCCATCATTTACAGATTTTATGAGCCCTCCCTTTAAAGTTTGGTTTCTAAAGTCCATAAAATACTCTTTTTCTGAAGAAATCCTGAAATTCAGGTGGAAAATCCACAGGCTCAGATGACTGCTAGTATTTGTTTGGCCAATGTGTTTAGAAGTAACGTAAACATGAAAGGAGCCATTTCAGTGGTGTTTTTTTTTTTTTCCTTGAAGGTCTGGTTTATGGGATGTTACAGTGACACCTGGTGGAAAACAGTGTTGGAAGTCTAAGAAACATTTTGCATCATAAAAGGAGTTGTTAGTTTGAACATGTTGTTATTAACTATCTACATTGCAGTAATGGTTAGAGCCCGTTTGCAAAAGGTATGCATATACTACACATGTATGAGTGTGCAAATGCTCACTTTGAAGAATTATCAGCATCAGTAACAGCAAACCATTCCAGTTATATAAAAAAAGGTTAGTTACATGTATTTGATAATAACCAAATTTCCTTGCCCTAAAGCCAAATGCCAACATTTTTATATGGCTGCCAACTTCTTCTTCAGCCTTTTAGATACACCTTGATTATATTCCTCACCAGATTCTTAACTTGATCCCTCCTTTTCCCCTCACAGAATCACAGAATCAACTAGGTTGGAAAGGACCTTGAAGATCATCCAGTCCGACCATTAACCTAGCACTGACAGTTCCCATACACCAGATCCCTCCGCGCTGTGTCAACCCGACTCTTAAACACCTCCAGGGATGGGGACTCCACCACCTCCCTGGGCAGCCCATTCCAACCCCTAACAACCCCTTCTGTAAAGAAATGCTTCCTAACATCTACTCTAAACCTTCCCTGGTGCAATTTGAGGCCATTACCTCTTGTTCTATCACTTATTACCTGGTTAAAGAGGCTCATCCCCAGCTCTCTGCAACCTCCTTTCAGGGAGCTGTAGAGGGTGATGAGGTCTCCCCTCAGCCTCCTCCAGACTAAACAACTCCTACTAAACAACCCTCCTACTTCTTCTCCCTATACATCCCCTAACCGAGACCCAAGACATCCTAACAATCAGTTAGTTCCTAAAAAAACCCAAACCAAAACAAAAAAGTGTTGAATAATTAAATGCAATTAAAAGATTTTTTTAAAAAGCTTGAACTTAGACATATTTGTTTATCTGGACTCCATCTAAGCTAGTAATTTAAATCCATGCCAGTCTGCATTCTTAATCCTGAGTGACCACATACATCAACTGTTAAACTGCTAGAGTTGCCCCTGGCTGGTTTTGGTCCACATCAGTACTAGCCCAAATAATATCCAGGAACAGTTTGAAATATAGTAAACACTAGGAGCCATTCCCCACAGGTATTTCAGTCATGACTATCCTCTCTTGGAGTATGAGTGATTTTTTAAAAGGTGTATATGTGGGTTATTTCATGCACCTGCTAGGGTATGGGGGTGGATACATTTAATTTACTGGTATAGACCTACTGGTCCTCAAGACCAAATCCTGAGGGTCCTAAATCTCCTAAAGATCTATTCAAAGCACAAAGTGTTCTACCTCAGGAAGAAATTGCAGCCTGTCACCAGCTTTGTCTTCAGTTTTGCTGCTCATGTGAGCTCTGATGAAGCTCTTTGCTAATCCATCTCATCTTGGCTAAAAGAGTTACTGTTTAAGCAGTCAGACTAAACTGGCTTATTTTGGCTGGAGCTAAGGAGTTCCCTCTTGAGCAGCTTTGCTCGTGGGCTGGAGCAGGGGCAGCATCCTTCTGGAGTGAAGTGACAAGCCAGTGGGGTGGTAATTCCCCCTCACCTGTGTAGCTGAAAGCCCTTAGCTGAAAGCTAAGATCACCTTAGATGAGTCTTATTCTTGTCTCAGAGTTCCCTTGAGTAGTGTTGAGGAGGCTGAGATGCTGAAACTCCAAAATGCTTCCCAGGACAAGTGGAAGAAAAAGAAGAAGGCTGCTCCACAAAGCCCTTCCTTTCTCTAACCACCTTTCCGCCATGTGCTTGGCAATATCCATCGGGTGTCTCCAGCCTGGCTTAGCCTTTTCTCTTGCCTTGGTGCTTTTAACTACTTTCATCTAGCATGCATGGGCACAGCAGCACATTGGACTATGCTGCAGCCTGAATCAGAGAAAACAGCATCAGGTAAATGTTAACTAATTCACTTCCATTGTTGCTGGGTTAGTATTAATCAGATTGTCAGCCTGCTTTATCCCATGACTGCAGGAATGTTTGCTGAACAGGTGAATGGGGCTTGGGAAGGTGTGATGGAAAAGTGGGTTCCTTTTTTAAGGAGCAATGACAGGATGTGTCGGTTTAAACTGATGATCAAAATGCTATGTTATTTACAATATTATTTTTATAATGCATAATACGCATGCCCCAAAATGACGTAGCATTTTTTCATATATACATATACATATATATATATATATACATATATATATATATATATGTATATATGTAAGCTAGATCTATTTCCTACTGCAGTTCACAAAATGACTCTGTGGATAGCTCTGCCAGTACAAAAGAGATATGCCACAGACTGGGAGCTGGATGTATCTTAAGCTTGAATTCCCACTAACCTCTTTAATGTGAGTCTCCAACTTTATGTAGGACTCTTCACGTCTCTTTAAACCAGATACACGATTTATCTGTCAGTTCCATTTTTCTTCCATGATACGGGTGCAAACTTAATAGTACAATTGTGCCCACTTATGTAGAGACCCCCTAGCAGATTGGCTCTGGTTAGCTGTCTCTATGTTGCATCAGAAGGCAGACAAGGATCTGTTTTGAGTGGTATTTTGGTGTGGAAATGGAACATTTGGAAACAGTCATTAAAATAGAGGATTAATTAACATTTTTGTACTGACTGATATGAACTGTAGTGTTCTAACAAGGTTATTCATCATCACAAACAATTTTTCTTAGTTGTATCTAGTTGAAAATATTTAGAAATAGCTTAATCATAGTATAAATGAGTATTAAGCCAGTTTTCTCTCCTCTTTCCCTGTTTCTGTGTTGCTTGGAGCACCTGATTAGAAGCATTGCATTTAGTTTCCTCTTTACGTTAATGATATTTATGTAAGGAGATACGCTGACTTTCATTGGTCAACTCTTTTGTTTCAGTGGTTTAATAAGAAACTATGAAATAGATGTTGTGCAATTTCAAGACAAGTACTCCAGGAAGCTGAAAAGTTGTTGGAGTGTAAACAAAGATTTAAAACAATATTTAATAAATTGAAATGCAGAAGTTTCACAGTCGCATCTCCGTCATCTAAACTAAAAGGAGTTTGTATGGCCAAGTCAAGGAAAGAACCAGACTGACAGATGAAATTGTTAAAGTTATGAGGAACACTTGCCTGTGGGATCTCCCGCTAAACAGACTTGCTGCTTTTTACTGTGTATGGATTTCTGCAGTGTACTGTACTTCATCAAAAAATTGTCAAAACTTATGTACAAGTAACCTGGTAAGTTTTGAAAAACTATACTTAATCTTTTGAAACATAGAAGGTTGTTAGCACTGTAAGAATTTTCTATTACAGATGAGCTTTTTCAAAATTATTTTGAAGAATGTTATCTGAGTAAAAGCAGAGTTTGAGAACTAATGTTTAACATTCGAATTTGTGGAACCTGGTAAAGAAGATATCTCATTAACCAGATTGCATGGGTTTTCATTTTATACTTTCTTTATATACTTATGTTCCAACAGCTCTTGAGATTACTATACATGCTAAAGACCCTGGAGGGTGGAGGAAAGAAACCTTTGTTCTTTCAGTTTATTCACTTATCAGTTTCTGTCTCATCTATGACTTTTCTTATGTAAACCTAAGAAAACTAAATTCACAAGAAATTGTCTGGGAATCTGTGACTTGCACAATTATCCTGAACTAGTTTCAGCTTATTTTTTGAGTCTCATATGCTTTAAATTGTGGATATCTTTTTAAGTATTAAAGTAAGTGGTTGGATCCTTAATCTTATGTTTTCTTAGTGTTCCTTTGAGTAGTCAAGTGGAATTTATTATTTTTTCTTCTACTGATGCACAACAAAGATAAGCAAAATCTCTCAAATCAAACAATAATTCTGCATGAGGCTTTCAGGAGTTACCTCCTTGTTTCTATTTGCCTGAAATGCTGATGTTTAGAAGACCATGTACCTTTGCTCTGTATAAAGGACATTTTGTGCCTTGGGGCAAACTAACTGTGGAAACCTATTGCAGAGGACTATCACCTGCTCCATTTTATTTCATACGTTTGTCTGACAGTTTCTTTAAAACTATTTCTAACTCTTGCACCAGTGAAAGAGTTAATTGCATTCCCTGATGGAAGTCTATCATGCAATGATAACTTTAATGGGGATCCTTTGATTTAAGCTTAAATTAATTCAGAATAAGAAATAAGTTGCTCTTCCTCTCAGCTTTGAAAGACAGGAAAATCGCATTCGTGTTCAGTGAATGTGTTGTGTAAGGGATTCAGATGAGAAAAATATAATCTTGGAGTCTGAGAGCTGTAAATCTTATTTTTCACCTCCAGTCTACTTATTGTGTTCACATTTGCTTTGTGACACCTTTGATTCTCACTACTGTCACGGCGTGCCCAGTTTGCTGAAAATTTATTCCTAAGTGTTGTTTTATTAAGGGTGCTCTTACCTATTTGCAGGACAAAAGTAAGACCTAACATTCAGCTTCTCCAATGTTGTTAGATACATCCTCAAATCATTTGCACTTCACAGGTGGTGACTGGTTTTGCACACTTTGAATGATGTGGAAAAGCAAGCACCTTAGCTCAGAGCACTTTTGGCAGGAGAGGAAGGGCGGTCACCATATGGCTGCATAAAATCCCTTCAAAAGGAGGCCAGACAAAAGGCATTTATCTTGAAGGAATGTCTTCCTGCTCCCAAGAGGTCAAAGGCACTTGGCTTTGTAATTTATGCCCAATATATTTATGAAGCATTTGTTCTTGACTCAGTGAACCAGAATCAGATGAGAGCCAAATTCCTACCTCAGATAATTTAATCAACACCAACTGATTCTGCCAATGTCTTCGTTTGATGGTACCCTGAAATTTGTCTCAAGTGAGAAGCTACTGGTGTGCCAATAATAAATTTCTTCAAGTGAGGAAACTTTAGTCAAAGAAAATTTGTTTTACAAGAAACCAATGCTTTTATATATTTCAATCAAAGAATTTTGGGGAAACATTTTCACTTTTTGTAAAAAGGTATGTATTTCTTTTATAGGAAGGAGGACTTGGAATTACTAACCTTTGCATTGTTAGTGACATCATTGGAGCAGTGAGTAATAGTTTACTTTGTTAATTACTGGCACTTTATGTTACTACTCTTTGAATGAAATAGGTACAATGGCCATATTGTCAAAACTTCACGGAAATGTGCACAGTTGCCTGTCTGGCATAAGTCAGTAGATTGTGTGCTTAGATTTGTCCCAAATTATTAAAGACACAGGTACCTTTTTTGTTTAAAGGTAATGTGTCAAGGGTGTGGATCTCTGCAGAGTCATGTTCGCATTTGTGATCTATAAAGTTCATAATCATTCATTTTTGAGAAAATGAGTCAAAACTAGTGTTCCCTCCAAAATGCAAATCATTAAGACTGTTTTACTGAGCTACCTTTAAACATTTAAGTATCTTATTTTTTTCTCAGTGCTTTGATGGGAGAAAAAAAAGAGTTGTTGAAAATTTAGAGTTCTGTAGGACTTCAAATGGTTGTATCTATCTTGGGGGGCTCTTTAGCTTAACATGAGCTTTCCATAGCAGCATTGTTGTGAGGTCTTTAGCTGATGTTCTGCTAGTTAGGTTTCAAATGCAATTCAAGCTGGTGGTTATACATATTCTTTGAAGAGCAGTGAAGAATTCAGTCATCAATATTTTCCACAGAGACTAGTGGGAAGCAGATTCTCAGCGCCTGGTATGTAGTGAGGCTGGGTCATTTATGGTGCTGGGACTGTAAAAGGCTGTGTTGTCATGACAATACATAGCAAGGTTGACTCGCCTATTTTTGTTACTGTGTATCTTTGCTCAGTGTTATCAAGTCTTACTGTTTTTTTCATGAGGCTTTGCAATGCTTGGTATCAGAGTCTCCTGCTTCCAGAATTGTTACCTTTAAAATGAAAAATGTACATGACCTTTAAGAAGTGGATGGGACAGAATAAACAAGGTCCAACATCAAATTCAAACCACATATTTATTAGCTCTTTGAGAACTCATGGATTTAAAGCCAATGCTTTGCCTGTTGGAGACTGGGGTGCTTGTGTTGAATGGCTTTCCATGCTGCTTGGCTGTGCTGCATACTGTATATCTGTTACTTACCCACGGAGAACAAGTGGTAAAATAAAGCTGGGAGGGAAGGAGCACTGGCCACACACATGTCTCTCTGGGTGACTCATTCCCAGAGCAAAGTTGAATGTGGTCTGTCTTAGCCAGGGTTTCTTCTGCCCCTGGAGCTGTGCATCAGCCCTTTCCCAAGGCCCGTGTAAAGCTGAGCAGTCTCCCCAGGGGACAATCACAGTTTGCTCAGGCATCCTGCAGTCCTTTTAGTGCTCTCAGTACATGCGAGGGCGTCAAGGTCTTTATCAGAGCTGAACAGGTAGTTGGACATCTACTGTTTTGCACAAACCAAACTCTAAGAATGATTTATTTTTAGTTCTGCTCTGTATTTGATTTTCTGTTGAGAAGGGCACTATAGGACATAACTCCATTACTGTAGTATCTGAGTACCTATAATCTTCGGTATACCTAATATTTTTATTTCAGAGTTGTAAGTGCTGTAGCTTCCTATTTTAATGCTAAGGAAGCAGAATACAAAGGAGCTAAGTGATTTGGTCATGCAGAATGTTTTACTGTAGCTGGAAACAGAACTACTGTCCTCTCCGTTAGCACTGGAGTATCTCTTCTCTTTAAAAATGTGCTTTCAAAGTACTTTTTAAAGCCACTGTCTGTCTTTGCAGTGTGTACAAGGATGTAATTTCTGGAACGCAACAGTGCAAATCAATTGCCCACTGAAATGTGTGAGTATTGCCTTAGCCTTGGCTCTATAGCACTTGTCTCCAGTCCGTCATATGGAAAACTTAACCGGAGAAGCGTTTTTATGAAAAGACATAATGTCCGTATTTTCTTTCAGTACATTTATAAATTCTCTTTTGGGAAGTGAATAATTCTTGCTATGGGAGTTATCTGTAATATCAAAAGTTTTCACTGTGTTTGTTAAAATGTGGGGACATTTTACAGTTCATTAAGCTCTACTATTCACCCAGATTTTCAGACAGAGAGAGAAATAACTAGTTCTTTTCAATATTTTACTCTACTGGGGCCTGTCTCAGAGTTGTATGCAGATGTAAATGAAGCACATGGTCTTTACTAGATTGATTTCTTGCTTTTACTAAACCAGATGAATGAGAATTAACATTGGGCTGGGACAACTGCCATGACAGTTTTTAAATTTGTCTTTTTTCTGGACCTCTCAAACACCTGAAGCTCTTTCATCCTTGGCATCATTTTAATGTTGACTTTCTGGTTTTTCAAGTGTGAGTTTTCCTTCTTTCATTATTTGACAGTGATAAGGTTTTGTAGTGTACTTTCACTGTAAGAAACTTCTAACTGATTGATACTATCTGTTTGAAACACTCTGTGATTATATTTATGTTAATCCTGCATTTTATTAATTTGTAGAACAAGACATACACCGGAGCATGTGAGGTAAGTTAAATGCTACCAAATCAATTAAAAAATTATGATCTCTGTGATTACTGTGTCCACATAGTGCTAAGAAATACAGTCTAACTGTTTTGTGCTCCCTAAAGCTGAAGAATGAGTTAGGTACCTGAATCCTTTCTTTCCAGCATGGTGGCTAATGACATGTTTGCCTTAAAAACTGCTGTGTAGCAAAGGATATTGCTTTAAAAAAAGCAGACCAATCACACCAGTATGGAACGCAGTACAGACCTATTTAAACTATGTTCTAGGCTCTCACAGGAGTCTTGTTGTACACAGTTTTTCATTAGTGCCATCAAAGATGATCCAGAGAAAATGCTTTTTAAGGCTGGTGTGGTACCAGCTTGGCAAGAAGTGGAAACAAGTGGGAGCTAGAAGACAAAGCACACTCTTGACTGGGTAGAGAGTTTGAATGAAGTAAAAATGCAATTTAGTAAGGGGCAATGTGTTGCCCTTTAGAAAGAGATCTCAAATGGGGAGTGCTTGGTCTGTGCTGCAGATAGACTGGTGTTTATGGTGATAAGTATGAGACAACAAGGTGCTGCTACAGAGATGGTGCCTTTCTGAGGTCCTTTTTAACATGAACATGGAGTGTAGGATGGGATAGGAACGAGACAATTGCAGGATTGTGTTTGGGACTGTTGAGTCCTCAGTATGAAGACTGTACCCAGATGAGGGCAACACACTTCAAGCAAGAAACAGTGGAGTTGGAGGGAATCCCAAGTAGAACACAAACCCACTGGCAAGCTGGAAATTTGATTGAAAGGACTGATTTTTAAAATACATTTTAATCTGTGAATTTGTGACCATGACAAAGGTTTACAAATATGCTAAACGGTGGTTTTGGAGTGTAGGAACAGTCCAAAAAGTAACCAACCTTTGTAGAAACACGTAATTAATGTGGGTGGTTTTTTGCTGTTGTTTTTTGGGGTTAAATTCACTAACTCTGCAAGGGCTTCTGTGGGATTATCTTTCTACTGGATCAGCTGTCTGACTTGACTTCCCACATGGTCAGGCGAGCACCAGGGCAGTGCATGCAGAGGACCATTACAGGTCCTTTGCAGGTTCTTGCAGTCTGCAGGGGAGAGGAGTGGGACTTTTTATTTGACATTGGCTCAGCTCTGTCGTGTGATTACACTTTAGGACTGAAATCTGGTAGCATTGCTCCTGTTAGATATTACTTTGCACCTAGGAACAGGGGAGTGCCACTGAATTTGCTGGGAATATTCATGAGAAAGGGCAGCAGAATCTGGCTCATACAGGGGCAGTTCTGGCTGATTGAGTCTACATGAGGATTTTTTTGTTTGTTTTCAGGCAGAGCAGATGGCATATTTCCCCCCAAATTTCTAAGGAGTTTTAGTAATCCTCTTATCTCAAGAAAAGTTCAATTTCTGGTTCAGACAAAGATAATAATAAGAAACTAAAACATGACAAAACCCAAATGGTCAGAAATGCCTGTGTTAAATGAAGCAGAAGACACCATGAATCAGCATGTAATCTGGGAACACTATCCCCTACAAACTAAACAAATCCTGGTTGTAAATGAAAGCTGCAGTGTACAGTTGATAACTGATGTATGCTAATACCCGGATGTTTGCCTGCTAACAGTCATGATAATTCACTTGGAAGTATTTTATTTTTCTGAATACAAAAAAATTGGAAAAAACTTTCTAAGTGCTTGCCCTTGGCACTGAAAGCCTAGATATGGTATAATGTATATAGGAATATACTGCTAAGCAAGTTTTTAAATCTGTCTCAGCTGCAACTGTGTTGTCTGAATTAACATGCCTTATCAGTTTCCGTATGGTGCTGAAAGTGTATATATCCTAGAATCATGGGAAGAGCAATTTAAAAAATTTGCTTACTTAATTAATTGCTTCTGGATGATCGAAAGGTGAATCATCACTTCAAAGGTGGCTGCTGTATGAAGAAAACATCAAGATTTTATAGGCCAAATGAACTTTCAGAATAAAATGAGCCCAGATAAATTGCCTATCTAGAAAAGATCAAATCATCACTCCTTAAAACTTTTGGCTTTCCAGAAGACTCAGTCTTGCATCTACTGAAATCCACCTGGAAAATGTTACTACCTCTCCTTAAATTCTCTACCTATAAAGCAAAGTAGCACTATATCTATGTTTCCTAACTCACTGCCCTGGGGTATTATGTTTGCAGCTTGTAGACACAACTGTACCAGAAGGAGTAATTACTAACAAGGAAGTGTGAATCAGGCATGGCTGCTCTTACAGCTTACTAATGTCAACTATTTTGAAAATTCACTGAAAGTACATCTGTAAGAATGTGCCTCATTCATAGGAAATACATGAAGCCTGAAAGGGTGAAATCCAACACATGGAACATATCATTAACAAGTTCAAAACCATTACTTCCTAACTGTGGTTGTCACTGAAGTCTATTTCCAACTTTAATGTAGCCCCATGTTTGTGCTTTCCACAAAGGGACCGTGTATCAGGAGGAAAACCCTAATTCAGTGCCCAGTGAATTGATGGAAAAGCTCTTGGGAAGTTTGATTTTGTGGTACTGCTATTTTTTAGAATGAATGTAATGATTTCCACAAGGTTTGATGTATACAAAATGTCCACAGGATTTGTATATATTTAAAATGTGTCTCCATAATTCTAGGAGAACATTTGCTTTTACACAAAACTAACCAGTGAATTCTGTACCCTATACAGACAGTTTCCTGTAAGTTTGGCTGTAGCCGTGCAGAGGATGCATATGGAGTTGAAGCACAGAGTAAGTCTGAATAGAGTCCTGTCTCCAGTTCACAGTCTGATTAATTCAGTTTTAATATTATAGTCTTGTTATATTGTCTAGATTTCTTTGAAAAAAGTAGAATTTCTTGAGTATTTTGATTCATCAGAAAATTACCACTTTTTTGTTTTGTTTTGTTTTAACAAATACAATGAAGTAAACTCTGATAGTAAAACTTTTTTTCCACCTCTTTTTCATGGGCATGAGACTTTTTGAATCCTGTCTCAACTGTTTATGATACTTTGTTAAACATCCACCCTTGACCTGCCTGCTATCTTGAAATCATTACCAAAAACTCATGCAATTTACATGGGAACAGTTGGGCCAGTACGGTGATACTGTAATAGGCCCCTTGAAAATCTCCTCAGAAATCTCCCATACCTTCTCCTGGTCTCTATTCAGAAGAATTTTACTAAGTACCTGTAATTACAACTGCATTTACACAAACACAGAGTTGTAGTCACAACTGCTCATACTGAGCTTGGCCCAGTTCAGGCTTACTTATCAAACTGTCATTAAAATGTCTTTAAATGTTTTATTCTACAACATTTTCAGTACATTCTTTTGTGTGTTTTTATTGGCTTCACAGCTTCCAGATGTGTAGGGTAATAGGCATTTACCCTTAAGACTCAGTGATTGCCACGAAAGGTCTTTCTTGCTGTTGTATTGTGTTTTTCCCTCAGACTACTTGGACAAGCCTAGTGCACCATTTGCATCTACCATTGGAAGCCACAATGTCACATTAGGGTGGAAGCCAGCTAACATCTCTGGGGTGAAATATATTATCCAGTGGAAGTTCAATCAGCTCCCTGGAGACTGGAGGTACACAGAGGTAAAGGGGACACTTCCTTTTACTTTTCAAGGAAGTAGATGCTTCTCTGCTCTTCTTTTTATTTTAGAAAAATATTGGATAATATGTTAGGCACACGAAAAATGTTTGCAAAATCATGAGTAGCATAATGAAGCTGAGAAGTGGACAATTATTCCCTGTTTCCTCTAACAGAGGAACTAGGGACCTTGATGGAAACTGGCAGGTAGCAGGTTCAAAACTAGCAAATGAAGGTATTTCCACACAGAATGTGTAGTTAAAATGGTCAGCTGCTTCTTGGCACATGTAGATATTAAATTACTAACTTTAAACTCCTAAATAGTAAAATTACTAAAGTTACTAAGTGGGGCTTGAAAAGTAACCAGACAAATTAATGGAAGAAATAACTGAGTTCTACTAAATGCAAACACTGCCATTGTTTTAGGTTGAGTCATGCTTATAAAATTCCAGGACTAAGAGTATTCAGGAGAAATATCACTATAGGCTTTTTTTCTAATACCTTTCTCTAGAGCAATTTTTTTGGTTCTTATCAAAGACACAATACTTGGCTAGACAGACATTTGTTCTGACTCAGTAAGGTTATTCTCGTATTATGTTCTTCTGCGTCAGCTATGCACTTGTTATCTTGCCATCATCTCTATTGGACCAATTTACAGAAAATGGCAAGCTGGTGCCACGAATCAAAGGTAAAGATAATTTGCTAAGCAGGAATTTCTTCTGAATTAATCATTGGTGAAATAATGGGGAACAATTACTTCAGACCATAAATATTTTAGGGTAACTAAGGAACCTTTGGATCTTAAACCTCTAGTATATGTATAAAGAGTTTAAAATACATTCTTCATAATATGTTATTATTTTAGCTTTTTTTATCTTGTTCTTCAAATTTACTATTGTATTGCATCCATCCTTCCATCTATGCACTCATTCTTTAGATTTCGTAGTGTGTTCTGAAGAAAAAAGTTCTAAAAGGATGGAAAATCAAAGTCTATGATGAAAATAACTACCAGAATCTCCTCTTATTTAACCTTAGGATGCTACACTTTTGTATCCTGAAATATGTATATTGTTGTATGAGACCTCTTTTGCCCTGATAACACTCTGTATAGTAGCTGCACATGGAGGAAGAAAAAGCCTGACTGTGTCTGTGCATTAATCTAGGTAGTATCTGAAACTTCATATATGGTCAAAGACCTTCAAGCCTTCTCAGATTACGTGTTTCGAGTAGTTTGGATCATTACATCTCAGCTGCAGCTCCATTCTCCATCTAGTCCCAGTTACCGGACACATGCTTCTGGAGGTAATGAATTGTACTATGAATTGCATCTTTTAGGACTTTGTCAGAGACACTTAGGTTTCCTTGTTGTTTCTTTCATACAAAACCTTGATGCTTAATCTTCAGAATGATGTGCATGTTGTCTGTTGGGTAGCTGTGGAGACCAAACTGAAATACTACCATCTCTCTTTGTTTGAACTAGATTTAGGCTGCTTCCCACTTTTAGTTTTAGAAATGTGCACAAAAAAGTACGTGGTCAAAATTGTGAGGGCACATTGGATACTTTTCTTCATGTTAACTTTTTGACTGAAATACACACATATTTTCCTGGACACTAAAAAAAAGTTAACCATTGCTGAAATTTCATGCTGTACCTAATCATATTTATTAGTATAAATTAATTAACAAGTGTGAAACTTTAAAATGAGCCTAAAAAAAGAAAAACCATTAATGTCTTAAATGCCATCCCAGAGTCAGTTATTTCTGTCTCTTGCAGCTCCTGCGACAGCTCCTGTCATTAAAGATATTCAGAGTTCAAGTCCAAACACTGTTGAAGTTAGTTGGTCTCCACCACTTTTTCCAAATGGATTGATTATTGGATATAACTTGCTTCTGACTAGTGAGAATCATGAACTGTTGAGAGCCTCAAGCGGGCATAGTTTTCAGTTCTACTCCACCTTCCCAAACAACACTTACAGGTATGAAAATAAAAAATAACCAACATGGCCAAGTTTGCAGTAGCACTTCTTGCCCAGATAGTACAGGGTATGCCTAGTATGCCTAAATACTACGTCTGCACAGTTAGGCTGTTTCCTTATGTTCTTGACAACAACAAGGGTACCTTACTTGAGATAACAGAGTTATTCCAGACGAGTTGACAGCTTATGTGGAAGTCAAATGGGGAGGAAAGAAAAGCAATTTGATATAGTGCCAGAAGGTTGCATTTTCTTAGCTGCTGTTTTATGTTTTTGAAGCTTGTGTGGCATGTTTTCAGTATAATCAGGGAATGACAGACCTCTAGTCCTTTAAGCATCTGGAAAGATTCCTTCATTTTTATTAAACATGAAGGCCTCATTCTGCTTGCACTGGTAAATACAGACCTTTCTTTGAAATGAAATTGATTTGCTCTTCTGAATCTGAAACATCATTTTGAAATTTAATTTAGAAGATTCTGTTGTTGTTCCAGCTTTGGGGAATTCAGATTCTGGCTGATTTATTTTTATTATAAATTTCCCACAGCATTATATTTAAATGGGTGTTTTCTGAAAGACAAGCATTTCTGTAGCAGCTGCCCTACTTGGTAAAATATTTCTCAGGCAATCTTTCACAAGGAACTTGCAAACTAAAACCTGTCTCTTCGGCTTGCTGTAGGTTCAGTATTGTGGCAGTTAAGAAGGTTGGTGCTGGACCCGCGGCTGAAGCCAACATCACAACCCCAGAATCCAAAGGTACGACAGTAGCAGAATCCTTATCGCTCTCTGTTCCTGTGACAAAGTTCACCTTCACTGGGCTGCTGTCTACCTGGCAGAAGAGAATAATATTTAGACTGTAAACAGTGCATGACAAGGAGTTGTACACTGAGGAGTCAACAGCATATCAGAGTCCTGTTCTTCAGCTGTTGACATTATTGGGCTACACAGTATGGTAACTTGAGATGCTGGTAGGCTCAAACAAATTTGGCCTGAGTTGCACTGCAGATGAAAAACACCTCAGCGGTCTCAGGTAGCAACTCAGAGGACATGCTTCTATTTTCTAGGTGAAAATTTAGCAGCTAACAAACAAACGTGTTTCTTCTAATAATATTAAATACTTCACTGTTATGTTAACTCTTTTGTCAAAACATCCTCAGTTATGCCAAATATGTGATATCATACCAATTTTTGTTGCTCTTTCATGGCTCTATGTATTTTACTATATTGACTAATTAATAAAGAGAGCAATGAGACCTATAGGTATCACTCAAAGAATTTCAGAAATATTAATTAATTGCCAGAAAAAGGTACATGTTGAGATAGAGACCAATTGAGAATTAAATCATTGTTACCAAAATGTATGTTTAGAAGAGAAAACAAAAGATGCTCCCCTCATCCTGAAGAAATACAGCTGTCAAACACCTGAAAACTCTTTAGGAAACACTTTAAATCTGTCTCTGAATCTTCGGTCTTCTGCTATGGTTAGAGAAATTGAACTTAAAGCTTCTCTAGTGCTTTTTAAAATACGACCTTTTTGTTTTGTTTTGTTTTTGTAATAGCTCAGACACACTGATACGTCCTTATCTGAAGACTCTGCAGAGGTTTGCTCTAGAGTTGGCTGACCCAGAGCCATAAACATATGTGCCATTTGTGAAATGTCCAGACTAGTACATCTGACTCTGTTTATTAAGTCAAGCCAATTACAACCAATTAATTTAAGGTAGAAAACAAACAAACAATCCTATTGCCCCCTAAAAGCCTCTGAGTGTGGGGAATTATCCCACCTCCCCTCACTAGCTGTAAACTTCAGTTGATTGCCCCTGAATGGCACTGGCATGCTCTTTCTCCCTCTGCTAACGTGAACTGGAGCAACCCTTCCTCATTTATCACGTTCAGAAACGGTGTTACTGCATCAGATACTGAGCTGTGTAGATCTGAGCCCTGAGAAGAGTCAGTGAAAGAATCTGATCTCGAGGCTAGATTGCAAGAAATGTCCCTGGAAAACAGATATGGGGTTGATGTTGGCCTCTTATACTGTGCTCATTACTGAAATGACTCGTGGTTTGTGCATCATCTGAGAAATACAGGCAGCTCAAACAACGCAGATTATCCCGGAATAAATTAAGATGGCATTCGACCACAGTCTCATGATACCCCTATGAGGAAATGATACCTGATAGCAGGCAGCTGTTTAAACTAGAGGGAAAAACAAACAAACAAACAAACAAACAAAAAGGATTGTTTTGAAACTGAAATTAGCCAAATTCAGTCTCAAAATAATGCACCACCTTTTAAAGTGAAGGTAACTACCTTGTGTATCACTTTAACAGGGGATGTACTAGATTTTAAGGGATGTAAGATTTGGAAGCAAGATTAGCTCTCTTTCCCAGAGCTATGCATAACCCAGACAGAAGGGGTGGGTTTGATGTTAGTTTCCTAGACCTGAATAAACATAGTCAGCTTATGTGAACCAAGCTCTCTTCCTGACTTTAAAATCTGTGACTTCATTAAAAAGAAAAAGTTACATTTATCAACTTTTAAGTAAATCATATGCCATTTTCACCTTTATCTGTGAAAAGTACTTGTTCCTTGAAAGAATCACTGGTCAGCATGATGAAATGCATGAAATAAACTTGGTTGCCTTGCTCTTTCCCAGCTCTATGGGATAATATTCTAGTCTGACTGGGCTTTCAAAGAGGCCTAGGGTGGTTAAATATCCCACTTCTGCTGGATTTTGGAGTCATGTGGATGTCTTAGTGCCTTCATTTCCTCAGGAGTCCGTAGGGCCTCATTTGCTCCAGCTTACTTTCCTCCACCAGAGACTCACTACTGTTACAGGAAAGGATGGTGTGGGATGCGTGTGGTGCCTTCTCACCCTGGGTGAGGAGCCAGAAGGCACTGCAATGGTGAATAACTCCGTCCGCTTTCAACACTCAAAGAGTTTTAGTCTGTCATTGCTAGTGTAAGAATATATTTGTACATGTACATATGTGTGTGCATGTGTATATGTAAGTCTCTTAATGATGTATCTGATTTAGCAACATTTTTCTTTGTGTCGCAGTCATCTATCTTAATTCTGAATGTCTCTGTTAGTTAAGGAACAAGCAACATGGCTCTTCCTATCCAGAAACAAGTCTTTAAGGAAGAGATACACACAGCATTTCCTCGAAGCTGCCCAGTGCCTGAATAATGGTGTTATACATGGCAACATTACAGGTAAAATCAGATTGCGCTCTCTCCTTTTCTCTCAAGTATGATTTAGATCTCTGTGTTCCCCGAGGACAGAACGCACCTCACCTAGCCTAAGACAGTATCTAGCCCTCCCTTATAGTGAGTGGGGAGAAATAGGAACTTTCAGGACATGAAATGACAGGCACTGAGAAGAAATGAATTGTTTTCCCCAGTGCAACCTTTGCTTCACTGAATCTAGGAAGATACTTCAGGGCTAGACTTTTACACTGTAGATAGCTCAACTGAGGTAAGATGAAGACAAAGCAGATGTTTCCCTATGATTAACGGCTGTATTTTCTCAACATGAATAAGGGGAAGTGGTTCAAACTTAAGAATTAAATTATACGAAATGTCAAAAGATACTGGCTGAAGAGTATGCTAGTGTGTTAGCTAGTCTGAGGCACAGAGCTCTGTAATGAGGCATTTAGTAGCCTAAGTCACCAGATAACCATGCTATCTCAAATTACTTACCACTTTAATATTTCTTATCTACACTGGTGCTATATTTGGTCCTTGGAGACAGTGTGGAAATCAGAGTTTATCTACCAAAGTTCACAGAGCCACAAAGACACCAGAGAATGAAAGTTGCCCCTGACTAAATACCTTTTGATAGTACAGAGGTGGCACAGATAATGTCTAGCTTGAATTCGAGACTGAATGGTGCTTTGTAAGGAGATGCCAATTGCATCTGTTTGTCCTGGAGAGGGGCAATCAGTGTCAGATGGTTTGCATATTGCATATCTTCTTTTTGTCTGATTACCTTTCTGAAGGGCAATTGTCTATAATAATGCCACTTACACAGCAAATGGGAAAGTTTCCTTATTATCTGAAAGACTAGAAGTGGAGGAGGAAAACCGGTTAAATCTTCTCAGTGATGTTGAGTTGAAGGCTGACAAATACTTCTTTTTAAGTCAAGTAGAAAAAGTAACCAAAAACCTGAAACTTATTTCTTATATTATCTGTGTGCACCTATCTTTCTATTTTTAGGAATTTCTGTGAACATTTATCAGCAAGTTATCTATTTTTCTGAGGGGAATTCCATCTGGGTGAAAGGAGCTGCAAATATGTCTGATGTATCTGACCTAATGCTCTTTTATGCTGGCTGGGGGAATATTATGTCCATCTCGGTAGACTGGCTTTACCAGAGGATATACTTTGTCATGAACGAAAAGGTAGTGCTCTAGGGCTTAATTAATTTCTTATTTCATTTGGACCATTACTGTAATTTATTTTACATGAGAAAATCTGATTTATATATATATATGCATGCACAAAATATAATTATTATAGAAATAGAATTTTTACTTTAATAATATTCACATATTTCAGTGTTTTAAAAAAGAAGAAAGGCTTGAATATCAGATCATCTTTAAAGCAAACAGGCTATATGGAACTCTGGTTTCTTGTCTTATTTTTCTCTGTAGGACATAATAACTTTGGTTTTAACTGCTTTGTTTTGAGACTTTCTTCATGTTCACCTCATACCCAATATAAGCAACTTTGTTTCTGTTACTTGGTTCTCTATCTAGCCTGTTCAGTTCCTATTCTGCTCAGGAAGATAGTCAGATAACCTTCCTGGTTAGTGATTATAATGTCCTTCAAAACTGACAAAAGATGTTCAAGAGGGAAAGTGTTTCATACCAGTGATGACAGCTCAGATTACAACTGTTTCAACCTGAAGTAAAAATGTAGATGGCAACCCTGCACTTGATTCCCTACTCATAAAACATCAATAACTCTAATGGTTAGACTTTGCATGTACCTTTGTAGTCCTGCAATGCACAAAGGAGTAGAAAGTTGCCCTAAATTGTTAATGTTTTGGTTTTTTTTTTTTTTTTGGTGTGCAATCCTCTTGCAATATCTGATTTTTTACTTAATGCTCAGGGAACAGGGAGGAGGAATAGCAATAGTGATAAAAAGATACAAATGAGCTGTAGACAAACAGATGGATAGCAGAGATTTCTGAATCCATTGCAGGTTAGAGAAGTCCAAAGATATTGCCCCCAGGATCAGAAAAGCACTTCCTTCTCTCTTTTATCTTCCCTGCCAGATATTGTTTTGAAAGTAAACTGTATCCCCTAAACTGGCTTTTTCCCTCCAGCTTAGAGGTAGGAAGTTAAGAGGAGGATGGCTGACAGACAGCTCTTTCAGGGTAAGCTGTCATGCATGAATTTGTACAGGTGGTGTTATACTCAGGTGATTGACAACTCAGGAGCCAGAAGGACCTAGGATTGTGAGAGAGGTGTTTCAGTGTCTAGTTCCCCTGAAGGAATCTTGGGTCAGCTTGTTTGTTCATTAGCAAACACCCTACGAATGCATCACCAGTTTTTCTTCTCACTCCCCAGATACATGTCTGCCATTTAGACAACTGCACGGCAGCTGATGACATCACTCCCCTTTATGTGACATCCCCTAGGAAGGTTATAGCTGATCCCTATAATGGGTAAGTGTCCTTCTTTGAGCACTTGGTGTCAAAGGTGCTATAAAGTTCCTCTCTAATTTTCTTCACTTCATTAGTCATCTAGGTTCCTGTTTCAAACTCTTGCCTTACCAAAACAAAACTGCAAATGGCAACAAATAACAAACTACAAAACAATTGGAACAAGGGTGACACTATGCAGTGTTGTTTCCTGCATTTTCTTCCCTAGGGTGCTAACAGAGGAAAGTATTTCCAATGCAGAAATTTGCTTTTCAGATATTCAGTGCTCTTATGAAGATCTATGCATTTTGAATGTCCATGTTTAACATTTGAGGTATTATGGAAGAATATTATCCAATAATCTGCCAGCCAAATCCCCAGAAGGTAAAAAGTGATGTGCTTAATTCTCCCAGGATATATATTAATAGCGCCAAAAGCATTTTCTTACTGTCTGCATAAAGACAGGCACATATCTGAGCTGTTAAAGTATTTGTGACTCATCTACAGAGTTCTTGCACTGTAGTTATTTGGGTCTATTTTGCTCCACGACCAGCTATATTTTCTGTCTCCTGGAGGATGGCATATACAGAGCAAACCTTCCACTCTTCCATGGCACTGCCTCCACAGCTTCACCAGTAGTGAAATCCAGTGCTCTGAGAGACTTCATGATCAACTTCCAATCTAAGAGACTTATTTTCTTCAACAAAACAGAACGGGCGTTTGTGTCAGGTTTTCTTGATGGTTCAGAATTTCACACGCTGCGATCACACGTGCCACTTAATGACATGGAGAGCTTTGTTTATGAGGATAACACATTTACTGTCACAGATGGCCGGGCAGTTTACCATGAGGAGGTCTCTCCAGTGGGAAGTTCTAGCTTCAATGAGTATGTTGTGGATTGTAATTTGGAGTATCCAGAGTACTTTGGCTTTGGCAACTTGCTTTTCTATGGGGCATCAACTCAGCCTTTTCCTTTACCAACTCCTCCTCGGCTTGTCACGGCACTATTTGGATTGGACCAAGCTGTGATCAGCTGGAGACCACCTGAACGCTCTATTGGAACCAGTAAGTTCAGTTGTTTCTTCCTGAAAGTTCACTCATTTTCTTTCTAGAGGAATAACTTTCTTGGTTGCCCTTTTCCTGATGCTGGCCTTTGATGACTTCAGTAGCCAAACCTGCTGGAAGATGTGAAATTACCTCAGTTTTAAAAATTTAACCCAAGATTTGCCAGTAAAATAGCTAAATTGTCTGGCTAAATTAGTTCAAGTTACTTTGTTAACTCATTTGTCATCTACAAAGGATTTTAAACAAGGCTGCATCATACATGTGGTATGAAGTAGCTGTAATGTTGGTTGCTGATATCATACGACAAAAGCATGCCAGAGACATAATGACTTTTGATCAGTGACTGTGCCATGGTCTCTGTCCTCCGTGCGTGTGTCTGAGCAGCAGAAAATTACCCAGTTGGGGAAAATTTTGGTTCTTCCAACTTTTTTCTTCAGGGGGGGTTGAACTACTAGTCTTGGTTGGTCCCAGAGCTGGGGAATATAAATTTTTAATTTATCCCTTTCCTAATTCTCCTGAAACTGGCATTTTTGAAATGAGTCTCCAACATACAGTTTTCTCAAAGAATGCATATCACCTGTTACAGCCATCTACTTTGTAATAATATGATTGTTTGCATCTCACAGGTCTATCTGCTTGGCAGAACTGGACCTATGATGTGAAAGTGTCATCTCAGCATCCATCTGAGGAGGAATGGGTTGTCTCAAACATTAGTGACACTAGGTTTACAATGAAGGAGCTAGCCAGCTTCACGACATATGAAGTGTCAGTCAGAGCTGTGTCTCCTGCTGGTGAAGGGCCATGGTCAGAGTCATTTAGAGGCACAACTTTAGAAGAAGGTGAGAATTGCTTTGTCACCCAGGGGAAATGAAGAACGAGTTATGCATAGAGCTTTCCACCTGGTGAGGCCCAGGCTTTGGGCAAAGACTGTATAATGAGTGGCACAAAAAGGATTGTCTTGGAAACATGAATACAAGATAAGTAAATTTGGTTTTAGGTAAATTAATAAGATTCTCAAACTACAATAATGGCATTATATATTATGCATTTATTATTATTAATTATATACATTTTTCTAATGCAAATACACAAACAAACACATTATTTGATACACTATCAAATGAACAGGTATGAGAGGTGTTATTCCTTTCCTGTGCTCTGTAAAGCATTTTCTATCATGACGTGGTTTGAGCAATGCCTTGGGAGTTAATGACAGTTTATGTGAAAGTGCAGGCTAACTAAAAGCTGAAAATCCTTGGTTTGAGCATAGGTAATGGGGGAAATGGATATGTACACAATATCTGAGATTTGTAGATCTTTGGAATGTTTTTTGAAACCTAGTTCATCCATAATAACCCATGTCTGAGGGGAAAATAGCTTTCAACTTGAGGCACTGGAGTGGCTCTTGAGATTAGGGGTGACTTTTACCTGACTTTGGGGAGGCCAGGTCCAAACCCACCGTGTTTTTTAAGAAGCTCTGAATCTCTGAGTTTCTCAAATTATGGTATTTTCATGCCTTTCTTCTTCGTCCATTATTCCTCAGGACAGAGGCAGTTTTATCTGTGCTTCTGTAACTTTGCAGAAACAGGAACCCCTGCTATTGCAATACAAATATTATACATCAGTGTCTTATTGTTGTGCACAACTGCAGTTTTCTTTCTTTATCAGCTGAAGAAGAACCATATATGTTGGCAGTGGGAGCTGAAGGGCTCTGGAAGCAGCGGTTGGATAGCTATGGGCCAGGAGAACTTCTCTATCCTCATATAAGAAATATTTCAGGTAAATACTAAACAAACTGCACACTGCTGCTACAGACTTGTTGGCATTTATTAGCCCTCCATAAATTTCATCAACACAACTGAAAGACGATTGCTTTCATTGTAGAAGTGTAAACTTGAACGCAGTGCAGTGAAGCAGCTTCACAGAGCCAAGCCTTTGTGTCCATCCCCTTTCTTCTACCTTATGGATCAAATTAATCCTTAGTGAAACCCTGCTGACATCACCACATTACAGCAGAACTAAAATCAACTCTCTGAACTAAATAGTTCTGCCTCCAGCATCTCAATACATTTATAATCATCAAGGCTATATATGTACTATATATGTACATTGTGTTCCTATAAGGAAGTATCATGATAACTGCGCCTAACTGTTCATTTGTATTGTTTTTTAAAAAACCCTGAAGTTTCTGGCTACTTTTTATTTACATGTTTGTGAAATGCTTAATATCTTCCCTTTTTTCTTCCAAGATCTCGACTGGTATAATGACACTCTTTACTGGATTAATTCCATGGGCAAAGTTCAGACCTGGTCATTGAACAAAAGAGAGGATATCACTGAGAATACTTATATATCTGACATCAGAAATGCAAGGATATTGGCCTTTGATTGGTTGGGTCAATATTTGTACTGGGCTGGCAAAGCAAATACGGTAGGTATGGTTGCACTTCTAAAAGGAAAGAAGAATCCTGAAGTCAACAAGAAAGACTGTAAAACAGTATTTGAGAAGATAATCCTTAATTCTTGCAATTTGAGATGCATTTGGACCTTTGCTTTTATAGTGTAGAACAAGGAGGCCTTTCTTTCCTTGTGTGATTTTCCAGAGTTATACAAAAGTTTGGAGTAGAATGTTCACTAATATTCACTAATGCAGGAAACTGAATTCCAGGTGCAAAACAGGCAAATCAAACATGCTATCAACAGTTTTGTTGTATTCAACATTGTAAAAATAAGTGAAGATAGTGAAAATGGAGGCTGCCAAGTTGATCTCAGCTACAAAGTAAATGGACTTTATTTTAATCAAATTTGACACGATTTGTTTACACAGTGATTTTCAAGATTGGCCTCTACTGCGATATTTTGCAGATGACTCCAGATAAAAAAAATAATTACCACTGCACTTTGTATACTCTCATATCAGGAACATTGACATGTGAATTATTTAAAAGGTATCTGACTTCAAAATTGCGGTGCTAATTTATGCAGTGCTGTCAAATTATGCCTTTCATTTCTTGTAAGTGCAAAGTCAGAAGCTGTTTTAAAAACTGGAGCTAGGAGGCCAGATTTCACACTGCCTTGCACCCTCATTTACACTTGTGAATAGTGAATATAAAATGGGTGAGAAACTCTGTCAGACAGAAGGCTGCCAAAACTGGGGAAGAGATATTTCGGCTTTTTCTTTTGTTACTTTCTGGAAAACCTTAACTAATAATTTTGCCCTTTTCTTCATCCTTATACTCTGAACGCAAAAGGTTTAGGCTTTAAAAGTGTACGGCTTGCATAATCATCTGATAAATGGCTGTAGAAAAGTCACTTATGTATACTCAATTGATCATGGCTGATGGTTTAGGTGTGATGCTAAAAGCAATTATTTTGTCCCTAGATCTACAGAAAATCTCTGCTGGGAGGCCATATGGATGTTGTGGCTCATGTTGTGTTCCTAGTGAAGGATCTAGTAGTGGATTCAGTAAATGGCTATTTGTACTGGGCCACAATGTATTCAGTGGAGAGTGCAAGACTGAATGGAGAGGAGTATCTTATGTTACAAGAGCAACTACAGTTTTCTGGTAAACAGGTGAAGGATTTTTTTTTTTTTTTTTTTTTTTTTTTTTTTTTTTTTTTTTTTTTTTTTTTGGGGGGGGGAATGTTTTAGTGGTTAGATCCCTTGAATAGGTGCCAAAATCAACATGAATAACATGCCTTCCTTGCAATATTGTTCCATCATTTTGAGAACATGGTAAATATTATATCACATAATAGCTGCACCAAATCTTTGTCCCGTAATCCTAAAGTCAGACCCTTGCAACAAAATATTAAAGATTTTCTTAAGGTTATAATGCTGCTCCTTCCCATATGTTGAAGGTACTTGCTTTTCCTGAGTGATTTAAGCCAAATAGTCATTTCTGACTTTCCCATCAAAATATGGAGACAGAGCTCCATAGCATCCTGCCTCCTTTGCAATGTTCCCCAGCTTGAAGTTCCTGACAGGGCCAGTTTTGGGGCTAGACATTTGCCAGGGACACTGGAGTTGCACTTGAGGCTGCTACAGAGGTGCTGCTACAGAGACAGGCTTTGCCTGTGCTGATGGGAGAGGGGGGCCGGCAGCTGGTGCCGTACTTGCAGTCAGCAGAGCTGGCCCCTGATGCACAGCCTGACACAACTTGCTGCTGCTGTTGCTAGTGCTGCAGAGCTGGTGAGGGTGTCAGGTCTGCCACTGACAGTCTCCATCCTACCTGATCCTGTCCCTCGTGTGGTGGCAGGAACAGTGAGTCCTGTGCTTTGGGGATCTTTGAGACCCTCCATCCCCAACTCGCCCCTTCCCCATCTTCTCTTTCTCCCTTCCCTGAGTCATACACAGGCCTGCCCCTAGCTTGGCCCCTCTTCCTTTGCTCCAGGCTGGTAGAGGAGAAATACATTCCCACCTATAGCTCATCAAAGCCCATGCAATATGTGGGAGCCCATTAACTCCCCTTCTCTACTGGGAGACTTTTTGATGTGCTCTGAGGTCCTCACAATCTCTGTACCTCTGTTGACCTCTCTCATGCCTTTCCTATCCGTTCACTCCTCTATGATGTCCTATCAAGTTTCTTAAGGCCTTGGTTCACTGCTGGCTCCTTATAGATCATTATTGCCTTCCCCAAACCCATCCTGCCTCTGCTACTATGTGGGATTTGCCATGCCAGAGACTTGTCCTCACTCTTGCTAGGTGGAATTCAGTGTTGCTTATGCAGTTAAGGAACTCTTGGTTTTATTCCATCTGTTGTACAATTTGTGCTCCCATTTTACCTGAAGCTGGGTTCTCTATTAAAGACCCTTTCTAAACTTTAGAGATCTATGTCACTTGGTTAGCTTTGTATCATTCACCAGAACATTTCAATCTCCTTTCCCAAAGGAAAAGAGGCTGGTGTTTCTTTGACTATAAAAAAGGCAGGCCTGGTTTAGTCCCTGAAAGGCAATTAACATTCAGAAAGGCCATCTGATCTCACAGGTGTCTTGTTACATTCATGAGGGTTTGGGAAGGAGAGGAAAAGCTGGTTCTGGTGTGTCACCTGCTACACTTGCGAACCTAAATAGAGAAGAACTGAAAAACCTTTGTCACGTAGAGAGCAATGTCTGTGCTGCAAAGGGTCACTGTATCTTCCAGTACTAGCCTCACACCTCTCTGAAAGCTGGCTGGTGTGGACTGTCTTCATGGGAAGATATGTGCTGTCCAAGCTCAGTGGCACTTACACTTATCACATATCTTCTGTGTGATCTGTTGCAAAGGACTGACAATTTGCAGTTTATTCTAAGCGTCGAACGTCACCTTCATTGCTCTTCTCTTTTGATTCACTACCTGTTTCGCTGAATTGCCTCATGCTAACCTCAGATTTCTTGTTTTCAAGAACCTTGGCAGCAATAAGACTGCTTGTCTGCTCCTGTCATTTATTTTTCTGCACCTTTCTCTATGTCAGTGATACCAGCCTTCAACCATCCACTTATTCACACCTCCTACAAACAAACATCTCTCCTGATTCTATGCTGCCCCTAATCTATGCACTGACTTCCTGAATGCAGCCTCCTGCCATGATGCATACAGGAAAAAAGCCAAGTAAAAATGTCTAGATTGAGAAGTGACCTGTTCTAGCTGACAGGTGTTTGTTTATTAAAATAAAACTCAGAACAAACCCATCAGAAAAAAAAAAGGGCAGTACAACATTTTTTAATGGTGGCATTATTGAGCTGGTCATTATTGTCCCATATAAAGATGCAAATATATGATTGCATAAGTGCTAATATATATCTTCCTTGCACAGTGGAGCCGTTTATCCTGAAGAGACTACCTCTTACCTCAATATTAAAACACAGAGGTAATAGTTAATTGCTGTTATCCAACAGTTAGACCATGTTCTCTACATAACTGGTTCTTACTGGTATTTACTAGCTATTTTTCTAATAAAGAATTGCTGCTCATCTGGTCAGTACCGGATCTTCAGCAATATATAGCTGTATCTCCTTTTAGCTTGAAATCTGAGTGATAGAAATAGAAGAGACTACTATAGAGATGGCAGTTTTCCTAAATAAATATGAAGGCAGAGCTTTGAAAGTCTAATTCATTTGGCAGGAATTAGATCCTCTTATGACAATTATTTTATTTTCCAATCAGTTGTTTAGCTTAGCTGGTGCATATTGGCATAGCTTGATTGATTTTGGCAGTGCTACTCTGATTTATTCCAGTTTAGGATCTTGCACAGAATTTCCAAAGCACTTAGTAAGTCATTTACTCTGCACAATATGCCACAGAAAAAAGTAATTTATAGAGAGCAGAAAAGTGCATTATATGCAGGAGGGGGCAGGACCCTCTAGGTGTGGTCTTAATATTTTTATTCAAGGGGTATTTCAAGTAGATAAATTTATGTTGCATCTTATGATGTTGAGTTACATTGCATGATCACAACTACATATTGTGTCCAGAGACTAATACTTCTTAGGAAATGGAAAAAGTTTGTCTATTTTTGAAGCATAACAGAAGGGAGGTGTTAAATTACTGCCTAACTCCTGAAGATTAGTACAAATATTTCTTTGCCTTTTATTAATGGGGATACAGGAATCACAAGAAAGAAGATGGGCACATCTATGGTAATAGCTGCAGAAAAAAAAAAAAAAAAAAAAAAAAGGGGGGAGACCTAAACATTTAAAAAAGCAAGGTAGATTCAGAAAGATGTAATTGATGTTGAGCATGGGAGGGAGAACAGGTAAATGGGATAAAATATCACATGGTTGACTAAATATGCACTCGGGCACATATATAGTGTGAGATATTTTTAACAGGAAAAACCTACAGGAGCAATCATTCAAACCTTGATTTTCTGACATACAGTGTCAACAGAAATATGTCAAGAATGTTATTACATAAGGACCAACAGACAACTAAGTGATATGGCATTTGCTTTCCTGTCATCATCTTCTGCAGTTTATTAATGAAGAGTTAAAAAAAAAAAAAAAAAAAGGCTGCTCCACTTACATCCATAATGGAAATTTAAGCTTATAAAATAATAGCTACAACTAGTGTTTGGATGAGGTGTTTGAGAGCTGCTGGAAAACATGTTCAGAGAGGCTCCTAACAACTTGTAAGCTGTGCTAATGACATGACATAGACTGCACTTGATAACATTTAGCAGACTAATTTGTGGAAGCAAATTCTTTGTTATTCACAGAACAGATTATTAGATGTCTGATTTCTATTATTGTTGCATATGGCATTGAATCTGTTGTTTACTGCAAAAACAAGAAAGCTCTATTTTGAATATTAGATCCTTTTAAAAATAAACATAAAATCTTGCACCTAGCTCAAATGAAGAAGAAATATTGAAGTAATGAACAGAAAGATTGTTTCATTTCCACCCCAACTCTTTATTTCATAAGGAATAATTTATCAAAATACAAATATTTGAATTTCCCATTTAACCAAATATGTAAATAAAATGTTTGTATGCATTTTCCATAAATAATGCAATACATTAAATATTGTATACATAAAATCAAAGCTAAAAAACAAAGACAGAAGATCTGAAATATTCTTTCAAAAGATGACTTTCAGATTGGATAGCAACCACCTGTTTCAGACAAAGTATGTTAAAATACCAGAGGTGTTCTGGAAATTTTGATAGGTAATTCTGCTAAACACTTGATACACTCTTGCCATCGTATGTGAAGTACTGGGATACTCCAGGGATGAGCACTGTGACAGGTGCTCAGAAAATGCTATCTAGAAAATCATCAACTGCTATAAATAGGTGTCCACCAAGGACCTGATTATTTTCTAGTGCTACCTCTTTTTGTGTTAGAATAAACATTCATGGTAGTAATGTTATTTTTGCCAATAAGGAGCTACTCATGATGCTGCCTAGACAACAGTCTGAGGGCTGTCTAGACAAAAGCCTGAGGGCTTTTACCTCAGAAGTGAAGGTGTGTTCAAATTGCCATTTGGACTTTTTTTTTCCTTAGGTGGTTGGTTTAACTTTGGATCTCACGTATGGTTTTCTATACTGGCTTGTGCAAGATAGTCTATGCCTAAATCTATACAGAGTTTCTCTTTTCAAAGAAGGGTAAGTAACTGTGTAGCTTGGGTAAAAAAGTCTGTATTTTTTAGGTTTTGTGATACTCTAAAAGCAAATTTTGTCCAGTGCTGGGAACACTAATTACTAATTTAACAATAAACAAACAGAAATAATGATCATAGCCAGCTGATGGCAAACCACATGTTGAGATGGTTGTTAACATGGTTTTACAGTGAGAGAAACACAGTATGGAAGCCTAACTGAACTGAGGTCATGCTCATCAGTATTTAGACTCAGCTTTGGGAAATAATCACCATTTATTGTCTATTTTGTCTTGGCCTTTACACCACCTGACAGTTTTCAAGTGCCTAGAGCTGTAACTTGTTCATCTTGTATGGAGCTTAGGACTTGAACTGACACCACTTTCTCACCTGAGCAATCAGTACTCAGCAGGCTTTCCTCTTGATCATCCTGAGCATGAAACGGCTGCATTATTCCTGAAAGACAAATTTTAAAAAAACAAACCCAAACCAAACCATGTTGATGAGGCAGCTTGAATATATACTAAGACATTGAGAAAAATGGTAATTTGTTCTGTAAGTGCCAAGTGCATGATGAGTGGTAGCTCATGAAACTATGTTTTTGCTCATTTTCATACGGAAAGTGCTTTTTTCCCCCCAAGCATCAGATTAAATTTCTTGAACTTAATTGAACAGTATCTGTATTTACATGTGCTCCTAATGTTGTAGGCTGGCTTTGAGTGGAACCAGCTGAATTTTCTGTCTCATTTTAGACTTGCTATGATTAATGGTAAATATTTAAAGAATTAAAAAATGTTGATTAGTTTTAGTTAGAACATGCAGCTCCATTGTGAACCAACTGGCCCCCATAAATCATTGTCCCTGGCATGCCAGAATAGAGATATTAGAAGTAATCCATCCTAATGGACCTGTTGGTGTGTCAGAGCTTTTCCAAATTTGTTTTGGATAGCATGCGTCTAAGCTGAAAGACATTTCTGAGGTGACAAAATGATGCCTCTTAGAACATATATAATATCTTACCTGGAAGACAAAATGGGACCAAAAAAGGCCTGTAAATTTTGACACAGAAGTAACAAACCAGATTAAATCACCAGTGATCCCAGTAGAGGGAAATATTAATAGAGTTTAATAAATAATGGAAGGTTATCATGAAAACTAGAGGAGTCATATTCATCTGGGGACCTGTTCTACTGAAGTAGAATGAATCTCATGCTGTGAAGGAGACTCTGCTGTTTCAGTGGAATTGCTGAGAGAAGGTTGGCTGATTTTTCAAAATAATTTTCTACATCCATGCATCAGAATATTAAGACATTTTATAATTGTTTTCTAGTTAAATCAAGGGAATGAAGGATTTTATTTTTTTTTTTGGTGCTCCTGCAACACTGAAAAGTGTTCCAATTTAGAGAACTTAAAATTTTTTAAATTATTTTCCTGCCTCCTACGTGATTATTAAGAATTTGAATTATGAGAAACTTACTGATGTGTCAAATATTGAATAAAACTTTTTCTCTCTACACATGCGTTTTCAGTTTGCTAATTTCATGTGTGTTTTCACAGTTGTGGTAATGCCATGGTCAAAGAATTTACAGCATGGAGTACTTCAGAGATATCTCAGGGTGCACTGGAATACTACAGTGGTCGTCTGTTCTGGATTAATAGTCTTCAGTTCATTACAACTCAGGAAGTCAATCAGAGCCTTAGTATTCCCTTCTCACAACCAGCAGAGTTTGCAGCCTTTACCCTTGTTCACACATCACTTAAACCTTTGCCGGGTACATTGTTTTCTTTATCTAACCCCCTCAATAAAGGTATTTACTGACAGCCTCTAATTCTTCATTCTTTAAATTCTTTAATCATTTGACAAAAGAGAAAAACAACAGCAACTTATTAATAAATATATCAGGATATACCTGAATAATGTAAAATTATAAATGCTGATGGATATGGCTAAAAAAGAATACATGGCAGTGTTATTCATTGTTTCTGTCTAAAGACATCTTACAGAATTTTCCATAGTACTTTAATGTTTTAAGTCAGGTTTGAAAAGTCTACTTATTGCTCATATTCTTTAAATAATTATTATTTCTTCCTCTCTTTATGGACAGGAAATTTTCCTTTTACACCAAAAGTGATTCCAGATTCAGTACCGGAGTCTTCCTTCAGGATTAAAGGAAATTCTTCAAGTTTTCACATCACTTGGAGTCCCTCCACAAATGTGCAATGGGGAACTGTCTTTTACTGCGTGGGATCAAAAGCTCTACAAGTGAGGAGATTCGTTCAATTCCTCCTTATTATCTATATGTATTACTGCAGCTACTTGCTGATGTATCTATTTTTAAACAGAAATACAGTTTGTTTCTTCTCCAGCATGTACAAATCGGTCAAGTAAACAAACTAAACTGTAAATATAAAGCAAGCTGTCATGTTTCACCATCACTGAGGCCAGCACAGGCTGAACAAGGGCTTAGCAGTAGCTCTGGGCTAGCTGCTGGGGTGTGAAGTGCCAGGCGAGGAGCTTCCAGTGCTCAAAGATGTGTGAGAAAGCCTTTCACAGTAACACTGAGACGGAAGTGTCCTCTGAGCTGTCAGTGGGACAGCCTTTGCCTGAATGTGAAATCTAGCCTTCATCCACACTTAATTTTAGCACATTTGGCAAGCTTTCCTTTAAATTCAAAGGGCATCGCTACAGTGCCACAGGAGCTGGTGAAACAACAACCACTCACAAGAAGAGAAGCTCTGTCTTGATTTAGTTGACCAGCTTGGTGAGAGAAATTTTGGAAAACTGAAGGTCTTTCTAAGAGGGAAACAAAATGTTTTGTTTCATTTTACTCTGTTTTATTTCCTTCACAGTCTTTGGAGAGTGAACGGTGTCTCCATCCCCATAACCTGACAGTGCCATCCTACCGAGTTGATTGGCTAGAACCATTTGCACTCTTTGATTTTACTGTCACTCCATATACATACTGGGGCAAGGCACCAACAACATCTGTATCCCTTCGAGCTCCTGAAGGAGGTACTAGAATTTTAAATCCCATTCCTCACCCACAGTGGTACTAGGACCAGGTAGGTCTATCTCAGCAAGTGAAACACTGGAGAGGAATGAGCAACTTTCAGGGCTAGTCAGCTGTAGGCAGAATTGCAAGGACATGTTCCTGAGTATCTTTGGCAGTTATCTATTGCACACGTAAATACACAAAAATTGCAGTAATAGAATTTGGAACAGAAAACGCATGACAATATATCCACCATGTGCCTAAAACTATGAGCAAGAAAGAGAAACTTAGATCCATTACAATGACTATCAAAGGCTGCATGTAATATCTTAACCACGATTTTGAAGTGGATAGGAGATGGGATAGAGTACGCTCTGAAAATTCTAGCAGGTCCATTGTTACCTGCAGGATTTGGCTAAATAGATATGTCCCAATCTGAGCGCAGGAGTGCATTTGTCTCTGTTTATACAGATCTTTTTTTTGATAAGCAAGTTAAAATCAGATACCTGCACACCAATGAAAACCAGAAAGAAATTACCATGAAGTTTTAGATATTCTTCTGTATTTTACACCTCACCAATTGCTATCTGTTTCTGTCAGCACTGAGGTTGTAAAGTTTAGGCTCAAAACTAAAAGAGTTAATTACAAAGTAGAGTTTGTGTTTTAATAGGAGTACTTTGCTCTGTGTTTTTTATCTTTTTTTAATACAGTTCCTTCAGCCCCCACAAACCCTAGAATATATGTGTTACAAAATAAACTACATGCAAATGATGAGAAAGTCCTTGTGGAGTTCAGGTGGGGCAGACCTGAAAGGGACAATGGAGTATTAACTCACTTCAAGATTTACTATCAACTATTGAGTCAGAGTGGCACTTTCATGGAGTGGAATGTGAACAATGTTAAACCCACCCTGATGCTATTTTCTCTCAGGGATGTGCTTCCCAGCCTCACAGTAAGGTTTCAGGTATGAAAAATTACTAAGCTTATCTCATGCTAGATGGTAGATGTTATCACTGCAGCTTGATGTGTTTGCTTAGGAGATGGTATTGGGCTTGGAGCAAGAACTTGTGGTTTCTGCCTGTGGAACTGCTGTTTCACTGACTCACCCTTGGATACCTGGCTTAACCTTTCTACATATTGTATTGTTTACTAAATAGGTGGAAATAATGCTGCAATATTATACAGAAACCTCTAAAGATCTCCCAAAGCCACCGCTAAAAGCTGCAAGTTAAACACAGATTTGACTGAGCTGGTGGAGGGGTGTTAAAACAGAGCCACAGACCAAGAGAAGTTCCACTGCTGGAGAAATGAGAGGATTCACATGGCTTCCATAAAAAGAAACTTCCATATTAAAACTTGTCAGGATGCCATGTTTTCATTGCAATACAAGGTTTGGGACACAGAGAACATGCGCTTGAAAGACAAGTTAAAAGCACGAGAACACGTAATAGACCAGGTACTGATGGAGGAGAACACCATGTTGGTTGCAAAATCGACCAACAGTAGGAATTGCTCCAGCCTGGGGAAGGAGACAAGACTGTCTGGTGTCCTTTGAGCTCTAATTAATAGATGCAGCATGAATCGCCACTTTCAGGACCACTGCTTAAAATTATCTTCATAGCCATGGTCCAACCCCGAGTATAGCCTTTGAACTGACCAGCACAGCCTCAGGTCAAACAGAGCACATGCATATATATTCCTAGCTGAGAAGCCAGGGGATCTGGTTCTGGTTTTATCATTAACTATGACTCTACAGGCTCTTGAATGCAATCATTTATGCTGATACTTAACATATATAACAATCTCCTGTCCCACAGGTGCAAGCCTTCACCTCTGTGGGTCCAGGACCTTTGTCTGATATAGCAGAGAGGAATTCATCAGGTATTAGATGCCATCTCGTGGTTTGTGTGTAATAGCTGGCAAAACAGAGTACGGGAATTTGGTAATCTGATAAATAGCCTTTGACACTTTGTGTGAAATTTTTTTCACCCTACAGTAGACACCACAGAGGAAATATTTACAGCTTCTGACATGAAATGATTAACACATTTCTTATCATTAGATTAAATTTCAGGAATTTCAAGATTTTCCTTAAAACTCTGTTAAATTACCTTTTCTAAGCAACCCCAAGATAGTCTGGAACAGCAGGTTTTGATCTGTAATCTGCATACTGCTAGAGATCATAGAATATTTCTAATCAGGCTGTGAGGGTTAGACATCCTCTAGGGATCATAGGCTATTTCTAGTTGGGCTGTTAAAGGTAATTAAGTGAGCAAATCTTTTTTTACTAGGCTTAAATTTGTTAGGTAAACATCCACAATGCTATTGAAAAAATCTTAGAAGTTTGCACATGATGTCAAGAAGACACCTCATTATTTTATCTATTTGCTGTGACATAGGACCCAATATAATTTGTGCAGGGCAATAGTTTTATCTTGTACTTGATTTACTTCTGAATGACTGCTATTGTCTAGAATGTTTTTTGTAAATTCTGCTGCGCTCTTTTCCTTCCAGACCTTTTCCCTGTCCCAACTCTTATAACTGTTTCTGCCAACAAGTTGTTTCTTACTGACATAGACAATAATCATACCATATGGGAACTTTCAGCAAAGACAAATGTAAAGGACATCTGTTATACTGCTAATGATGACAAAGTGTACTATGTCGTAGAAGATTCTCTTTTTCTTCTGAATATACAGACTACTTCAAAGTTTCAGGTATTCCTTTGTTGATTCCCTTGCTTGAGAGAATCTAGGAGAATATGTGGCCGTTATTGTAATTATTTTGGGGCTAATTATGTTATTGAAGAAGTCAAACCTGCACATTTGAAACTGCAAAAAAGCAGCATGATGAACAAAGCACATTTAATGGCAAAATACAGTGGGGAAAACAGAACTGGAAAGACAAATTTTCTTAATGCTTGTCAGTTCATACGAGATGTAATATGAAGGAGCTTGGCTGGATAATTTTCCTCTCTAAGCAGTACAATGAAAATATATAATATAATAAAATTTGGACTTCAATGTTTTGGGGGTTTTTTGTCATTAATAGCTATTAGAATAGGCCAGAGTATGCTATTGGTAAAGTTGTCCTGTTAAACATGTATGATTTTACTGACATCTGCTTTGTTGATATTTCAACATACATTTAATTTAAAATTCTTACTATTAAATACAAGAAATTTATTTTTTGTATCAAATGCAATTTAATTTTATTTTATTTCATTCTAATTTCAAGAATATGGAAGCAACATGGAAGCAACAATTGATACTTGTGAAACAATAGCGTTCGTTTGTATAAAAATATTGGAATTTTTGTTCCATGACATCTCTTTATATTTTGACTTGTACTTGCCCTAGCATCAGGTGGAAAAATTCTGCTCTCAAGTAGTTTTAGTAACGTTTTTATTTTTTTCTTAAGTTTTTCAAAGATGTATATCTTCACAATGCCACAGCCATTACAGTTGACTGGATTGCAAGACATCTCTTTGTTGCCCTGAAAACACCATGGAATGAAACTCAAATATTTGTTATTGATCTTGAGCTCAAGATAAAATCTCTAAAAGCTTTGAATATACAATTGGGTAAATGTAATTCAACTGTATCATCTCTGCTGTCATATCCTTTCTTAAGGTAAGGCATATATTACTAATAACTGTTTAAAGTGGATTTAAAAATTATTTTCATTAAATCATCAACTGTTAAGGACTGAAAAGGACTTTTTATAGTATATGAGTTTATAGTATATAAGTGTAAATCTCAGAAATTTCTGGATGTAGTTCTACTTTTATATTGCTAGTTGGTCTTGGATGTTTCTAATTTCAAAAACACGTCTGTGTTTGAGTAAAGATTTTAAATGATACTTAAATATTGATAGGTTCTATTTAAGTGATGCAAATGAAAGTCAGCACCAGAAAACATTTTTTTATAGTAACTGTTTTAACCAGAATAGTCAGTTATTGTGACCTTCTGTCCAAAAATGTCCTTTAAACACCTGGAATCACTATACAAGTATGCTGCTGTAGTTACTTTGTTTTAAATGTTTGGGAGATTTGTGACTTACAGGTTGTCACTTAGGACTGCATTTAGGGCAGATTGCTCAGATTGAAGTTTTCCTACTGTAAGCAATGCATTTTATTTCATAGCCGCTTGTACTGGATGGAAGAGCTTGATTATGGCAGCTGCATGTTTTATTATGATATTCTGAATAACACCATGCACCACATTTTGGGATATATATCAATGGAGGAACAGATGAGGAACTATTGCACCTGTAATGTGGCAGAAGCAGAGCTAGGAAGACCTATGAGTATAGATGCATCTGACTCCAATAATCCCCAGATGCTTTTTATCAGAGGAAGAGACGAAATATGGGCCTCAGATGTGGATGGTTGCCACTGCTGGAGAATTACCAAAATACCAAGTATTCAAGGTCTGAATGCTCTGTTACGTCTGTAGGTACTTTGTGATTCCTGCTGTCTTTTACATCAAACAATGCTCATTTCAGCAAAATAGCATTCATAAAGCACTTACTTTACAAAACTGATTCCTCTATATGCAAGATGGACAAAATGCTTGTGTTCTGTGTTTCCAGTTGTGTACCCTGTTGATACAAACTAGGAAAAAAAGCAGTGTGAGGATATTTACTGATGCATAGTATGTATTCCAGTAAGATGTAAATCAAATGGAGATGCTACAGCTTCAAATGCTACTTGTCAATAGATTTCACTTTTAGTATTAACACATTATTTTGCTAGGGTTTCTTATTAGATACAACTATTACAGTTTAACTCAATGAAAATTTAAAGCACCATCTTAAGTTATGCCTGAAAGTGACATTGCAGACTTCAATATGTGGGGAGGGTACCCTGTGCAGGTAGAGTCTTGTATGACAACTTATCTATGTTGCACTTCTTTTAATGGTAACAGACTTCATTGCTCAGTTTTCACCTTGATTCTGGAGGAGTGATGGTAAAGCTGTTCTGTTACCAGAGGAGGTGTCTTAATTGTTCCTGAGAGATGGCAGAGTACTGCGGTTTTCATCTTGTAAAAATGATGAGTTTCTACAGAAAACTCTTGCTCTTGTGTTTCATTTCTGGTGTTTGTTAATTGAATTGCAGTTCTCATAATTATGGATTTTAAAAAGCCTTCGAATCTACACTTGCAAACTGAAATGACAAAGTTGTCTCAGCTTCATGACACCTATTGGAAAATATCAGAAATCTCTTTTCCAGGGGAGGTCTTTGAAGATATGGAATGACCAAGACACTCACCCATAAAGATTCACTGTGAATACAAGCACGTATCTGCTCTTGTAAAATTGTCTGCTCAGGGTTTATTCTGAAGCTTAACTATACAATGTTTTCCTACAGGTAAGAAAATTGGTAGCTTGACTGTAGATAAGAAATTCATATACTGGAGCACTGAAACAAAGGAATACACTGAGATTTGGCTAGCAAATAAAGAAAGCAGAAGACACTTTCTTCAGAAGAGAGCAAATCATGAGCTGAAAATCTTTGCCTACAGCTCAGCGGCACAATTGTATCCAGGTAGAGGGAATTTTTGTTGTTTTGTAAATGTAACGAATTTATTCCAAAGCATGTATTTGAGTTGCACATCATGCTATGTGTTTATGTAAAGTATGCTTTATGGATCCAGGTATCTTCTAGAGGGAAACAATTCACTATACACATTTTTGAAAGGATGAATATAAGGACTGGCCTTGTGTTGGATCACATGGAAGGTCATGATGATGAATATTGCCCATGTTTCAAAGGTTCAGGATGTTAACACCAAACCATGCCTAAAGCACTAAAAAAGATCAAATATGTCCACAAAGTGTTATAGCAAGAGTTTGATAATGACCCCTATTATAATACAGATTTCTGGTTTTGCTGACAACTATGCAAAGCTGAAAAAAAAAAAAAAAAAAAAAAAGATAAGAACTTTGCTTATTAAAATGATTTATAAAGAATTACCTGAGAGGTAATTGCATCTTACTTTATAGCAGGCCCAGGATTCACTTAGAACTCCTAGTATTTTAAACAAACCACTGTTGAATGATAATGAAAGAAATAAAAAAAATAGTTTTAACAGAAAGTTAAGATTCGCAATACCTATAGGGATTATCTCTGTAAATGTGGATATTTAGAGCAGCTATTAGCATGATTAATATATTCAAAATAATTTTTAAACTTCAGTTTTGCATAAAAACCTGACAAATATACAAGAGAATATTTTAACAGGATGGACTTCTTTGTAATAAAAGAATTTCACATTCTTTTGGGCAGCCAGTTGAGCTACTCATGCCTGCAGCTGCTCCGACCAGTGCCCAGGCTATTCTTACCAGCACTTTGGGCAAGTTTGTTCCCATGAGATCTGCGTGGGCTTGGCATTGGTGCAGGAGCCTGGTTTGGCCCTGGTACAGAATGTACCAATCCCTATCAGCAGGGATAGGGTTTCCTGCACAAGACCCAGGCTTAGTTGGTGCAGAAAAGGAAGAACCAAATTTCAGTCCAAAGAGATTATTTCCAACCAGAGATCCCCACAGAGCTCTTCTTATTTTCACTGACTGCTGCAAATATATTTGGAGGAATCCATACCCTTGGCATGTGTGGAGGGAGGGTGATGCACAGGATTATTCACACAAGTTTAAGATAAAAGTAAATGAACATTCTAAAATAAGAAATATTTTTTTTTTTTTTTCTTCTCAGTACTGAGAGGAAATGGTGTCTATGTGAAAAACTGATGTTTGCAAAGGCTAGTTGGGTTGACTGACATGCTTTTTATTGTTTTAGTGATGTGAGCAAGGAGTACTGCTAGGGTTTCCTTTCTTTCTAACCTATTTAATTGCCATCCAGAGATGTGATGTCAGTTGATCATTTAACACATCAGAAGTACTCAGTTAAAATTACTGTCCTGTCAGAGATTCTGTGAGAGAATGATTTCTCTTCAGGGTTAGGAGGAAGGGGACTGAATATGTAGTGAAGGATTTTCTTGTCAGAGTAAACACGTTTCTATGGAACTGACTGACAGAAACTTTAACTCTGAAAATGACTCAATTTTTATTCCATCTGGGACTTTTCCCATAGGAGTTTTACTATTCTAGGTAGCTATAAAATTGACAAAGATTCAACCTTGCATTTATTTCTGTTGAACAGACTTTTTTATTCTCCTTCCCTTATACACATGAATCTGACTTTGGTAGGAATGACAAAGTTGGGAGAAAAGATCTCAACAATGAGGTCAGTTGTTCTGGCCCAAGGCCAAACATTTGTCCTTGTACAATATTCCCCATGCGTGTGCCTTAATATTTTCCTTCTTGGCAGCAAGTCCATTTCATGTATTTTTGATTTCTTTTTAAAAGTGCATCAAGAGATGAGGACTTTTGTTACTTTTTATTTACTGTCAGAGAGTAGTTTTCTACGTTTTTTTCCCTATAGACTCCTTTACTTCTTCCAAAATATGTTTCCCCTTTCTCTGTTGCTGCTATGAACTTTACACATCAAAAGCTGTTTGGAAGAAAAGAAAGATAACATTTAATTGCTAGAGAAAGCTACTGTCTATTCTCCACATCTGCCTTTCCTGTGACAAGCAAGTTCGGACTCATCAGTGTGTACTGCATAACACAGCTACCAAGATTTGGATTTCCAAGGTATTTAGTATCTAAATACCTTAAAGAAGAAACTAAATTCTATAGTAAATCTGTACCTTTAGTAAATCTCTATCTTATCAAAGATAAATGAGACTTTACTTTGATGACCGCTATTTTTGTGTCCATGAAAGTAATTTAAATAAAGTACATTCAGGTGGAATTTCTTTCAATTTCTTTTTGTGAAAACAGAGAAAATACATTGTGGTTATGCTTTGTCATAGGAATGGTGGTAGAATCCCTTGCAAATTTGGACTGGTCAACAGTAATTAATTTGTTTAAATTTTCTGATGTCTTTCCTAGATAAAAGATGCCTGATTCTATTGCCAGACAGTGAGAAACCTACTATCCTTGATACGACGAATATCAGTTTTACGTTAAGCTTGCCATCTGTCACACCACAGCAGCTATGCCCTGGCATATTGCAGCCTACGCCGACATATCTGGTATTTCTCAGACAAATGACTAACAACCACAGGAACTCAAGCTACCGTTTGTCTGCTCTACAACAAAAACCACTGGTATGGCTATTTTGGAACAAAAACGCACGTGATATCATATATAAACAGGGAATGTGATATCACTTTTAGTTATTTTATAAACCTTTCTGTAACTTTCTATCTGGGAAATTTTCCAATTCTACATCCCCAACAGTAATTCCCCTTTCTGTTTGGTATTTATTAAGTGGTAAGTTGCTTAGGTTTACTTTGTACGAGTACTCCTCAACTTTTTAATATGCCTTTGCTAAAATCCTTTTGAAATGGGTCTTCACTTTCTACTTGTAAAAAGAACAGTTGTGGTTGATATTAATCTGTTTAAATAACTCCTGAGACTGTCCAGCAAACATATGGCTTGCCTGGATGTGTTTTGTGGTAGTTGTACTTGCCTTCGTAATTTTTTCTTCTGTTACCTTTTTTTGACTTTGCCATTTCCTATTTAAGTATCATCGACTGAACAATGTGGTATTGTAGCCATGCTAATTACACCTCAGCTTGTTTTTTGATATGTGTTTTCTGTAGTGACCCATTACCAAACTATCGTTTTAACATTCTTTCTGAAACTCTAAAGTGTATTAGAATACAAAAGCACTACTGTATTACTTTTTAACACTCATTTCACTGACAGATGATTGTTGTGACATATGAGTCTCTTTTCTAAGAATACATGTTTATTATCTGATTTCGAATTACAGGAATTTCAGGGTGCTATAGCCATCATAGACAACCTACAGCCATTTTCAAGTTATGTCATAAAAATTGCAGTGAAAAACTACTATTCAGATAAGGAAGTGCTGCCTATGGGAAAAGAGACAATAGGCACAACTCTGTATGGAGGTTTGTTTCACATTTTATTCTGATTTTGAACAGAGTTCTCATCTCAATTAAAGGAAGGTGTATGTAAGTTTAGGTTGTAAATCAGAAAGCAGAGAAGTTTTCTGCTTAAAATGTAACTTGTGTAGATTTTCACAAGGTTTTGGCAACCAGACTTGATGAATCTGTAGGATTCATAAGACTTGTATATATTCCTTAATACTTCTGCTCATTTGCTTCCTGAGAAAAGATAAACTATGGTTAAACATGGCTAAACAGTTGCAGTTTCTGCCTTGGGCCACATTTTTAATAAGTTGCATTTGAATGTATATGTGGTTACGTATGTTTAAATATGTGTCTTATATATTCATTCAGCATTAAGATTTTTACCCTTAGCTTGACATTATTCTCATAATTGCTGTTTCTTAGGGTAATTCAAACTTGATTTGTTGTAAACCAGGCTGAAAAGACAACACTCTGGTTTTACTTCTCTTGGCCTGAATGCAGATAGGACATTTTCGGTTGGTTTCAAGCATTTTGATGTGCCCTTCTCAGTCCCTTTCACACTAGAAGATCAAAGCTAGGAGTAGTGCTTTGAACTTGAATGTTCACTGTGTCATTTAGGGCAGAGAGTGGACTGGTTAGGGATTACCTAAAAATAAATAAATACATCAGTAAACTTATCTAATTATGGCAGAAGGAAGCTAAGAAACTTCAGTGGGAGTGAATGGGTGAGAGAGGTATGAGTGAAGGCAAGAGGCCAAGGTATGATGGCAAGTGTGGTGGGTTGACCCTGGCTCGATGCCAGGTGCCCACCAAAACTGTTCTACCACTCACTTCCTCACCTGGACAGGGGAGAGAAAATATAATGAAAGGCTCGTGGATAGAGTTAAGGACAGGGAGACCATTCACCAATTACTGTCACAAGCAAAACAGACTCAACTTGGGGAAAAGTGAGTTTAATTTAATACCAATCAAATCAGAGTAGGATGATGAGAAGTAAAAAATAAATCTTAAAAAAACTTCCCCCCCCCCTTCCTCCCAGGCTCAACTTTACTGATTTCTCTACCTCCTACCCCTGAGTGGTTCAGGGGATGGGGAATGGGGGTTGTGGTCAGTTCATCACACATCATCTGTGCTGCTCCTTATCCTCAGAGGGAGGACTCCTCACACTCTTCCCCTGCTGCACTGTGGGGTCCTTCCCACAGGAGACAGTCCTCCATGAACTTTTCCAACATGAGTCTTTCCTACAGGCTACAGTTCTTCGCAAACTTATCCAGGGTGGGTCCCTCCCATGGGGTGCAGTCCCTCAGGAACAGACTGCTCCAGCGTGGGTCCCCCACGGGGTCACAAGTCCTGCCAGCAAACCTGCTCCAGCGTGGGCTCCTCTCTCCATGTGCCCACAGGCCCTGCCAGGAGCCTGCTCCAGCGTGGGCTTCCCACAGGGTCACAGGCTCCTCCGGGCACATCCACCTGCTCCAGCGTGGGGCCCTCCCCGGGCTGCAGGCGGAGATCTGCTCCACTGCCAACCCCCGTGGGCTGCAGGGCACAGCTGCCTCCCCATGGGCTGCACCGCGGGCTTCGGGGGAACCTCTGCTCTGGTGCCTGGGGCACCTCCTGCCCTCCTTCTGCACTCACACTGGTGGCTGCAGAGTTGTTTCTCTCACATATTCTTACTTCTCTCTCCTGGCTGCAGTTGTGCAGATTTTTTTCCCCCCTTCTTCAATACATTATCACAGAGGTGCTACCACCATCACTGATGGGCTTGGCCTTGGCCAGCAGCAGCAGTCCATCTTGGAGCTGGCTGGCATTGGCTCTATCAGACATAGGTGAAGCTTCCAGCAGCTTTTCACAGAAGCCATCACTGTAGCCCTGCCCCTACCAAAACCTTGCCATGCAAACCCAATGCAGCAAGACAGCCAAATGTAATTGGGTTTTAAGCGGAGCTACCTCTGTACTCTGTGATGGAGTATGTCTTATTGTTGCAATGGAAGAGAACAGGGACAGGAGCTTATAGCAGGGTCTAAGGGACAAGGTAGCTGCAGCCTGGAAAAGGATAACAGGAGCACAACTCACTTTCTGGAAAAACAGGAAGCATTCACAAAATGATAAGCCAAGGCTACGTTGGGGGTAAACCTACACATAGTGCTGTCCCTAAGAGACAAGATTCAGCACAAGTGAGAGCTGTATTTTAATTTAAAGGTTTTCTCTTGAGTACAAAGTTGCTTTTGAAAAAAAAAAAAAAAAAAAAAAGAGAAAGCAAGATCAAGAGTATCTAAATTCTAAATAGCTTGTTATTCAAGCTGGTTCTTTATTATTTGGGAGCTGGGCCTGTACTTCTGTATCATGTCTAGTTTATAAAGCCAGTTTTCACCTCACATAGTACATGTGTACTATATTACCTGATGATGTAGCTCAAGAAAACAGTCCTCCACTTCCTGCTTTGAGTACATGATTTTACAAATTTTCCTTCTGTGCTCTCTTAGAGAACTCAGTCATGTTAAACACACTTGTTGATTTAGGGCATATTTTCCAGAACAAGAGATGGAGGACTTCTGTAACAGTTCTGCTGTTGATGTGTAGCCTATGTTACACTATGAGGGATCTATACTCAGCACACAGATTATCCAGCTGACCATAACAAGTTATGATTTGCTTGATCACTGGTATATTTCTTACTGTTTCTTATGATCTTGCATTCATCCTCCACCCTTTACCTTCACAGTTATTCTCTCCACCCTGTTCTGGAGTTTCCACTGCAGAACATAGATCTGATGCTGCCTTAGTTCCCTAACTAAATCGAAACCATCAATGCAGGTTTTGTTTGTGGGTTCAGACCTCTGAGTCCAAAACTACTGACTGCTCATTTTGCCATACTTGATGAAACTTGGAGCATGTCATAGCGAGGAAACAACTCTCTGCTGCACTTTAATGCAGACCCAGGTGCTGGCACTGTGAGTGCCAACATGTCCCCATCTGTCCTTTAAGACAACATAGCCCAGAATCTTTCCTCAAATGCCACAACAGCAACTGAGATTCACAGACAGCCCGAGTTCAAGATGTCCTTATTCCTTGATAATACCTCTAGTCTGAGCTGGATGCCCCCTGTGTTTGAAATACCTTCATTAGGGCAGGAAGATGCTTCTGCTCATTCCCTGGTTCATTCTACCTGTTTGCAGCTGCAGGGCAGATACAGCTCCAGTTTCCCTGAATGTCTTGTTATCTCTGAGAAGGAAAAGGATCATCCAAAGATGGATGCTATGATTTTGCATGTGTTGTCGTCTTGGCTTGCAACCCAACCCAATAGAAGTATCTTGCTCAGCACTTTTTGTTTTGCATGTGTATGTGTTCTTGCATCTGTCTTCATGAGGAGTTGCCTTTGCACTGCTCTTCATATAATTTTCTCATCCTTGGAATGACGTTGCTGGACTCACTTGATGAAAATATGGAAAACTATGAGAGCTGGCTATTCCCTGTAGCACACATAACACCTGTTTGCTCTTGTGCTGTGTCAGATTTGCTTTGCATCTGTGCTCCATTTATTGTGCCTGGTGTCACCAGCCAGCTTGATCCACATAAATTTATCACTTGCAGAGCCATCAGGCACCTCTGATAATACCCCAAGTCAGCAAGGCAGAATTATAGCCAAGCCTACACGGAAGCCTGTTTGTGTTTTTCAGGAAAGACCAGGGAGATGGCACCTAGGGATGCTTACTGTTGAACCTGCAGTGAAGTGGGAATGCTATAGCCCATATCTTTACTAGTTTTCCTGTCGATTTCTTGTCCTGCAGAGTTGGAGCAGTTCTTCTCTGAGAGAGTGCGAGAGAATGAAATTGAGAGGCACAGTAGCACCTAGTCCTTGGGCATTAGGTCACTTAACCCAGCTACAGCAGGGCTGGCTGTAGCTGACATACAGCTGTGCAGATTGTGCAGCTACGCAGATATTACTGTGACATGCCGCTAGGGCACCACAGCAGGAATCCTAAGGTTTCCCCTTCTCTCTCTTTACCTCTACTTGGCTTTTGACTGCTTCAGAAGGTGCTGAAGCAACTGGAATTGAAGAAGCACAGCCACCACTGTGTTTTTCTTACTTGTCTGAATGTCTCTTTCCCTTACTGATCAATTGTGCCCAAGGAAATATTTTATCCAGAATAGCTGGCTACAAGTAGGTGCCAGGGGTCCTGATTTCCTTTCTTCTTCTCTTGGGGATGCACTCTGTGATTTCTTTAAAGTCTAATTCACAGAACAAATAACCCCTCTTTTTGTCACCATTGTTCACAGGAGAGCATCACCTGTGAGCTGCCAATGGCTCCTCCTATGCACAGATCATTCCTTGTTTTTTGTTCTGGGAGCTGTCACATTTTTCTCCTTAAGAAAATGAACCTCTTTTCATCTTTCAAGTGAAAGTGGAACAAGAGGTGCAGACACACTTCACTCTTCTTTTGGGATCCAGACAAGCTATACTTTGGAAGTTCTCTTCCAACCATGCTGTTTCCTCTTAACAGTCAGATCTCTTAGCATCTGCAACATCAAGCAAATAGGGTCTCATTCTGTGTGGATCTCTGAATGCTATGAGCATATTCCTAAGGAGTCTATGGCAAAAATAATAAAAGCTGATTTATAATCAGTAGATTTAAATTCTTTGCATGTGAATCCACATCCATATTATAAAATTTCTATGATGCTGATTGAGTAAGATTGAATGCCACTGGTATGTGGCAAGAATTCACACCATTGCTCCTTTGTATGATAAACTGAGCCATCCTGCAGCAATGTACACTTTCAGTGGTGAAATATAAAGGTAGCATATGAAATGGGAGACTGGGTTGCTCCACTGAAATGGAATTTTTCAGTCTCAAGTTAAAATGAAACATGAAACTCAGAAGGAGCTTCTCTAGTTGACGCAAAACAAAATGTCGGGAACAAAATAAAGTCCTAGACAAAAAAAAAAAAAAAAAAACAAAACCAAAACCAAACCAGACCTCAAACCCTGAGGATTTTAAATATGTGTTTTTATCAAAATTCAGAGCTTTTCACAATTTTTTGAAAAATTTCCAACCAGCTATAAACAGAATGTATATGTGTCCTGGCACTTATGTTCTCAATTTCATGAATGTAACTGCTAGTTTAAATTGTAATCAGATGCTGCTAGAGCCTCTTGAAGTGTGTACACTATTTCACACCTCTGAAGCTGTGTAAATTCCCTCTGTCTTTATCTCAACTCCGTAACAAAATGAAAGAAGCTTGGATTAATTTGCACTTTCCAACAAATAGCAAGATAGAGGGGGAAAAAAAGGAAGACAACTTGGAAAATTAATGCATTGCTCTTGCCACAGAGTGTCACTCTTACTCCACATACATTTATCTAGTGAAATGAGATATTTGTCTTCTTTACGAGCCTGCTTTCTGCACATTTCATTTAAATAATCTGCAGATTTGATATTAGGGCATAAATTACCACATATGTACCCATCATTATGATGTATTTGGAACATAGATAGTGTAATGACTTTATGCCTATCTGGACAGCTCAGTAGGAAAAAAGAGCTGATGCAGAGTTGGGGCATGCTATATACCATTTCAAAGTCTGTGATCTCAAAGCTTCCAAGGAAGAACTGATTTTTCCAGAACAATTAGTGAGTAACCAGCTGGCGTGGACATCAGACCAGCCACCCAGTTTCTTGCTTACACAACCCAGCCAGGCCATATATTTCTGAGCAAAATTTTAAGTGATGGCAAGCAATGCTTAGTTTTGGATTTTTTCCTTCAGACTTTTGTGTTCAAGAAAAGACTTTCCAGCTGAAATAGTGCATGAGTACTGTTTTTAGTGCATATCCAAGTAAGCATTATATTAAACTCACATCTGAGATCTTGATTAGAAAACTAAGAGAGAGCAGGAATTCAGTGATACGCCTATAAAGGTAGAGGTATAGGACAGCAGCTGGGGGGGTTTCTGTCTGCTTCCATGGTAGGATAGCCAAGGAGATACTAAAAAATTCCCTAAAAATATTTTGAACTTGTCTGCATCTGCCTGAGTATACAAGAATGTTTTACATGTGGAGAGTGTCAGTCCTGTAAATATTCATAGGCTTACATACTTTTTTCTTTCCTCAGTGACATTTCTTGACTTCTCTAAAAATAAAACAAACAAACCTCTAGTGAGATCTGTACCTAAAAGAAGATTAATTTTTCTGTTTCAGTACCAGAGGCAGTTGATTCCATTAAGACAGCGGTTTTGTCTGACACCACCATCAACATATCTTGGAATGAACCTCTGAAGCCAAATGGACCTCTAGAATCCATCCGCTACCAAATCTCTGTCAATTTATTACCTCCTGTCCCAGAGACACCATTGCAAAAAAGTGAATTTCCAAATAGGACACTTGCCTGGTCTGTTAGTGGGCTCCAATCTGGAACAAACTATTTATTCAAGGTATAAATACAAGCAGTTTTACCTGTTTGTTCACTAGCCTGCAAATCTTTAGACTGCTATTCTGTAAAGCCATATGTGTGTTTTGAAAATGTGAGTTCAAAACTTGGCAGACTTCTCTCAGTCCTTTACTCTTAAAGAAAATTAAACATCACAGTTTATTTCTACATAGGTTGTTCATATTAAATCCTTAGAACTGAGATCTTTTCTATTTGGGGAGCACATCACATATCTCAAGAGTAAATAAGAGTTTCTGCTGCAAACTTGCTGTTATTGCCCTGATACCTGATGTAGCATGTTAAGACAGGGTCAAATTATGAGTATTCTCTATTCTCAAAGAAGGATGGAATGTTGTGAAGGACTAGTTGAAGTACAATCAACAGGGCTATGTGAGTGAAAATAGGTCATGGCCAAAATATAAAGGCTTTTCTCAGGAAAGCAACATATCTGAAACTTTCATAAAGGGGAAACTTCTATATATTATATCAAGAGCAGACTCAGCCATTTTGCCAGTTGCTGCTTTTCCTTTAATAACTAACTTTTCATTTAGAAAAAAAACCCAAAATTCTTAGTTCAATAAACCAAAAGGTGTCTAATATATCCATAGAAATATAGGTGATGACTGAATTCATAGTTGACTGATTCTATCTTGCAGCAGTCACATTTTATATAGAAGTATATTATAAAATATGCATGCAAATGTCACAACAAGAGCAATATATCAATGCTGACCCTTTAACAAAGGCAGAGAACTTAAAAATGCAAGTAGGGGCTTGGCTGTTTAGTGGTCTTTGAAGAAAATTTCTGTAAACAAGTATATTGAAGGGTGGTTGCAAACTCTCTGATTTTGGATTTTGTTGAAATATGGTGCTGTAGAAATGCAATAGAAGAAGTAGTTTCTTCCACTGTCCAGGAAAGTCATGGGCAGAGGAAGATCTAGATTTTTGATCTACCATATTGAAATAGGAAATTTATAGAAAAAAAAATATAATAATAGGCCAGCCTCAGGATAGCTAGCAGAAGCAGCAGAATGAGATATCCATCTGTTGTGGTAAGGCATTAGCTGTTTTTTTCCATCTGCTAAGCCACAGGAGTGCGGCGCTCAGATCACAGCTAACCCTTGCAGGAGGTTAACCTTCGCGAGAAAAGAGAGCACAAACACCAATATGGTGGATGTTATCTGTTCGATTTATTAACTGCGCAATTGCTTTATATACCCCTTTCTGTACCTCGCGAGATCTTTAGTTCCCTGTTTTTCCCGTACATCGCGAGATCTTCCGAGCGCCTCCCCCTACACTCATCCACCAGCTGCTACAGTTCACATGGACTCCAACGTCAGCATCGCACAACAGCTTTGGTGGCTTCTGTAGTTATATTGGACTATGAATGGTGAAAATTGAGGGGAAGACACATCTGTCTAACTGCCACCCCTGCTGTCAGACTCACAGAGCAAGGATTTTTGAACAGCCAGGGCCAGTGGGAGTACCATCCTAAAGTAATGTCAGTATTACCTGCCTGTAGGAACGAGCAGAAAGGAGTAACAACACAAAGACGAAATCAAGAAGGTGGAGGAACCAAAGGAGTTCAAAGTAGCAAGGACTAAAAAGGCAGTTAGGAAGGGTCTGTTAGTATGCTGAAGAAGATGACAAAAAGTAGATTGCAGTATCTAGTGCTTTTTTTGTTTAGTTTTTAGAAATAGGAGACCTGTGACTAGAAATTTAACACAATGGTAGCACAACAGATCAGGGGAAGGAAAGATCAGTTTAAAGACTACTTATGTAAGTTATATATATTTCAGTCAGCAGCATCCAATGGCCTTAAACTACATAAGGAGATTGTTAAAAACAGTCTGTGGATGTTCACAACTGTCTTCTGTAACTTTGGAAGAGAGAAAGCCCTATAGAACTAGCATAGAAAAAGGTCACACTTAGCTTCAAAAATGGAATTATAAACCACTTGATGTAACTTCAGTACCTGGAATTATTTTAAGGACATATACAGTCTTACTAGGACTATATTAGAACATATATAGGCATTATTAGAAGTATATTAGGACCAAATGGTAAACAGTTGGTATACAAGCATTGAGAGGATAACAGAGGAATAAAAATGTCCAATGTGGATTTGTAAGACTAAAACACACTGCTGCTCCATTTACAGATGAAAGGTTAAAAGGAAAACAATAAATGATGTATCTGGACAGCAGGACTATCACCAGAATGAGATTTTCAAAAGCAACTAAGTAAACATGCTGTCTGCAGAATGTACGCTGGGTACATCACAAATACTGGGTGCTTTCACAGTTCATGTGTGGGCTGGGTCAACATTCAGCTAATGACAGGAGGGGATCTGTTCTGGTCTTAATTTGATTTTGTGCTTTTGTTAATAATTTGGATGGTATAATGGGGAATACATATATATAAACACGTACCCATATACCTATATGAATGTATGTAAGTACGCATACCCAAATAGAGGTCATACTTGATTGTGGCTTAGTGGAAGCCAGTGTGCTAAGGCACTTCCTCACCTTGGGTTTTTGTGGTTCTAAAACACTGCCTAGCATGTGATGTGACATCTGCATGCCTGTGTAAGAGTGTGTGGTATTTAACAAAGGTCTAGAAAGAGAAGAATCTTTGTAGAAAGATGAAATAAGAAACTAAGAAGAGTCTCTGAGGAAGGGGACTCTAGGCCATGAACTTTCAGCCTGAAGATGTGTAATGCTGCAGCTGTGAGGCTCAAAATCTTCCTACACCTATATCTACAAAACAGCTAGTCTTCCAAACACTTGGAGCTGCTAAAGCCACCTTTCCAAGTGGTCTGGTACTGTACAGTTTATCTGTTTCTTTACTAGGTTCTTGCTTTTCATCCCAACGAGAACTGGTTTTCTGAAAGTGTCCCTGTTATTGCAAAAACATTTGAGACTCCACCTGCACCTGTCAACATAGTTCCCAGAAATACCAGCTTTCAGCTAGAATGGAGACCTCCTCTGCACATCAATGAAACCAGCTTCTGGTTTGAGCTGTGTAAGGTAAAAATGCCCCTTAGTTTTTTTTCCAGATTAGAGCAATTTTAACCCATGCTGTCCTGGTGAACAGGACAGGGTGGCAGGATGCATATGAAGAGTCTCAGTGGATAATTTGGGCATGGTGATGTCAGTCTTAGTGGCTCAGAAGGGGCAGGATAGAGGCAGTGTTTGCCAGGAACAAGGAGGAGTGCAGCTGTAGCATTTAGTATTCCATAGTGCCAAAGGACATCCTGGATGACCCCACCAGAATTCCTTCCTGCTCTCGTGTTTCAGTAGAGTCCCCTCCCTTTTTCCTCACTGCCCTCCCCCAACTTGGCTTGTAGCAACAAATCTTATGTCTGCTGTCCACAAGGAAGAGAAGGGTTTTCATCATTAAATATCAGCTGCAACCTAGTATCTGAATTTTATTTGCCTGTGATAGGTTAGGAGAAAATGATGGAGAGAAAAGCAGGTCCAGTAGTAGAGGCTGCAGAAGTAAATGCTGCAGTGACAGCAGCATGGATGGAAGTTTCAGACTTTAATGTCTGGACCACCGGACACAGAAAATGTCATGTGCTAAACTGGTTCACGTAGATTCCTTAATATAGATAATCAGATTCATCAGGCCTACACCAAACATTTCCCTGCTCTAAAACAAATGTCATAGCACAATTCCACTAAATCGTCTCCTTTCAATTACATGACAGCAAGCTGAACTCACAGGCACGTTATGGTGATCCAGAAATACAAGCTGCACAGAGATGAGCAAGGGGAAGGCTCCTTTTGACTATGCAAAGGGGTCAGTTAATCTGTTGTCCTTTGTGGCTGCCAAGACTTGTAGGCCTCCTGAAAACTAGGGAAAAAACTCAAGTTTTGAGTCCTTGGTCTCTGAGAGGACAAAGTCCTGTAATTGAAGCAGCATGTGTTTAATCTCTCCCCTACGATATCAAAGTAGTTAGTCTACCCAGGAATAGAACAAGCAAGAAAGTTGACTACAATGATGTTTTTCCTTTCTAGTGGCAAACAAAAAGTGACTGGTTTTCTCCTGCAAGTACTACGTGCACAGCAGATCTCATTTACACATGCAATCTCACAGGAACTCTTCCTTCAACCAGCTACTTTGTAAGAGTAACAGTAGTTTATGTTACAGGAGTGAAAAGCACTTCTTCTTCAACAAGCTTTAAAACTACAGGTAAGGACTTAATGTAGGTTAACAAGATTTTAAGACTCTTCAGGACATGAATATTCAAACACAGTATTTTGTAAAATTTAACAGGCAATTTTCTTATACTCAAAGCCAATAGTTGTGTATGTTTGAAAAATAAGTAACACATTACGATATCTGCAAAAGTAATAGGGAGAAAGAAATGAGGTTCACTTCCAAGTGGAAAAGAGGAAAAGAGTGAGGGAAACTGAAATGAAATGCCTGTATGCATGTAAACCCATAACTACTGGTAAAGGGCCACATGTGAATGAAAATTTTGAAATTTGTCCATTGCAAAGAGAAAGACAAAGATTCATTCTCCATGGGAATTACTGATATAGATCCTCCATTCTTTTGTATGTCTAAACACCCATGTGCACATCTAAATTTTTCTCTGTGCCTGTTAGCCCTTTGTTTTGCTATAAATACATTTTAAGAGATCTGTTTCTCTCCCCATTTGGCCTAAGCTGGTGTTCCCAGTAAGCCAGGAGTTCCAAAAAGAGCAGAGGACACTGAAAACTCTGTACAGTGGGAAAAGGCTGATGACAATGGAAGCAACCTGACCTACTACATCTTAGAAAGCAGGTAAGCAATTTATGCAGGCACTCTTCCCATAGGGAGCAGCCCAGAACAAATCTGGATGTGCAGGGGCTTTTAGTTTGGCTCTGATGGGAAGAGTGAATTATCTATGATGCAAATGGCCTTATCATGGGATGTCTTTCTTGGGTAAACTAATATCCATCATTTCCAGGAATTCCTGTAAAACTTAGAAAGAAATATATACTAACAACACTTCCAGTCAACCCTGAAATACAGGGATATATTTGGATATGTGTTCGTGAAGTAGAAGAAGATTTGGAGATATTTTCAAGTCACAGATTTCAAGCATGTAGTATGTATTTTTGGCTAAAATATATATAGAAATGTCTTAGTGTTCAGGGGACTCATGAAAAGATGTCACAAAGTTGCCAGAAAAAATCATAAAGTATTCCCACTGACATGGGATGACTAGATAATTTTTAAAGCGCTCTGTCATCAAGTACAGGTTGCCTGGACTATAATGTCACACTCATCAGGCATCTATAGAGTGCCAATTCACACTTATTCCTGCACTGGCATTGGAAGGGCTGAATGGACAGGTTAGAGTATACTGCTGTGTGTAGTGACTTTGAAACTTCTCATTATTTGACCATGACTCTGGAGGAGTCTGTTCAAAGCAGCCAGTGCAAGGCTTGATAAATGCATTATTTAAAAATGAGGAGAGTCCATTTTCTGAGATAATCCTATGACATTGTTTGAAACTGGGCCTGATGGAGGAAAGCAATGTTTTAAACTCAGCTATTATTTCTTTTTGCTCAGTTAACTCTGTGCTTAGGAAAGCTAAGGACTGACAGCACTGTGGAGCTGGGCATACTTTACCTGTATAAGTTTTCACCCAGACATATTTTCCTGGTGCTGTAAGCGTCCTCCATAGAGTTCTGTGAGTATACAGCAGCACTGACCTGCATGCTATGAGACCACAATAATTTTAATATGCCAACAGCCAGTTTGTACCTGGCTTGCTGTGGATGGATAAAGAAAGGACAGTCCCTTGGCCTGTGTCAGGGCTGTGTATTATAATAGCTGCTGTGTTCTCCAGGCTCCAGCTTCTTATTCATCTCTGGAATCATAATACATCTCTAAGGTTTTTGAGGAGTTCTTTTATTGGTTTGGTTTTTGTTTTGTTTTGTTTTTAAATAAAATAAGCTTTTGTCTTGCAGTTTGAATGTACACATGTTGATTTTTTTGTCTGAATTTCACTTTGAGCCTCATGATCCTTTTGCACCAGATGATAGAAAAATGTTAGGTCAGTTGCACAGCATTCTACAAAATATTTGCATAGCCTTTTGAAACAACACCTGGTATTCATACAACTCTGTCAGGGACATGTACACACCAAGGACCTGAACATATAGTTTTGCCCAGTCTTTCTGGTTTAGAAGTGTTTTACCTTTTTTCTGCATTGAAGTGTGTTGGGAGAATGATTGACATGCTCATGAAGGTCATTTCACATGAAATATTAGTCTTAGTGTGACATGAAATGATATTTCATATATGGCCTTTCAAGTTTAAATACATGGTCTTCTTTTGGTTGGTGAATAATCAGCTCTGAATTTATTGTGAGCAATCAATCTCAGTCCAATGGGGAAAGGAACAAATATACCCAGCAGTCAGCAGATACTATGAGAAACTGGCTAGCTAAAGAATTGTGTCTTCACTGCCAATGACTTGCTTCCTGTTTAGCTTGTGAAACTTGAGGCACAAGAGCCACTGAATTACTCTGGGCTCAGGAAAGCAAAAACCTCTAACAAGACACAAAAATAAATGTTGTGGGTTTTTTTTTTTTATGAAAGCTAAATAAGAATGCTTTGAAATCTTGGCCATGAGATGTACACTGAAACAGGTGAAAGAGTGCTGGGACATTTTATGTCTAAAACGTTCTAGCATTTCATTTCCAATGCCAAGCTAAAGATGTGTGATTCCTAGCACTGCTGAAATGGTATGGTACAAACTCCATGACCAGAGTGAACTTTCATGCAGGCAGAGAGATGTTATGAAGGCCATGGAACTGAAGCGAAGAAGTGGGGGGAAAGCAGTAAACTGCTCTCACTGCATTAATGACATACCTGTGTTATTTTGCTGTGCCCACTGCAGGAAGAAGTCTGACAACACCAGCAAAGTGGAGTCCTTGTGGGAGGTGGTTTACAATGGCTCCTGTGACAGTATTTGCATATGGAAGGCTAAGAATTTAGAAGGAACTTTCCAGTTCAGAGCAGCAGCTGCAAATCTGCTGGGACTTGGTGAATACAGTGACACAAGCGAGGATATAATTTTGGGTGAAGGTATGTCCTGTACTTTTTTACTCTGTTAATCAATTTTTTTATTCAGAATAATTATACAAATTTATGAAGAGAGACCTGCTGTTTTAATAATGATGTTGCTGCACAGGTAATGTGTCTAAGCGGTAACGAATGGTGAGATTGATACGATAATCCCAGCTGTTAGTGCTCATCCAGACTCTTTTACATGGAACAATGGGCAGAAATTTGCTTCTGCTGATTTCTACTTGTTTATCTCTGTGACCCTGCACTCTACATCATGCATGATTCTTGAAATAAAGACAAGCTCCTAAAGTGGGTAAGGATGTAAGGATTACTTCTTGCCTTCAGCCAGAATGTTAGACCTACAGTCTGTGGGTTTTTTTGGAAATCTCACCTTGAGTGGTCAAACCATTCTGCGTTTTCTCTTCCCATGTATGCAGTAGGTCATCAGCAGAGGAATGATGGCCCAGAGCTGGGGGAGGAGGATTAGTCTGACCAAATGTAGACATCTACATACAGCCTACAAGAGAGCTTTGTGCAGAGGAAGAGATTTACACAGTAGGCAGCTCAAGGGTTCTCTCAGGTTTGCTCAGCTCCACAGGATTGATATCATTAGTATACACAGTCATTAACCAATATTCTTCCTTTATTTAACAGATACTATGATCTCTCCAGACACCATCATTGCCACTGCTGCTGTGATTGGAACCATTGTTCTGGGCTTGACTGTGGTCATGCTATTTGGTTTTGGTATGTGTCTGAGATTTTGTGTATCCTTGCTTTGCCAGGCCTCAGTAAAAGGTAGTTCACATGGCAGGAGATGATCGACCTTCAGGTTTAGGGAAATACTGAGCAATCCCTGGGCAGGAATTTATATTGTATCCTTTGAGGCCCTCTGGATGTCTGGTTATACCTTCAGTATCAAGGATAGGATACCAATTCACTCCATTCTCAGGCATTTCTTGCTGTTGATTCCCTACAGGGAGACCACAGGAATGCTGAAAGAACACTGATGTTTCTGTGTATCCTTATAAAAACTTGTACCTTATAAGTCTCAGGTTGGATACTTCATTTGTGCACCAAAGGGTCCCATTTTTTTCCTCTTAAACTTTGTCCCTGGAGAAAGGATGTAGAGATTACCCTGAGATGTAGATGTCCACGTGTTATGGTCCTGCCCTCTCACACCTCATCCTGTCCCTGGGATACAGCAGCAGACCTTTGGGCCACATACAGAAGTGCATGCTTGACTGATTTCACAGTTCAAGGAGAAATTGTCTGTGTTTTGTGGGAAAAAGATGGTGGCCAGATGGAAACATCTTGCTTATGTGAGCTGCTGGGGAGCTATATTGAACAGAATAACAAAAAAACCTGTAGCCTTTCAGCCTGCTCACATGCTGGGATCCCCTCAGAGCGAAATATCTGATGGTCTGTTTTTCTGTTCCAGTATGGCACCAAAGATGGAAATCCAGAAATAAGGCCTTGCCTGGACAGATAGTGTTTATCAAGGAAGATAAAGAATTAGCTCAACTCAGGGGGATGGTTGAGACAGTGGGATTAGCCAATGCCTGTTATGCTGTAAGGTATGTCCTTGGAGCAAATGTATTTTCAGGACAAAAATATCTAAAAGAGGACTTGCCTGTACTGTCACCAGTACACTCATCCCTGATACCTCAAGGTGGAGTTAAGGGCTGCATCTGCACTGCAGGGCAGGTTTGCTCTGAAGTATGCCCTGCCCTGTTGGCTACCTGGCATGCACCCTGTCCTGGATTGCCCCTAGCCCACCCTGCACGTTCACACTGGCAAGAAACAAAGTGCACGGGGAGGGAAGAAGACCTGGTGTTTTCCAATAGCTTTCAAGACATCCAGGCTTCACCTGAGCTCCCCTTAAATGTATCTGATGAGACATGACAGATTCATTTGAGGAAGAATTTAAATAACATTTCAAACATTCTTAGGTATGAAGAAGTGACTAGTATTGCTGTTTTGTAGCACTCTTCCTTCTCAAGCAGAGATCGAATCATTGCCAACTTTCCCTCGGGATAAACTGAATTTACATAAATTGTTAGGAAGTGGAGCATTTGGAGAGGTGTACGAAGGGACTGCAGCAGATATCCTGGCAGATGGAAGTGGAGAATCCAAAGTAGCAGTCAAGGTAATCACAGTTGTGTATTTCTCTGCCAACAGAATGGGATGGGCAGAGAGATTTGACTCAGAGTTTATACTACAGAAAGAGGTGTTGACAGATTTGGGTATTTTTTGGTAGTATTTCTTGCAAGTAACTTAAAGCTGAGCCCATATCCTTGTAATGATTGCAGGAAAATAATGTGCATTTATGGCCATGTCTGTGCCTGATTGCTTTACTTGAGAACTATGTGATAACAGTAGTGGTGAACCAAATGTTATTACACTTTTGCTTTCTGTTGAGTAGACTTTGAAGAAGGGTGCTACAGACCACGAGAAGAGTGAATTCTTGAAGGAGGCACACTTAATGAGGTAGGGACAGTTTTGCCACTGGGGAACCTTCATAAGCCAGCATCATGTGAGGGTGGTGGCCTTCAAGAGGAATGAAAGCAATGATTTCCTCTAAACAAATTACTGTGGCATTTTTGGGGTGTTCTCCTGTTTCTGCTAGAAAAATAAAACACTGTGGATGAGTCTCATGAAAATAAAGCTATAAAACTGATCAGCAAAATTTAAGACATAGACTGCCAATTCAGTATGCTCATATTATGGATTTATTAGGGTTTGGAGTGATGTATCTTTGCTCCCTTAAAACTAAGTTGGTTGTTAAACGCAACTGGGCAACATTCCCATTTTACCAAAATAAACATATCAAAACCAGCTGATGCCTTGAAGTTTCAGCTTACTGTGGAAATTGTGCATACTTACCACTAGAGGCTGCCACATACCTCTACTATTGAGGTAAACTTAGGAGAATAATACATGTGTCACCAGTGTGAGAATTTCACATAGAAAGGTCTGTGTGTCAGCTAGAAATCTGGTTTTCCAGTCTCCACAGAAACAAGTAGAAGTTCAGCTGAAGTTTTCAGCTGGTAATATAAGACTGAGAATGTGGTTTAGTTTTCAGATGTGCTTCTGCACTTCTCTGACCTATTTCATGAGTGCAGAATCAGAAGAATCTTTTGAGAAACGAATGATTTTATATCCTGAATAGGAAACTGAGTGTTATTAAATTTAAAATTGGTTTTCACAGAATTCTTTTTGTGTTTACAAATTTTAAAGAAAATATCTTTCTTTTTTTGCCTTTTTCTACACACTGTACATTGAGTGAGGTAAGAGGCTTGTGAAAACCAAAATGGAACCATGTCATTAAAGTGTAAATTAATGACTAAGAGTAAGTGTTGTGTTAAACTTCCTACAATTTAGCTTCAGTCTACCTAGCAGTCATAAACCCAGTTAAGGTCTCTTTTCTGTTTAGTATGAAAATTATATGTATCCATAAATAAAGTCTCAGAAGTTTCCCCAATTCTGCTTTCTTGTTGCAGCTAAAAATCCAAAACCAGAAATCCTGGAAAACGATATAATTGTAAATTATTACATTTAAATATAAACACTCATGTGGGCCCGTATATATACCAGTACAATGAGACACAGAAATAAAGATAATGGAAAAGATTAAATATTATATATTACCAGTAGTCATTAAACAATAATTAAAAAAAAAAACAAACTAGTATGTTTTATATGCTTTAAATCTTTCTCTTTTTTTTAAATGTGAAAAATGAATGATTTAGGTCCCTCATGAAGGGCTTAATGATTTTTCTTGATGTTCACCTGTAAGGTCTCATAAATGAAACCAAGGACAGAAAGGGAAAATAAGACGACCTGATTATTTACAAACCTTAATGTTAGATATTTGAATGCAACTTTTATTTTGCTTGCCTTTTTGGAAAGGATTGTACTGTTATGTGTACTGTCCCAGTTAAGTGAGGACTATTTGTTTCTTCTATTATTGCTATGCAGCAATGGGGAAATGGAATTGTCTGTATTTTGAAAAGTCATTTGATATTGGTTATTGGTGAGTCATTTGTATATGTGTGTATATATATATATATATATATATATGGAGCAAATTCTTGGGTGTATCCCATCACTTAGGAAGTCAGGAATGACAGTTCAGTGGAGAAAGGGCCGTATGAGCTTTAAGGAAAGTGCCAGGTGCTCCTTCCCCTCTTTTTGTTTTTGAGAGTGCCAAGGTTTGTTTGACTGAGAGGTATGTGCTAGGGCCGGAGGGGGGGAACTGTCAAATTGAAAATCACACTTTTTGCTAGAGTCTTTGCCCACACCTAAGATTATGTGAATTGAAAGAGGTTAGAAAGAAAATGTCCCTCCATTTCATTTGTTTGTTTACACTGGTGCATTTGACAGCAGTTTGGACACCACCGGTTCCCCCAGTAGAGTCAAGTTTCTCTGACTGATGGTGCAAGTCCTTTCACACAGCAGTGTGGATAGAAAACCAATTTCTAACACAAGAAATGTGATTGTAAAAACACAGGCATTGACAGAGGCAGCAAATATTCTTCATTCTTTGAAAAGTGCTAGATCTGAGAGTGCTGATTGCTCTGTTGTACTCCCAGTCCTTTTGGACACACACAAGCAATTACTAGTGTATCTGCAAGTATTCCTCATGCATGTTTTGTTTCTTTTGAAAATATACTGTAACAGTTCTCCTCTGAATTGTGAAAATAATATTTTGCACTGTTTGCTTTTACCTTTTCTTGTGCATTTCTCTGAATCAGCAGTTCTAGTGTGAATATATTAGTAAAAGCACTCTATTAAAATACTGTAGATAGCTTTAATGTACAGGTGGCAATTCATGTTATTCCTAGATGGGATTGCCATTTGGCTAATATTCTTTGCTTCCTGGAAATATGATGAAGTGTGCTTTTAATACGCATGTAGGCATTAGAGTACCCATCAAAGTGCAGTGTAAGCCTGTGTTTTGAAAGGATGTCCCTGTCCTGTCCCCATGACTGAGCAAATCCAGGCACTGTAAATTACTAAATCATGTTGTTGGTAGAGGCAGGATTGTAAAGGCCAAACTGTTCATTCATTGCTTGCAGCTATATGCACTTTATCAGCTATCAACTAGCTGGATTTGTCATATGTAATCTTACAGTCATTTCCTTCTCTTCAGTAAATTTGATCACCCCCACATTCTGAAGTTACTTGGCGTGTGCCTGTTAAATGAACCTCAATACCTTATACTGGAGCTGATGGAAGGAGGAGATCTACTTAGCTATTTACGAGGAGCCAGAAAGCAAAAGGTAGGGTAAAGACCACAAAGCTTAGATTTTTAACCTGTAACTGCCCATAATTTCTGTTTTCCCCTTTCTCAAAGGACATGCTGGTGTTCAGCTGTTTCTGTATCTGCAAGGTCTGACGTGGCTTTTCCTTAATGCCCTGGGACCTCAGTGTTGAGTGCTGACCTTGCAATTAGTGTTGCTGTGAAGAAGTTTGAATATCATTAAATCACTGACCAAAATTGTGTTTTCAGTCATGAAAAGCGATCACAAGCAATGGTGGTCGTGTATCTGGTCTATTAGGCCTCAAAGGATTTTTTTTGTCTTTGAATAGCAGCAATATCCTTAGTGTGCTAGGCATAGTCCAGGCATATAAGATACTGTTCCTGTGCCTGTATCCTCATATTCTTTAGAAGGAAAGAGGAGAAAATAATAAAGAATAAATGTTTTTAAGTATTTTTTCTATATGTTACAGATGCTCTCAAATAAACAAGCAACCACCAAAAATTAAAAATTATTAACACAATTAACCAGCCATCCGCAAACTACAGATCTGAATGTCTGTGAGAGGAGAACAGAACTTCCTAGGGTTTAATGACAACCCAAAATGAAGAACAGAGAACTCAGTAGGGTTTAATGACAACCCAGAACGCAGAACAAAGCCCCACTCCCTAAGGTTTAATGGCAACCCAAAACGCTTTATCACTCACCTGACAAGTGCTCAGGGCAGCGTCCCGACCCAGGGCCCCTCGAGGAGTTTCCTTGGGCAGCGTCCTGACCCAAGGGGAGAGTCCTCGACCGTAGTGTGCTGCTCCAGGGGATGAGCTCCAGTGGCTCCCCAGGGACTCCATTTATACCCGGGCCAAATCTGACCTGCGGTCAACGGCGGCTCCCATGGGCCAAAGGCCCCAACTACCGTGCAGCCCCAATAGCAAAGGCCGTCAGGAGCCGCTACACTTCAGCAGCCAAGAAGCTCTGTTTGCATTGAGCGGGTGCACCTGCCACACCACAGTTAGCATGCAGATTAAGAATATGGATGGTAGGATTGTAGGACAAAAGTGCTCAACACTGAAATTTTATAGCATTATAGCAATTATCTAGTTCATTTACATGATCAGATCAAATCCACACTCAGTATTGAATTCTATTGAAATGTGTATACATGTATTCTACTAGCATAAGACATTAAACTGATTAACAGAGCAGCAAGCAAACCTGATCTGGTAGGGGGAGGAAATTCTCAGGGTCCCATTTCTTCCACTATAGTGAAGAAACAATTCTGAAAGTCCCAAGATATTCTTCGCCCCAAATGAAAGACCAGGATGTGTTCACCTGCCTTGCAGTGCAGTGATTTGGCAGTTTACCCTGCTGGTGATTGACATTCACTCTATTGGCATACAGAGGTTTTGAACCTGTGCTTTGCATGTTTTGGAAAAATCCTACACATTTCAAGTGAGGAAGCAATACCAACCTACAGAGGGAGGTTGTCATTCTGAGTTTGTAAAGTTGGAAGATGTGTCTAACTTCTGTCTTTGTTTCTTGTAGCTCCAGAGTCCCTTACTGACAGTGACTGACCTCTTGGATATATGTATGGATATTTGCAAAGGCTGTGTCTATTTAGAGAAAATGCATTTTATACACAGGTACAGAACTTATTTCCTTATTCTTCCAAGGTTTACTCACAATATTGGGACTAATTATCTTACCAGGGAAAAAATGCCTAGAAAGATGTCAGAATGGAACAGGGAAGTTGAGAGCACTGGAGTAAAATTTAATGTTATGCTTTTCTGCTGAAATCACCTACAATTCTCTCACAAAATGGTGGTCTGTCTGCTCTAAGACCTGAATCCAGGAATCACTGCACCCTAGGCAAGAATCATATCCTGTGCAACAAACAGTAACATTTACTGTCTTCATCTGCCTAATGGGTAGCTATAGAGGACACGGAGCCAAACTCTTCTCAGAACTGTGCAGGTTAAAAATGAGAAGCAACAGGCACAAGTTACAAGGGAAATTAGAGAATATTATTCACATTGTGCAGGATCAATCACTGGAACAGGTTGTCCAGGGAGCCTGTGTTATGTCCAGTCTTGAAGACATGCAAAACTTAACCTGATGGAGCCCTAAGCCACTTGATCCGACCTCGAGGTTGGCGCTGCTCTAAAGAGAGGGTAAACCACATGATTTCCAGAGGCCCCTTCTGACCTGAGTTATTCTACAATGCTAATGCCATCTTCTTGTTTCTGCCTTACAAATCAGGGACCTGGCTGCTCGCAACTGCCTTGTGTCTGAGAAGGAATATGAGAGCTCTTCCCGGGTAGTAAAGATTGGTGATTTTGGACTTGCCAGAGATATCTATAAAAATGATTATTACAGGAAAAGAGGAGAAGGCCTACTCCCTGTCAGATGGATGGCTCCTGAAAGCCTTATTGATGGTGTCTTTACAAATCGCTCTGATGTCTGGTGAGTTAGAGCAGCCACACAGCTGTGGGAATGATCATACTAAATCCCACAGCAAGAAAATATTGGTTTACAGGGGGAATGATAAAGTTGCATACTGACATCTCTAATAATTTTTAGGCTAAGACAGATTTCCCTCTAAGTGACATTTAATGAGTTAATGAATAGTTTGGCACCATGACAGTACCTGCATGGATATATTTAATGCTTTTATTAAGAATATTATATTAAGAATAACGCTTATTCTTAATGCTTTGAGCTCTAGCTTTGGATTCTGTCTGAAAAGAACTAGTGTCACTCAATCAAATAATTTTGTACTAGGGCCACAGTGTGGTTTTTGCTTGATTGGGCAGTGAATTGACTACTTGCATACTGTTCCATTTTGGTTTCCATTAGGTTAATTGGCATTTACTTCCTGCAGCCAAATACTTCCCCTTACTGTATCACCCTCTTCTGGTGACTTTATTTTGAAGTCCAAATTTATCAGCATCCTCAGTGGAAGGTCACAGTACTTTGTTATGGAGGTTTGCTTAAAGTGTGTCTTTGTGTGAGTTTTATGGTGAAGCTGCAGATCCATTAAACTTGAGATTCACACAAGTTTAGGTTTCTGTAGCCATAGGTATTCATGGTGGGCTATAGCTCACCAATCTTGTCCAAATCCTCAGCCCACAGCCCATCCATTTGACTGCCACTCTTACATTTATCTAAGCAAGTAATTTAGTGCTCTGTGCCAAACCAAATGAGGTGCTGATTGCTTTGTGAGTGGTGCTTAGGGGAACTTGTCTCTCACCATTTCCAACGACACCTCTAGAGATTTCTAAACACTTGTTTAAGTGAGGACATGCTCAAACAGTGTTGCCCAGGGAAGCTGTGGCACTTAGTGTCTTCTAAACTGTATCTCAGTGAGTCTACGAAAGTGTCAGTTCTATGCATTTCTTTTAGCTATTCAAGAGGCTGTTTTAAGGACATAAGAATTATTTAATAAAAAATTAAAATTTTTTACTCCTAGTTTTGCTAACTGAGTCTTAATCTTAGGTTAGAGACATTTTAGCTGATGATAGGGAGATTTTTTATGATGACTGTGGTAATTAAAATTTTTTGTTGGTGTTTCTTAGGGCTTTTGGAGTCATAGTATGGGAGACATTAACTTTGGGTCAACAACCATATCCAGGATTCTCCAATACAGAAGTTTTACACCATGTACTATCAGGAGGAAGGCTGGAATTGCCAAGCAATTGTCCTGATGATCTGTAAGTTAATGTTGTTTAAATGTTGTTGATAATATTTATAAGAAGCAAGAGGCTTATTGCCAGGTGGCCATAATTTTGAATGTTACTTATGCCCATGCAGAGTTCAACATCCTCCATTATTTTTTTCAGATAAAACAGGTAACACTTTTAGCTGCCAGCCACTATTAATTCATCCAGTAAGTGTGGCCTGTGAGTAAGAACTTGAGTATTGAAGCTGAATGGTGGGTATTGGTCTTTTAAACAGGATTTCAGAGACTATATAGAGTCAGTCTTGGCCATGAATCTGGTAGTCATGTAATAACAGGCTGAGAGTTCCTGATGGTGGAATTGGTTAAAAGTTAAGATGGCTTTAAAAAAGAATTTACTGGTCCCTGTACACCATATGCCTGGGATAGCAGATATAACTGACTTTCTCGATGGTAGCTGCAGGAACTAGGCTAATGTTATAACATATGTGGAAAATAAACCATGCTCTCTTTGCAGATATAGCTCTTTCAAAAGCCAATAAGAAAAGTTGAAGCAGTAGAGCAAAAGGGGTCTGCACTTCTGGGTAGTCTTTAGCTGAGTTGGATAAACAAAGCTTTCAATATCCATTTGTCTCCTGAGCACAGAATTCAGATTTAATTGCAAAATTCTTGAAATTGAAAGAATAAAATGAATACATGTAGTGGACCAAACCAATACTGGGCAGAGATATACACAGGTGGAAGCTGAACTTGAGCCCAATGATCACTCAGTATTGTCTAATTTCATGTCTCAATTCCTATATCACCCACTCTGCATAAGCAGTCACAACAATGTACTTGACAGTTGGTCCTGCAAATAGAAGGACAGGCTACTTAAAGTGCACAATTCTTACTCCTGGGGCTGAGGAAATGTCTTGAGAAAAATTCTGTGGTTGACAAGTCCAGATCTCTGTGATAGGTCTCACATCAGTTACCATGCTGAGTTTCAGAGCGATTATTTATCATTATGTACGTATAGCTGAAACACCATATTAGCTACAAAAAAACCCCACCAACTTTAAACTTTAGCACTTGGAGGAACTTAAACTGAAGAGATCAGGATTTTATTTTAAGAATAGAGTGAAAACTGGAGGTCACAGAACAATTGAAAACCCAAAGCAATTTCAGTTCCAATATTTTCTGCTGAAAAATGTTTCCTCAGAAAAATTCCTGACAGCTGTTTTGTGAATAAAAAAGCATAGGAGGTAATGTATATCCATGTGCTAATTTGATATTCAAACTCAAAGGCTCATAAATTGCCTTTAAAGCGAGTGACCAGATCTCCAGAAGAATGAAGAAAACTGCTTGAAGTAATTTTTAAGATCCCAGATCTTAAATTTAGCATAGCAGGTAGGGCTTAAACGTTGGTCTGCCTGCTGTAACTTGTAGGATCAGGGCCTAATAGCAGTAACATAGCTTTTGAAAGCCAAGGGACTGAATGAGCTCTTAGACTCTTACACCATCTTTTATCTCATTTGGTGAACACTCAGCACCTGCATGCAGCTTCTGTCAGTAGCTAAATACCTTTTTGCTACTTTTTTAGATCATTAATGGCATGCTGGAATTCTTGACATTCCTGCTTCCTTCCTTGTGGTTTTGAACCTGTATCAGGACATCAGCAGTCAGTAATAGTCTCCTCGGTGCTTTGGCTTGCTCATTGTCATTTGACAAAACAAACCATCACTGATAGGAAGAGAGTTCAAAGGCCAAACTACTTCAGCTGAGAAGTGTTTAGGAATCTGTGGTAGGCTTACACTGCAAGGACAAGTAGGGCTGCTACAAAAACCTTGGGGTGTAAAAGCACTGAGGAAGTGGGGTTGGTTTTTTTTTTCAGCAGGGGTGAGAAATTCTCCCCCTCGCCTCCACAAGACACTATCCGGGGAGTAATCTGCTTTCTCCCAAAGAAGTGTAGATAGGTTCAACTTGGTAATGAATTGGAAAAGAGGCTTGGAGATCTATGAGCCACATTTATTGAAATATGAATTAGATGTATGAATGGCACTACTTTTGCAGTCCGAGATCCACACCTGGCACATCTACCTGAATGTAAGGCTTGCACACAAGAGCATGCCAAGGTTTAGACTGAACTGAGATAATTTAACATAGATCCTCAAAGGCTGTGGATTAGTCAAGAGAATTTGTACAAGTGTGCCACTTGACACTTGCTGACTTGAAGCTGCAGTTCCACCAAATGCTCACTCCCACATAAAGTTACACAACAGTTTGATGAAGAAACTTTGGTAACTAAGAACTTTTGCTATTTGGCTCTGGGAATGCCCCCTGAAGGGATTTGGAGGGTGGGAGAAAAGAAGGGCCTGCTCAGAATGCATCAGATGAAGGCAGGGGCTCTTCTCCATCCCAGCAAATTTTATCTTTTTTTTTAAGAAAATCTCCACATCAATTATATTTTCCATATCATGTGAGAGGAAATTGGTAAAGTCCTGTAGCTTCTGTGCACTAAAGTGCGTTTCAGGAATTGTTCACTTTCAGCCTCCAATGTTACGTACTGAATATTAGTTATTTAGTTTTCCGGACTCTAGAATTCTTATTTGCCCCATGTATGCAGCTCTATTGGACCTATGGCTGCCAGTTGTCCTACACATATAAGACATAGTTTTGAAGCATAGGTGTGTAGGTGTACCTCTAGGTGTACACTCTAGTTCTTAAATCTAACATAAACCTTTAGCTGATGTTGTGTTCAAATCTGTTATTTTTTCATTTCTTCTTGAAAGTCTTTCCCCATAAAGTAGGGGAATCCTCTGAGTCTATTCCTCATACTGAAGTGATGCACTATATGATAGCCCATGTTTGGCTCCCCAGAAAATATAGGAATGTGCTCAAACTGTCATTCATGTACATCTTGGCATATTAACCTGGATTTCACCCTCTTGACTGGTCTCAGGCTGATGCATTTCTGGGCTAGTGAAAGTTTATGCCATGTGACCTAAAACTTTAGATGTCACAACATGCCTTGAAAGCTAAATATCATGTCACAGATAGCTCTCCATGCAAAATTTGTAGGTACATTCTGAGACAGCATGAAAGTTTGTGTTGTTAGAAATCTAAAACCTATCTAAATTAAATTCTTTGTGAACAATATCAGTTCTTCTGGTATTAATATTTTAAGCCAACCAATAAGTAATTTGAATTAGGAAATAAGAATATAGACTATAATTAAAATGAGAACATTACAGTTCTGAATGTTTTGGTAGTAATGATGTCCCCACTCAATAACAAAACTGAACAGCTTTATAAAGCAGATTGTCTAGTGAATAATTAGTTATTTAGATAGATAGAGATTGGTTTTAGGAATATAAAAATATTCAGATGCCATATTTGTCATGTTCTCGTTTCATAAATGAAAAGAGGAAGAAATTTTTTACAATCAGGATGGTGAGATGCTGGAACAGGTTGCCCAGACAGGTTGTGGATACCCCACCCCTGGAAGGCCAGGTCGGATGGGGCTTTGAGCAGCTTGACTTAGTGAAAGATATCCCTGCCCATGGCAGGAAGGTTGGACTAGATGACCTTTGAAATTTCTTTCCATCCCAAATTGTTCGATGTGTCTATGATTTATGTATCATTTCCTGTTTATTTCTCTCTCTGTTGGCTTAGGACTGTCTGCTTCTTCCTTTCTGTAAGAAAAGCATTGTACTCAGTCGACTCTTCATTGCTACATCTTGCACAAAGCTCTGCTCATGAGAGCCCATGTGCTAACCTGGTGGAGCACAGCATCTCAACTCATGGTTTTTTTCCTTGGATATCCTACCAACCAGCTTGCAGAAAGCAGATTGTTTGGCTTCCAGCATCCAAGACTGGCTTTTGAATTCAATGAGACAGACACTTTGCTGGCAGCAGAAGGAAAACTAGTTATTTCACCTCATTTTGAGTCCTGTTCAGTACTTTTCCATCTATATTTTCAGTGTCATCAATAACCAGTACACCTGAAAGTAAGCAGATGAAGTGATTTAGAGCCTTAGGAAGTTACTACCACTTTTTAGATTCTTAAAATGGATTTTCAGGATTTCACTGGATCCTTTTGAAAAAAAATGGGATCACTCTGTCCATCTCCACAACCACATGACACAAATTGATGAAAAGTGATTCTGAAACATCAATATTTTAATGAAAAATGTCATTGAAAAATCAGAAGTCAAGAGATTTCTCCCACCTGTCACTGAGGGTTTTGTAAAATACCCAATTGTGATGAAGGACAGCAGTCTCCTTTTTAAGATGGATAAGCAAGGATCTGAGCAAGCCAATTCATTTCACATAACTCAGTAATGCCTGGTATCACATAGCAGCAGGTCTGGGAGGCTGTTTGTCAGGGGAGGATTTGAACTTAGGGCTTAGAGGTGAATACTCCACATTCCAGTAACAGCTTCCTGAACCAACCTTTCATGGGCTGCTCAAACGCTGCTCTCTGGTTTTGAGACTCTAAAACCTCTCTCCACTCCCAACACTTAGCATGTCCAGGTGCTGACCGTTTTGTTTTACAGCCTGGCTCCCCCTGGCTTTTGTAGGATTTTGTTTTGTGTAGCCTGGGCTCACCTTGAATAAGCAATATAAATTGTCCCTGTCCTTTAGACAAATGGGAGGGGCAGTTTTCCACTGATTGGTACAGATAGTGCTGTGCAAGGTGGGCTAGGACCCCTGCACTCAGAGGAAACTCATACCATTTTTGCCTTTGATGGGAAAACTTACTCCTATTTGTTTTGATCTGGAGGCAAAAGTCTAAATTAACACCCTCTGTGCTGGAGGCTTTGCCTTGAACTTCCCCTAAATTTGAGGTAGTGAGGTAGTGTGAGTTGAAGGAGAATTAAATAAACTGATAGCTTCAGGTTCATTTCTGGTTTTAGACATACTTTTTTTTTTTTTTTTTCTGAGAAAATTACTTCTTTGTTTGCTTTCTTAGAAAGTAGTGGTGACTTCCTTGGTGAGAGAAGATATTAATGGCAAATGTGTCTTTTTTTTTTTTTTTTTTTTATTAATGTTTTAGCCACTCCCAATCTCAAAAATACCCATTTCTGAAAAATTAAAAGCATTCATAGTGATTATTCTTGACACCTGATTTTTATTCTGCTTTTCCTTCCCTCAGTAGCTGATGATAATCTTTGTACCACATACAAAGTTTTTGGAAGCTGAAAATCTAAGCCAAACTTGTTTCTCAGATGATTTAATGGTAAGTGTTGAGACAAATGATTCTATTATCTTTAATGTTTGCATTTTAACATTTTTTTTTCCAGATGTGATTTAATGACAAGATGCTGGAACCAAGAACCTCACAACAGACCTACTTTTTCTTATATCCAGGACAAACTGCAAGAGATAAGAGACTCTCCACTGTCCTTTATCCACTATCTTGCAGAGAAAGAGGCAGTAACTGGAGTCATCAACCAAGCTTTTGAAGGTGAGTCTGGGCCAGCACCTGCTGTCCCCATGGCCTCTTCCCCATGAACAAAGTGGGATTCAGCAGTTCTTTTCATTGCATTTGTCACTGCCTCAAATTATCTGCCTATAAAATGGAAATGGCAGATTAACCTCTCCTGTAACGAACTTGTAAATATTCATTAGGTATGATGCATTTGGTAAAGCACATATAAAATTACAAAGCAAAAGACCCTTATGAGGTTGCAACTGAGCCTGCCTCACAGAGGCATCCAGATTGCCTCTAAATTTTTGATACTTCATGACCCTGTTCTGCTAAAGTAAATGCTTAAGTTCCTTGTACAGCCAGGAGAGCTTTAGAAGGCTTCTGGGTAGAAATCTGTTCCAATTTCAAAGGCACCTACTCCCTCTCTATCAGCTAAACATGGCAGTTAGGCACTTCCTTTAGGAATACTGATTCCATAGTTGCCTGAAAGTGAGGCATAAATTAGATGCCTAAGTAAGGCAGCCTTTATCCTAGCCTGAGCTGTGATAGCTAAGCCAGGAGTAACATCACACCTGTGCTCTGCACATTGTGAAAGAATAAAGCTAGGTGATATTAGGGAAGATATACTTAAGACATAGAACACAACAAAGTTCAATTATCTAAGAACATTGTTAAGGTTGTGAAGATAGGAATTTAAAAAAAGGCTGATGCTAAATTTGAAATTGTTTGTGTAACTGTGATTCAAATCATCTAAACATGGAAATGAACATCCTGACTGGGCCAGAACAAGAAACTTTTCACATTCTGTAGTAATTCCTGGCTGGCTAAATCTTGGGAAATAGTGAAGTCTTAGTAAACAACATGATCTGAAAATCTGTAAAAAGAAAATTTTTATAATTTGAAATATTTCACTTTTATTTCACAGGATGTGTTTGGTTTTGGTGTGGTTTTTTTTTTGTTGTTTGTTTGTTTTGTTTTTTTAGTTTAACCTGTTTGCATTCTATGGTTTTCTACTGAAAAATATTTCCTGTTAAAAGAATTACTTTCCATTCTAAAAAACCAAAACCTAGTTGTTTCTAAAATGTCTAAAGGCTTTATTTTGTTTCATGCTTTTTTTTTTTTTCCCTTCATGAAATATTATTGACCTAGGAACTCATCCTGCTTCATAAACAGTTTTGATACATCCATATCTTGTGATTTCCTAAAAACTTAATGATCCATTCCAGGCATGATGCAGAACTCAACAACATAGTCATTTTTCTGCAGGACTCTACCTATATTCACTTCACTGGCATTGTCCAATGCTCAGTTAATGAGAGTCTACTTGATATTTTGCTAATCTTTATAATTTGGTGTAGCTTTACAAATGTCAGCTTATCCCCATCGTGATTTCTTTCTGTCAGATCCAGTCTGTGCATGACATGTTTATATGTCATGACAAGACTAAAGACTTTTATCAAGACAAGATAGATCCAAACTAAGACAGCACTGATAACCTCCCATTTCATGATTTTTAATAGATGATTTTGCACCCTTATTCTATAATGAAAAGCTTTGTGTATTTGCATGTAGTGTCATTTCCTAGTTTCTTTAAGGGCATCTTTGCTCTGAATAGTGGAGTTCAGGAAAGAGATACTTAATCTGGCACAAATCTAAGCCTGGCATTAGCTCAGGAAAGGAGTACAGCCAACTAATTAGTCACTATGCCCAAGCTAATAGGCATTACATTTTGGATGGACTTTATCTCACCTACATGCAGCTGTATAGAAGCTAGGAGTCTCATCTAAGATACTCTTCTAGATATCTCTGTAGTCAGAAGCAGAAACAAATATGTCCAGAGAGTGACAACTCCAATGTTTTAGGTGTGTATCATAGCACAAAAAGGCTCACCTTTTGCCTTTCTCTCCACTGATGATGGCTGGAATCTAGGTGACTTGCCATAGTTAACATGGATACTGCATCTCGGACTAGATGTTTAATTTTCAGGTGGCTACAGGAACACAACATCCACTGGATAGAGGGCTGTTCTGATTCAACTGCTTGCATCTACTCCTGAACTAGTGTGGTTTCTTAGCTCAGACATCTTTGTTCTCTGTTCCCTAACTCCACGAGCAAGAGAGACATGAAAACTAAGGCAGTTAATAAATTCTTGTGGCATTACATCAATATCTGTTAAAATCTTTAGCAGAACTGAGACTTAAATATGAGGATGCCCTTCTGCTGTTTGGAGCTAGGGAAAGAGGCTGGAATATAGGGGTCATCCTTTTGGTGGAGCAGGTCTGGCACAGATATAACATTCAAGGACTTCAGTTTCAGTGCTTAACATGTGCCAGCTAAGTATGGCTTTTCCCCTGCTGTTACCTTGTTCAATCTAGGCAAATCATTACTTTCACTGGGATGACAAATATATATTCTTAATGTAAAAAAAATTATATTGCCAAAATTTCAGGTTCTGTCACACAGCAGAGGTCACAGAGAAAAAGCCATTACTTTGTTTGTGAGGGGCAAGAATAGCATTCTTAGAAATGGCCAAGTTCTTGGAATGGAAAATATGGATTGAAGCTTCCATGAAAAGTTTCACTTTGAATGGTTAAAATTTGAAAAAATATTTTAACACAGAAAATGTGGTTGTATAATGGACTTTTAGGGTAGTCTTAATCATAGTGGTACACCATAATATATGTTTTATTTAGGAAATCTGTTGGCAGTGGTCACTTTTTAAATCACACTCCATTAAGCCTGTTCATAATAACCTAGTTGGTAAAATCTAGCTCTATTGTAAGCAAGGCAATTCAATACAGGCAGAGCTTTGACAATAGCTCTCAGAGCCAGCCTGTTTTGCTCAGCACGCTCTCTCCCTTAGCCTCTCCCCACCAGATGCCCTGTTCCCTCTTGTGGCTTTCCACCATTCTTCCCTTTCCATAAGGTCTGCTCAGCTATTGTTGCCACAGACCCACTACTAGATCTGCATTGGGATGGGAAGACAAACCAACTCTTTTCATGATTCTATTCAATGTTTTCATGCTTCAGTGCTCAAAACTACTCCTTAACTTCTCCTCTGGCTCACTTGGTGATTTTCAAACGGATAATGCCCATCAGGAAACAGCGTCTCTTGAATTTTATTCATCCACATATCATTCTTTCATTTAAATGTGTTTTAAGACACTAAATTATTGATAAACTCTTATATGCCTCTATAACACACATACTTATTTCCCCATATATTCATAGTTCACCTCTTACGTCCCTCTTTCCCCAAGGACAGTCTTTAAAAGTTCATTAAAATATTATGCTGAGTACTTGACTGAAGGCCTAGAGTCCTGGTGATGTCTTAATGTTGCTGGATTATCTGATCAGGGATACATATATGTCAGTTTTCTGTAGCTCTCCAGCCTTAAATTAATTCAACAGTTTTTCTGTCTGCAGAGTGAATCTTGTGCAGCAGACTTCAATCCAGAAGTGCGATTGATCTAAGCAAGAACCAGCAATTTGTGTTCTAGTCAATCTTCCAGACCAAAATGCGTGTTCCATTATGTCCCTGTCATAAACAGTTCAGGGCATGGAATACATTTCACTCTGTGATTTATAAAACACTGTATAATAAGCAAGCTATTTTATAAATTTGTATTCATTTTTAGCTGGGACTAAGTGAACTACTTCTTGTGTTTGTTGTAGTAGTAGAAAGAATACAGCCGAAATAAATAATCCAAAAGACTGTTCCATGATGGATTGTCCTGGACAACATTTTCCAAAAAAGTTATGCGGTCATTGGCCTTTGTGTGTAATGAAACTCCTGTCATGAGCCTCCCGCCAAGAAATGCTTGCTCTCACCAGGAGAATTGCTTCCAAAAGAAAGAGCCAAATGTCAAGCAAAATGAAATGACAGGCCTCAAAATAACTATGATACTTAGCCCTGTGTGGAATCATACATCTTCCAAATTCTGTTGAGCCTTACCTACTTGTCAGTAGTCACAACTTTAGCAGGTCCATACACACTGTTGGTGCTATTTCATAGGTGGGAGAGATGGAAAACGTTAGGTTTTTTCTCAACAATAATGCCAGTGCAGTATGACACACAGATTGCAAGTGTGGGTAAACTAATACAGGCAGTATGTTAGTGGTCTGGACAGCATGCTAACAGGATAACATGGGCATGGCAAAGGGGACACTGGATTCACTATTGCCAGAGCTACACTTCTAAAGCAGACATCAAGTGGCAATAAATATGCCTGAGCAATACCAGCAGCTCCTGGCACTGCTGCTTTGGAAGGGAGGGAAGCAAACTCTGGATAAGGAATGGGTCTATCAGTTCAGAGTTTTTCCTTCTTGCCCTCACAGACTTTCCCAGGACACTGGTTATGGGCATTAAGTAGCGTTAACATGTTTTTGAGTCAAGGAAGCACTATTCAACTGGAAGACTGAGACACCAGTGGGTTTTGAATCCAATGGGAATTGACTGAACAGAGGTCCCGTCACCAGAGTCCCCATTCATTGCTGAAAGATAGGCTCTTCCTCCAGCTTCAAGAAGTGCAAATGAAATGTCATGAATCAGCTTGCTAACAGGATGGCCCTGCATTGCTGTAAAAATATCCAGTCCATCTATTTTCAGACATAACTTTTTACATTTACACATACAAGACAGCACTATATTTTTTCAGGTCCCAAGCGTGCCCCTTTACGGATGGAAACACCTGTTTGTTTTGGCAAACGTCTTTGCCGACATCAGACAACTGGGCATTAAGCAGCTGGAGCGGCTCCTTGCCTTTATGACACAGGAGGACTATTCTTATCAGGACTGCTTTCCACAACCTCTTTTGGACCTATAAGGAAAAAATGTCTAATTGCTCAGAATCTGTATCAGAACACCATGTTCTTACTGCTAGAAGTGACTCTTCTGACAAGAGGACATGCAGAGCAGTTGAAGGGAACCTGAGAAAATCCAGGGTAAAAGAATGAAAGGAAACACATTTGGCCTCAAAAGCATAATTTTTAAATGCCTAAGATGGAGATGCTGCTTGAAAAATGTGGGAAGATAAAACAGTTAGAATTTTGTAATGTTTTCTCATTTTTCTTTCCAAATCCAGTCACTTGGTGCATTTAGTTTTTCCAGCAATTAAGTTACTTGCTAAAAATGTCACTTGTTTTTGTTTGTTTGTTTTTGTTTTTTTTTTTTTTAATCCTCTGTGCAAAACTTTGCATTGAGGAGATTTGATATTAAAATCTGGAATCGGCTATTTCAGTGTTAATTAGATGTCTGCCCTCTCTGCAAGCTGAGTAGTACTGGTTTGCTGTTCTCTGTGTGAAAGTCATCAGTTTATTTTCCTAAAACCAGCTGCCTTTTAAAAACTATTCTGCACACCTCTCTGAACTTAAAGTAATCACTTGGACAAACGGAAGCTTCTCTAAAGCAGATGTGTTGATAAGAGACATTTTTAAAACCTTGTATCTAGTCTCCTTTGTATTTTTCTTAAATTCAGTAATCCTCTTCCCCACTTAGCTTAGTGAGTGGCTGACCCAAAGCCAGCGAAGGTCAGAGAAAAGGCTTCTTCCAAAACAGTGAGTGGTTACAACACTGCAAGAAAAGGGGGACTTGGTGGAGGGATTATTTCTTATTTGTCCCCTAGACAAATGCTGTTTGATTCCAGAGAGCGCACATGAGCCATATGATACTGCAAGGAAAGTCATGCTAATGCTTTGCCTTGGACTGGGAAAAAAAAAAATAAAATTGGATGATCTGATATTCTAAGAGCTGACATTTGTGTAGTATGTGTGTATAGATAAGCAATTAAAACTTAGGCATTTGCTTATGCTAGCTCTCTAGGCTGCTTGACAGTTCAGAGGATGTTATTATGTAAAGGTAAGGATGTGAAATAAGCATCTCCACAATTTCTCCTTTCTCTCTGCATTGAGTGTAAAGGCAGCCTAGGCAAGGAGCTTAAATTGGACACATAAGATCTGGGTAATTAAAACTTTGTAAAATGAATCCTGCTTTGTGACTTAGAGAAGGGGGTGCTTTCCTATTTATATAGTCTTATTGTATTGCAGTAAATGTGGAACTGGCCTTTTTTGGTGCTCTTATATTATCAGTGATAATAAATAAGATAATAAACAGGTTTGTATCTGTATTTCCCAAGACAGCTTTTTGTACACAGAGGTTTCAGTCCACAGATCTCTGAAAAATCTATTAAAAAGAAAGACAGGCAGTCAATGCTTCAAGAAGTTTAGTGCAGTGGAAACGTGGGATGAACAAAATTCTCACTTTTAGCACCTTTATCGTCTGACAGAGTAGCAAAGCTCAGTGAGTCACCCTCAAATCATTCAAGATCATGTGCTTCATTAGACAGGAAACACAGATATATCTCCACTGATATATAATACAGAGTGGAGTATTAAAACGGATATATATTTGTTCTATTTATATTCCTACTGGCAATGTGCAGAAACTGAAACACAGCACCTCCAGCTCCAGGTGGCCAGCAGGTATCAGGAAAATACTCCCTACACAGGAACTATCTCCTTGAGCTAACCAACATATGTGAGGTGCAGAAGTCAGGGTTCAACAGCCACCTTTTTCACCCCTAACAAAGATATGTCATCAAGCGCATCTTTTGACTGTGTTCAGTGTGGGGTATGTCTTTCAGCCATGCCAGTAAGTCAGGCAGTTGCTTGTTTGCTACCACATACTTTGTGTGGCAGAGACAAAGGGCAGGGTGTTTTATGAGAAAAATAGGAGGATATTAATGTCAAAAAGCAAATGTGGCTGCACTTCAAAATACCTTACCATATTGAAGGTGCTAAGCATCATATGGGATTATGTTACCCAGGATTAGTAACAATTTAGGCTGGCTACTTAGCTGGTGTAAATCAGTGGCATCCCACTGGTTTCTATGGAGCTTTGTTAACTTGTGCTAGCTGAGGATCTGGCCTTCAACTAGCTGTAATAGAAGATCAGAATCTCTAGATCAGTTTGTTCAGTCTCTACCAATCAGCTTTTTTACTGACATTTTTTTCTTCTTAAGAGTTGTCACCTTCTGAACTTAAACATCCAAAAACCCATCTGCTTATCAAGACATCACAAAAATTTGCACCCTTCCAGGCAGGACTTCAAAACATGTTATGAGCCCACACAGCCTACCGAGCAGGCAAAGACACTCTGGGATCGCGAAGCAGGATAAGCAGCCGTCCTGCAGCAGGAAGCGGCCGACTGAGATGCTGAGACTGGGAAGGGGGAAGCATCGATTTTATCAGGTTGGGACCTGTCTCCTCAGAGGAGGCTAAGCAAGCAAACTCCATCCCTTGTTAGTATGAGTCAGGCGATCATAGTTTCTTGTGTCAGTTAATGTGGGGCTCTCTAGAGTAAGCTTCTGCCTACCCCTGGAAAGATGCGTTCTAATTGATTTACCTGCAGTCTGGCTCAGATGTTGTGATTTAAGCACACCACTACTAGGAAAAGTGCCATCAAGGTCAAAGCTGCATTCATTGAAGACCTGAGACAGGTATCTATGCAACTACAGTGCTGAGCTTTGAAGTTGCCATTTTAGTTTTTGGAAACAGTCTACCTGAGAGAGAGCACAGAGCTCAGTGGGAACCTGCTTCTTGGCAGAGTACTTCTCAGCCTGTACATAGCGCTGGACTGCCAGAGCTAGCTTGTCTCATGCCCTGAGCTAGGTGGTTTAAAGCAAACGTGGGTAACTCTACACTATGCAGCAGCCCACAGCATAGACAACCCTTCAGGGTTTAAGCATTTGGAGATGACTTTCCAGCACAACTTCAGATTCCATGAAGGTGTTCCTTGGACGCCTCCTCTCGGGGTGTTTTGGCTTCAGCCAGGCTTTGCTTGTGAAATCTGAGGGGATCACATCACATGATTTATCCTGCATTTACTCACGTATAACCCAGCTTGACTATACATCAATCAACTAATTTTAGCAATGTTAAAACTGAAAAGAAAAGAATATCTCATGAATATACTGACCTGCCTCCCCAACCCAACTTCCCTCTATCGTCCTTCAAATTCTTGGCAATTTTTGAAGGGGCTTCCAAAGATTATTCAGAATTCTCTGCATTGGCTTATGGCATCCTAGGACATTGGTGGTGCTTCTAGTCCTCACATTTTTGGGGGAATTTCAGAACATATAATGATTTTTTTCCCCTCAATTGCGCATTTTCAGTATCTTCTGTCTCCATCCATCATATAACTAAGTGAGCAAAATTTGCCTGCTTTGCTGTATTTCATGAAAGGCAAGCATTGTACTGCATAACTTGACATCTTTGCATAGATTTTTTGGCTTGTACAGCACAATGGTGCTAAGCTTTCATAGGTGCCGAACACTGCATAAAGACATGACGCAACAGTGAAGGAAAGACCACTTGTAGTTAAAAATCTCATTGTGAAAGTGGCCGTGTAGCTTATATGTGTCATGGCACAAGAGGAAATTAATCAACATTATATTGTTCTGTTATCTTTGGATAGGATAAGAATATTTTGCAAAAATAGTGTTTCTTGCTTATTTTGCTCCCAAAGCTCGAAAAGTAAAACCAAGGCAAAGTATTTGATTTTTTAGCTCTTTTTCTGTATAATGAGAAACACAGGGGCACATAGGCTGAAAAAGGATTATAATATTTTATATATTCTGTAGTTCTTCAGACCTGTTGGGGAAAGAATTAGTAATGTATCTATATATCTGGTAAAAATATCTCGGTGACCTCATACTCACATTTGTGTAAACATCACCTCATCAGTTCCAGATACTTATACAGGAAACAAATCTGAATGCTCCTCTAGTGTTCTATACTTAGGCAGGTCAGCCGGCATATGTCTGGTCTGTAAATACCCAGTTTTACTTGGGTCCTTATTTTAAGGTTTCTCTCCTAAGAGTTTGCTGCAAACATGCCCTCAGCATTTTCCAGTGTGCCTGAGGGCTCCCATTAAAAGCTTTATTAAACAAAAACAAAATACAAAGAAGAGCTGTACTGGTTGGTAAAGACTTGTTCGGGATTGAATTTCTAAATATTGCCATAATAGTCCAGAACTGACAAAGTGAGTATCAAATGATTTTTCGTAGCTGTCAGTCACTGTGGAATGTGACCACAGTTTGCTCTATGCCCCAATCCCCATCTTGCTAACAGGTTTCTAAAATCAAAATTATTCTGCAGAGTTTTCCTGTTAATCTTTCCTAGTGGACTCTAGCATGTGGAACAGACTTCTGACTTCATAGCTTGGGGGGGTGTGTGTGTGTGTGTGTGATTATAGCATAGTAAATTGTATGTTGCCTGGTGCAACAACACAACGCTTGCGATTATTTTGAACATATAACCTTGAATGTCACATGCTTAATTTTCCAGTTGTGAAGTAAAATAAGGAGAGAGTGTAATAAAAGAAGGCACGTTACAAAAGTAAATGCAAAAAATAGCAACAATTATAACTTGAGCCTTCAGTTAATAATTTTAACATTTTTAAAGATATATGCCCTGCAATAGATTTCAGGAAACTCTGTATACGTGAAAAACATCAAATTAGGGAAAAAATATTAAGTTTTTAGAAGTGGGAAGAACCCATTGGATTGCCAAGTTTAAGTTTCTAGAAAGACAGAATATTACAAGTCCTCTAGAGAGACAGTATATAATGATCTAGTAGATAGAAAACTGCCTATTATACAGGACTCTAGCAGTATTATTAGCAGGGTTACATGAAGGTACAGATTAAAATCACTTTGGCTTTATGCAGGCTATCTTTACGACCAAAAGAAGCAAGTCGTGTATTCATAACTGTAATGCTGCCTGTGGAGGTATGAATGGTGATGACCAGCCTTCCCTAAGTGATCTGCTTAAAGCTATAATCCACACAGGCAATAGCAGAAAATACTTTTGAATCACCAGTCCTTCTTTAGCTAGTCACTAGACCAACTTTCTCCAACAGCTATCTGATTTTGTTTGCTTTCTAAGGCTACATGTATATCACTGTGCTGTTGTCTTTTCTTGTTTTTTTAAATGTAGATAGTGATGTTCCATGTGCAGATTCGGACAGTATTCTTTCAGCTGTGATAATGGAAACAAGGAATCAAGAGGGCTTAAATTATTTGGTATTAGTCAAAGAAGGCAACGAAGATCAAGAAAGCAACAATTCTGCTGAAGTTAGTTAAGTCTGGTTCCCTGTGTTTGAAGGAAAGAGGTAAAGAAGAAAAAAAGCTCTACTAAAGAAGACATAAGCCAAGGAAAATATTCTGCACATCGTCATACTTACAGAGATGTCTTAAAAAACCCAGCAACTTTCTAAAACACTAAAACTACCAGAAAATATCATGAAGTACTGAATGATGTGTAGCAGAATAAGACAACAATTACTTATCTTTTGATTTTCTACATGTTATGGTTTGGGTGTTTCACAGTTTAAGGGAATAAAATTCAATCAGACAATGAGTGGTTTTATTGTGGTGTTGATGAAATCTACACAATCACATATGCCTTAGACACAGTAGTCCTTCCAAAAAAGAGAGTGTTGGTATGCTGTTACAAAGAAGGAACCTATTTGCTCATGAAAAGAAAAAGCTGTTGAAATCTGGCTTCATAGTGCACAAACAAGATTTTAAAAATTGAAAAATTAACATAAATCCTTACTGTATTTTTATGATCTCCAGATCAGAAAGCAATTGAAAAAGGGTGACTGGGGTGACTTGTCCACTGCTGGGGATGGTCTGTTTCACTATGTAATTTAAACAAATGCTTGCAGTCATCTTGAATGTTAAGTTGCACAGTGACTTATCTGTGAATCTAGACAGTCCTGTTTTCTTACATTTCTTTTCCTTTCCTTTCTAATGCTTATCATCCTTGCTATTTTTTATCAGACTGGGTGAAGTGAGATACTTTTCATTGATATGTTTGGAGATCAAGTCAAAGTATATAATAAAATGACATATAAATCATTACTAAATAAAAGACAGCGATAAGCTTTTTGGAACGTTTCATCATGAGCAGTAGCTTGAAAATTATGCAGAGCTATTCACTGATGTATAACAGGAAGCTAGAAACATGCTCTGTTTTTATGCAAATATTTGATAATGGGGGACACTGAAGAGTAGTAAAGGCACTATCTGATGTCAGAATGCATAAATTTTTAAGATGCAACTCCACTGAAATGAAGCTTCAAAAGTTTATTAAATGGAGATCCAACACAGATGAACAAGAAATTTGTTTTTTGACCATTTTACTCAAATGGAATAGAAATTGAGAGCTTTTGTATTAGGATTCTTCAAAGTCCCTGACAAAGCCCATTCAAGCAGTCTGTAATTATATATATATATATTTTTTGTTCAGCTACAAATGAGTGCAAAAGCCAGATTTCCTAATGGCAATTTCAGCACTTCACTATGCTCACCAGACCATGAGTGATGGATAAATATATAAATGCTGTATAATGTTTCCTTCCTCTTCAAGTGCTGCTTGATTGTTTATAGAACCGTACCTTCCATTTAAATAACTTAAGCAACGTTTGCTAACCCATAGCATGTGCTAGCCAGAAACCAGGAAGATCCCAGTTCTGTAGACACCCCACCTAGATGACTTGATGTACGTGTGCAATTCCACTTAACTGAAGAGGATTACTCAGTCAGCAAAAAACAAACAAAGGTTTTGAAAATGAACAGGACTTATATGATATCTTTTTCTTTAGCAGGAGATGCCTTAAATACTGACAACATTTTTTCTAGACAACAGCTTTCACAGGCCTCATGACCACAACTGTGATGTGATAACCCAAGTCAATTCATTATGGTGTAGATCTGAGTTGAAAAAGAATCATGTAAGAGCCTATCCAACATGGGTAAACTGGGTTAGTGGGCAATGAGCATCAGTGACAGTCAGCAGTCAGAAGCAGCACCCCTGAGGTCTTGAACTAGTCACAAATATGCAAAGTGGCACAGAAAGAACGGAGGGGAGGTTAAGTCTTGTTTTGTCCACATTTTATAAGTGTTGCAAGACAAGACTAGTTTTAATGGAGGATTTATCACAGTGTGATGAGAAAGAAAATGTCAAGTTTAACACATTGCAAACAAATGAAAGCTCAGGATATTGACCAGTGATCTATGCCTTTTGCATCTAATAGTATGAAAAATGTATTGGACTGGATAAAATACAAATCTCTTGATTCAGATCTAAGAATCCTGATCTATAATTTGCTGAATTCAGTGGAGGACACAATACCTAACCTTCCCCATAAATGCAGTGATCTAAGGCATGCTTGGTGATACACTGTCAGCTCTGAGCATGGTCCCACCCATTCTCCCTCTCTTATTTTCCTGCCTTAGAGAAGTATGCAAATGCAGCTATTCCATTGAGTTATGGTAAAGCTGAATATGTCGTGTGCAAACTTACCTCACTTGCATCCATCCATGATGCTTCTTACAGAGTTTCTTAATTCTTCACATTTCTGTATCACCTTCCTCTTTATACATCATCATTTCACCTTCTCTCTCATTGAAGTGATGCTTCCTCCCTTCCTTTAAACTCTTCATGATGGTTCATGTTTTACTCATTCATTCTTATTCACTATCAGGAGGACACCTCTCACCTTCAAGCAGCCAGCCTCTTGTGACAGTTTCCATAAGTACTTTTGGAGAAAGTAATCTGCACATGTAATCTGTCACACGTAAGAGGTGACAAGAATGAAAGACCTTTTTAGAACATTCTTTCTTGGGCCTGTATATGTGTCTGATAGTTGGTAACTCCTCCTGTGGCAGATCAAAGGAAAGAGGCAAGAAAGCTTTGAGTTCAAGTGTCTTGACTTTCAGGGCTACAGGTTCTTAAATGGGTTTAAGGGTGATAATATAATTTAAAGGAAATATGTGTTTAGGGGAGAAAAGAATCCTGACATATCAGAAAGGTTAAATGTGAAGTAAGGGTACAAGTGAAGCAGTTGTGGTGACCACACTTGTGTGGCGTACTGCTGAGACTCATCCTCAAATGTGGAAGCAATAATGTGCATTTTTACCTTCTTCATTTAAGGTGCACAGTGAGACTGAGTCTAGGGTGTGATATCTATGTAGTAAGAGGAATTCTGTCTGGATTCTCTTGTAAGCCAGAGGAATCTACCTAAATAAGAGGAGAAACATGTCCTGGGAAGATTCCCTCCGCAAAAGCTGGAGGAACCAGAAAGTGATGTCTGAAGTCTGAACCATAAATGCATGTGGGTTCTTGTCAGCAATTCCAAAAGCTTAACAAAAGCATTATTCTTAGGTTAATATAAAGTAGATGGATCCAGTCTTCACCTGCTGTAAATCAGGTTAAGTATGTTAAGCTATGCTGATGTACAGAGGTGGAGAAACTGCCTCCAAGACTTTAGCTTCTTAAGATTTGGCCTAATACAGGTAGACCTATGCCCAGCCAGTTCCTGAGCAAAAGATGGCTAATATCCCTAAGCCTCCTCCTCTCCACTTTATTGATGAGCATGACATTACATGGCATGGAATATCTCTTTGGTTCGTTTGAGTCATCTGCCTGGTTGTGTCCCCTCCCAACCTGTTCTGCACTCCCGGTCTATTCAGTGTGGGGGCAGAGTGAGAACCAGAGAAGGCTTTGATCCTGTGCAAGCACTTTTCAGCACTAATTAAAACATTAGTGTGTTACCAGTATTGTTTTGTTCGCAAATATAAAACATAGCACAAGACAAACTGCTATGAAGAAAAACTCCAACCCAGTACAGTCTCTAACCTGCACAAGAAAAGGAGATGTGTGCACCACAGCACTGATCAGGGGATGCCCTAGTTGGGTCTCAACAGTTACTCTCAGGCTCTTTCTCATTCCTTGATGCCAGCACAGACATTTGGTGAGATCACTGAGCAACGACGGTAAGCATACTTCTGGATGTGATACCACACACAACCCACTAGTGCTGGGCTCTCAGATGGCACTGACTGAACTCTGAGCCATGCTTGGACAGACATGGACATACTATGTGGCTTTAGTTGGCTTATTTAATCTCTCAGCTGCAGACCTGACATCCATATGAATAGAAAAATATTTACTGCTACCTATGAAAAGCATTTACTACAACATAACACAAATGCTCCGGTGATTAATTAAAGTCTGTAAATTGTTTTGTACATGTGAAGTGCCAGGGTAGATGTTACTTATTTACTAAGGAAGCATTTTTGGTGGCATCAATTCTAGGTCTGCTATCTTCAGTCCCCTTGGTCTACAGCAGGTGGTAACACCCAAATGTCAGTGCATTTCTGTTTTTCAGGGTTGCTTGCAAGAGCTTTTGAGCTGCACATACTGACAACAGATCTTTCCAAAACCTGTGTACCTCATGCTTTCCATTTGGGACTATGATAAAGATCCTACAAAGGAAAAGCCAATGCTTTATGACAAAAATATTGAGTCCTTATTGGGTCAATTATAAAGTTACGGATATTTTGCATGTAGCTGCTGCTGCAAGATATGCCAGGCTTCAGTGGGATCACTCTTATCCCCATGTGCCACAGAGGGAGTGCTCAGCAGTTTGACATGAGCTATGGGAACGTGGCTGTCAAGAGCTCTGGAGGGAAAACTTACACAACTTGAAAAGAGAAATTTTTGAGATATGAAAGGCAAAAGACATGTTTGCTTGTATCACATAAGACTGAAAAACATGGGGTGTCAAGATGATTCCTTTGCCTTTTTTATATTTAACAGTCAGGTCTCACCTCTGGGAGATTTTTTTGTCAGTCATTCAGTAGCATCATTCCAAGATTTGGGGAACTTAAAAATGACCACCAGAAAGGCAAAAGGTTGTGCAGCTACATTGCTAACACAAATATTTTCTACTAGTCTTTCTTACCTGCAAAAACAATAAAGGGGCCAAGAAAGGCAAAAGCTGAGTTCACCACAGCCTTGCTTATTTGAGAAACTTGAGCCAGGACTCAGGGCTGAGACCAAAATTGTTATTCCTCAGGTTTCCTGGTACCCTAGATAACAGAGACTAGTAATCTCCTCCAGATCGCAAGATCCCTCAGAATTCAATTCCCTCACCACTTGTATGGAAGGCACAAAAATCCTTACAGCAGGGACACTGCACCCTTGCTTCTCACAGCTGTTTTCAGCAGAGAAAGCTTTACCATATATTTGATTTGACCAATGTCTCCAATTTTTATCTTTTTATTTTTTTCTTTGACATCTCTGGCATGCTACTTACGATGTTTTGAGTCCTGAAGTGGCTTTACTGAGCATAATCGGGTGAAACTGACCCTCTGTGATTCAGGTTTAGGACTATGCATTTTAATAATAACTGTGAAGGCAAGCTCTCTTCTAGATTCAAATTTACTTCTTTCTACACAAAGCTGATCTTAATTCAGCCTATAACAGATGTGAAAATAGTCATTACAGAAAAGAATGTCTGTAAAATAGCCCTGACAGGTCTGTTAATGATTAAAAAGTTCTAATTTATCTTAATTTCTTTTAATTGATTATTGAAAGTTTTTCTTACACACACACACATTGGAGTGAGTTGCAGGAGCTTGCATATCAGGTGGATTTTTCAAACGATCATGGGTCTATTTATAATGACACTTGGCACCTCTAACTGACATTATGTTTTAACTCTAATAAATAACCAGAAACCCAGTGCATCAAAGCCAAGTGATGATGCCAAAATATTGTCATTATTGCCAGTGACATGACTGATACTGCCGTATAAAATAACCTTTTTTATAATGTGTTAACTTCTTTAGACGACGTCTTCCATTTGGAGGACATTCATCACTGCATTCTATCTTTTACGGTAAGAACAGAGCTGTAAAACAGCCACTCTCTGTTGGATATCAATCCCTTTTGCAATGCTGTTGACATAGGTGGATCTTCATTTTCCTGCTTTTTTTTTTTCTCTCCTGTTTTCCCTGGTTGTTCAAGTCACTAGTGCTCATTAGGTATGAGGCCACTATATTGTCCTATGCAGTACAGTAAGCAGCTACGATTGCCTCTTCATCTGTCCTATAGGAAACTCTGTTTAGTAGCACCAAAATCTCATGACACTGATTAATACCCTGGTGTATTTCTCTACATGTATCCAATTTTCACACCTTTCCAGGACAGTTGACCTGTTCTCAGTAATTTCCAGTCACAAATGTATTTAGCTTTCTCTCACAGAGAAACAGGAAAGGCAGAACTCTGTGAGTCACAGAATTAACCTTTTATGAGAATATCTTCTCTCACATCTTCATATTTCTTCTGTCTGACATCACCACATACCCAGGGATGGAAACCTACTCACACAGTGCAGCCTTGTGTTCTTCAAGTAAGACCATGCCAGCTTTGTGTTTTCCTTGGTTTGTCTGCTGACATAGGCTTTGTTATCTTAACAGAGATATCACTCCATAATTTTTGAGTCTGCTGCTTAAAGCATGAAGAATTATCCCTACCTGAGTCCACTAAAACAAGGTTAGTGGCCATGATAAAACACAGTGAGTTATCAAACACATCCTCTTGCTTACCCCACTCAGAGATGACTCTTGGACTTAGTGGCAGCATCACCAGGTTAGACACTGACATATCACAAAAACAAGCTGAGAAGGGACTATTGGTTCCCTTCATTAATACAGGTATCAAAAGTGAGGGAAAACGAAACATTTCAAAATAACATCTTTGTTCACTTAATCACGTCGTTTTGCAGCAGTTAAATTTAGGGGGTCACTAAGGGCTGGGTGATGTGGCACCAGGAAAAGGGTTTGAACTTACTGCAGTTCAGTTGCCAGACCTGCATGCAGTAGTCACGCTGCCACCAAAATCAAGCTTTCCCACTCCTCACTTTCTGGTTGCTCCCATTTTTTTTCAGAACTTTTCTCCAGGGAATGCTTTCTGAAATGCCTACCTGTTTCCATATAGAAATTTATTTCTGGGGAAAAGTGTTACTAAAAACCTCTTCAGCATTCTTTAATTCAATTTTATATTATATGATGAGTAAAGTACTTAATCTTGATGGAAGCAATATAAGAAAAGGTAGTGACAAAGTGACTAGACCTGCAAGTACCCTTTTGCTACCGTGTTTGCGCAGTTGTGTTTTGGCTCAGATCACAGACTCCTGCAACTTCAGTGTAGTGTATAGTTTCTGGGGCATGAGAAGCAAAAAAAGAAATGCAAGCAAGAAGATGTCTTTTAGAAGACAGGCCTATATGCAAAGAGGTTGGACTGTGACTGTTACTCTGAGGACTATGCAAATATAAAATGTGCAAATTCTTACCTGATTTACATGTTGGGTTTTTTTTTTAAATTGCAAGAGTGGCAAGTTAAGTGGCAAAGCAAAACAATAAAGTGCCCTGGGAAATACACTCCCAAAGAGAGTAAACAAAACCAAATACAAATGCCCTCTTAAACACAGGATTTGCATTTTCTTAGCAGAATAAACTCTGTGCCTTGACTCTGTGCTCTCACTGAAGTGGAGGTCATGGCTAGTGACAACTGGGAGCTGTTCCTGGAGGCTCTCTTGCCTTTTTAGGTTATGAGGGTCTCTGTGAGTTTAGGATAATATGATTGACGGCTCCACTCCGGCCCCAATTAGCACCCTATAATTTATTAGCTTCTGCTTTCAGATTATGCGCTAACTTCACAAATATTTCAACCACGGAAACAGCAGCTATCAAGTGTCTCTTTCCTGATCCAGCTCACTGGGACAGCAGTTAAATACAAGGAGAGAGCTGTGCAGGTCTGTCAAGAGAGAATAATCATTTGTATCTGTGCAACTGGGGCTGTCGCAGCTCTTTAGGACTCAGCTTGTGGAAAAAAAAAGGTTGTTCAGCTGTATAGGGGATTAGGGCTTGGTTCCTACCACAGGAATATGGTGCGGGAATGAGGCCAACATGTAGGCTTTTCCAGAGAGGGTCTATGTTTGTGTAATTCTGTTTATCATAGAAATACTCCATGCAAATAGCACTCATAGGAAAGTTTGCGTCCTTCCTAACGCTGTTCCTTTGCTCCTCATTGCTGCAGCATCAGGCCAGAGTAGTAAATGTAGGAGGGAGGAGACTGGGTGAGGCAGGAGAACAGAGATGGGATGGTGAGATGGAGAGTCAGGGCTGGGATCAGAAGTTGAGGACACGTGAAGAAGTTGGGAGGGTGTGATGAATGAGGAGGGCTCCTTACACCCATACCCGGACCAGGTCAGCAGTGGGGAGATGAGGCACCCTCAGTAACATCCAGCATGATATTACATCTCCTAATGTGACAGCTCTCCTGTTTGGTATTTATCCTGCCTTTACCATGAATGTGAGTAAGCAACTAACACATCCCTAATGACACGCTCCAGTCCTCTGTCAGCATGTGTTTTTGTGGGCTGCAGGCAAAGGGAGGTGCTCGTGCATGAGTAGGGCTCAGGGATGCGCACCCCTGCACCCTGCACTTCTGCTTCCTGAACCGCTGCACCCCGCACAGGCTCCTCCAGCACCTTCTTCCCCTTCACCTGCAGGACCTGATGCAGAGAGGGCAGGGGCAGGAGAAGGGGGACGTGGCACCTTGTTGCCTCTCTGTTGCAATCTGCGTGAACAAGTTTAGTGCACATTAATCACGGGTAATGCCTGACTCAGGAAGTGGTACAAAGTGCACTGCAAAGGTAACTCCTGTATGATTAGAGATGGACATGAACAGGGGACCCCTGCTAGCCAGAGCTGCTTGTCAGTACAGTCGGTTTAGAGAACAGCCTTACTGTGCTGGGAACTAAATTAATAATACAGTTCCCAAGACTGTAGCCCCAAAGCTTAGTGGCTAACTGAAGTAAAGCTTTTTACTTTTTTCTTTTTCTTTTTCTTTTTCTTTTTCTTTTTCTTTTTCTTTTTCTTTTTCTTTTTCTTTTTCTTTTTCTTTTTCTTTTTCTTTTTCTTTTTCTTTTTTTTTCTTTTTCTTTTCTTCTTTGTTTTTCTTTTAACAAACCCTTATTTGCATTTCCCTATGCAAAATTCCCTAGCCTACAAAACTGATACCCCACTCCTCCAAATAATCACAAACCAATTCTCTCTCCTTCCCCTGCTGCAACTGCTCCTCTGGGTGGCAGGCCAGGGAAGCCAGCCAGGACACCACAATCCCGCAGAGGAGCTGGCTCACCCTTCTGTAATCAAAAGGGCACGTTAATTACAACCCTTGCCCAGAAAAAGATACACAAGAACTGCCAGTCAGATAACCCTGGTGCATCCAAAACTACCAGCACCATTTTCCTCTCTTCCAGGAAGGGACCAACCTTTAAGCACACGCTAGAGCTTGTCATGAACCTAAATAGGACTTCAAAGGGAAGGCGAGAAGGGACTGCACTCCGTCCTGACCCAAGGAGGAGACAGGGCAGATACATTTCCCCAGAGACGGGCAGCACACAGTCCAAGGGAGGCACAGGGAAGGCACAGGGGATTACTCAGACTCTCTTTCACTCTCTCTCTCCTTCCCTCCTCCTCCTCTGCTCCTATGAAAACATGACTGGAAAAGGAGGTGGGAAGTAAGCAATGTCACCCTAAAGCTCTCTAACATTAGACTGTAAGTGCAGGGGCACATATATATGTCTAAGAGCTCCATGCTGCATTCTTGCAACTGCAGCTATACTGAAGCAAAACCCTCGCTAAAATAAAGTGGGGTCTGTGACTACAAATATTACGTCCCATCCCGTGTCCATCCTTCCCTTGACAGATCACTATTAACCTCAGAGTCCATTAAACCAGTATTTTAATCTTTGTTCCTTCATGCTTTGGTAGTTTTCAGTTCTTTTCAGAATGGGAAATAAATGTCTGCAGTGAGTAAGCCCAGGGCTCACTTTGTGAACTCCTACAAACTGCTCTGGCTCGGCAGCAGCGGATACTCTCGCTATGCCCACTACTGCCGTGCTCTGCAAGCAGATCCCCTCCCTCTGCCTCCTACCCTACACTCTGCACGAACGGGCCGGGAGCTGTGTTTGTTCGTCTGTCCCAGACGGGCTAGTCTGCTTGTCAGGTGGGTAGCTAGAGAGCACAGGCCAGTGCTAACCTGAGTGACACTCGGAAAGGGGCCGCAGGAGGATCTGCTCTTCAGGCTGCAGGAGCAGCGACTCACAGCCCTGCTCTTTTGGTGTGTGACAAACAGGTGACAGATAAGGCATATGTAACATATAGGAAGGATTTCTTTTGTATTTTCAGATTTCCTGCAAGCATTCATGATTAAGCAAGAAATAACCTATGATGCAAAGAGGAATAAAACAGACTTGAGAAATGGCACCAAGGTTATTTGCACTTACTGCATTAGGAGCTGTGGCTCCAGTCCTGCAAAGACACATGCCCAAGTCTTAAAGGTAGGTGCTGTGAGCAGTCCCATTGGAGACAGAATAACAGAGTGAGCAAAACGCTGCAAGGATTAGACAAAATAGGGCAGGCGTGCTTTCAGACTGCAGTCCATCTGGAGTAGGAGCATTTTTAAAATGCACACTTAACCCCTTAAACCACAACCTTGACTTTGCTGTTTGGATGCTTTCACAACACAACAATAAAAAAGAGTACCTAGAGGGCAAATATTGAAACCAATATTCATGTATTCATTGCATAAATTCTTGTGTTTGAAAACATTCACAGACAAAATGAATTGTAAATGCCAATGAAGTAAATCTGTTTTGTGCTTACATGAGCATTTCCAAACATATTTGGGCTGTATTGCCCAGCACTCCTCATTATGGATTGCAGAGGTGATGGGGAAAAAAGAAAGAAAAAAGAAACTATTGTAGTGAAGCACAACCAATGATAGAGCCATATTTTTTTTTTTTTAAAAAAAAAAAAACCCTTTAAAAACAGCCTAAGAAAACCCACAGGCAAATGCTCACAGAATGATCCTGTTATCTCCAAGCCTCTGCAGCAATAAAGTTAAATGCCATTTTTAGTTACTTTTCTCCTGCAAAATGCTGCTGCCTTCTTGATAGACACCTCAGAACATTTTTGGTTTAACCAGTAATATAAATTCTAGAGCCCTTCCCTTGCCCTTTACAGTTTTCTGGGGCTCTGGCTAATTGGAGGCTGAGGGCGAAATGCTCAGGGGTATGTCTGGCTGAAGAAATCACGGCAAGTCACCTCCTGCCATTTGCCGAGCTCTGGCCGGGGATGCTCTGCACACATTGCTCCTTGCCAGCTTCTCACAGTATTTACTCACACTGCTTTATTATACTCTTACTATTAGGATTCCTATACTTTCCCAGAAATGGAGTTATTGCTGAGCTGAAACGTAGGAGAAGTGAGTTTGGGTTATTCATAACTCCATTTCTGACACATGATGAACATTATGTCAGATTATGTGAGAGTGTCAGTAGGTAAAAACTCTCACCACGGAAGTCCATTCTGCTGCTTCTCTTAGTATGAGAGGGATAATGTTAGGACTCTATTCTTACATGCATAAAACTTTGTTAGCCTTTGAAGACATTACATTAAGAAAAAACAGGGGGAAAAAAAAAAACAAAAAACAAAACCCAAACACGGTTGTGTTGAGATCCGATATTTTGCATGTAAAAAAGTTAGCTTTAAGTCTAGGGGGAAATTGACACTCCATTTCTGCACTGTTTCATTAATTATTCATCACCCTGTAATAGCATTTTAATATTGCACTAATAGTGCAATAGCAATGCTAAATGCTACAGTTCCCTCCTCTATTAGCTTCATGATGAACCATCTGTTATTATGGAGCAGAACTCTTACTTTAACCTATTTTACAGACACCATACACTAAAATGTAGCACTGCAACAATCTTGCGTTTTCTTAACTTTTGTATTTATCACTGTAGTTTTTACTCACGAAGAAAATATTTTCAACTGCTAGGATTTCTATTTATCTTTACTGCAAAGTAATAAAATAATTCACTTCATCCACATGACGGGTATTTTTCCTATTTCATCCTGAAGTCTCCAGTTTGCCTCATTTCTCTTATTTAGCTTTAATTCTTCATTAAAGCACACAGGGTGAAAGAAGGAGATACCTTTAATGCAGCTTTCCTACTGTTAAATAGATATCTTATCCCCCCTTTCAAAACAATGAAAAAATTATTAAAGTGACAAAACGACAGCGACAAGTAGACAAAGAGAAATGTTAGAGGCAACCCAGACCTATCGTCCATCATGTGCCTTTCCTTCTGGCGTTTCCCATAAAGGCTGTTGGGTTGAGGGCATGCTGTTCTTCACGGGTTTCCTTCCTCCCCCTGCTTTAAGAGGGTTTTACTTTCACCAGAAAATGTGTCTTGTAGAAAAAAAAAAACAAACAACAAAAACCAACAAAAAACCACAACCAAACAACCGTTATATATCCAATACAAATGTTGTGCCAGACTCTGAGAAGTGCCACCTTGGTTTTCGTGTTTCTGGGGTTTGAGCAGTTGTGCGTGGAACAGCTGCATCTCTGTAAGCCCAGGGCAGGTGGCCCCAGCCACACACTTGCCACTCAGAACCACAATGCTGAAAAATCTGACCAGTTCCTTAATAGTCCAGAAATGTTCATGAGTTCCAGTTTCTTCTCCTTTTACTTTTCTATAATAAAGTAAAAATCCAGTTCAAAACTGCTAAGTAGCTTTCCCATGTTTGCATTTGAGAAATAATTTTCGCTGTCATAAAAAAATATTCACACCCTAAAAAAAAAAACCCCAAAAACCACGATTTCCTCTGCCCTCTGTATGAAGGCCAGTGGTTTTGCATCACCATCCATGACGTCATTTGACTCTTTTAGAGTAGTCTGACCGCAGTTCTGGGTGTGGGGTCTGCTTAAATAGAAGTTCAATGTCTTTGGCTCTCCTCTTGCAATGGAAGGATTTTCTTCTCCAAAATAAGTTTAAAGTACCATCCTTGCAGTGCCAGGTCCTTTTAAGTCCTGTTGTCTTTCCCCGAGCTGCAGGACCATTGTGGGCTTGGAAAAGGGCAAGGGGGGATCTGAGAGTCTTTGAGTCAGCACATCAGCTCAGAAGGGATCCGCCACAGAAGGAGTAACGGCGAGCTGCAAACCAAGATCAGAAGCTGTTACAAACTGACTCGATTTCAGCTCTGAATGCCACCTTGTCTAACAGGCAGAGATCTACAGGGGAGAGCCAGGGGAAGAAGAGTGAAGGACAGCTCTAAAACCAGTATAGATCCTTGCTTTTATCCTGAGGCTGCAAACCTGAAAACGGAGAGAAGAAAAAAAGGAAAGAAGAAAAATAGGTACAGGTTTTTAAGGACAGAGAAAGACAAACTGCATATCTGCCAGCTGAGATCAGAAAATCAGTCTAAAGCATGGACTCCCCGGAGCCCCAGGAGGCTGGCTGTGAAGCAAGAAGAGCCCAAGCTAGACTCGAGAGAGACACACGTCCCTTCTGCCTAAATTGAGGCTACCGTAAGGAGACATTTGTGGCTGCAATAACCCAATTTCAGCACAGAGAACTGTCACCAGATCAGGCTTTCCTTGCCCCCACAGCCACTGACTCAGGAACCACCACTGCTGGCTATGCCTGTGTCATCTTTTTGTCACTACTATGGCCACACAGCCTTACCTCCAGGCACCACATCAGGCATAGGGTACCACTACCAGAGGAAAACCATTGTCCTTTTTGCTCACCAAATGCAATTGTGCTTTCCTCTCAAAAACTGGGAGATAAAAATAAATAAGGAGAAGAGGTAGTTCATGAACGTGTGTGGGGTCGAGAAATGACTTGCTCTGCTGTGGCTGCCCACGCTTCTGCCCTCAGGGCAGCCTGTGGAGGGAGCCAGGCAGTGACCTTTGGGACAGCTCTGTCCTGCTCCCAGCTCTCACTGCTCAAGGCAAAAGCAGGGCCAGAGCCAGGACGAGAGTACCTCAGAGCAACCTCAGGGCATGTTTGCAGGTGCCAGAAATTCAAAGGATGTTGCTGGGAGGGGTGTATGTGTGTGTTATGTTGCCCTGTCCCATTCTCCCTCTTCCTTTCCTCACTAGCCTGGCCTGAGAGCCCCAAGGTTACCCAGGGCAGAGCTCAGGTGTCTCCCATGGGCCTTCCATCCCCAATTTGTTCCCCCACAGCAGCACCCCAGCGGCCCCACCACAGGGGTCCTTCCCTACTACTACGGATTGTGTGAGGGCGGCAGGAGTGCATGTGAGCCAGGGGATCTGGAAGAACCAAAGGCAACTCTTTACCTGCATCCACATTGAGGCCGAGGCTCTGTGCCATGTCCCCCGCCGCATTGGGGAAGGGTCCCGGCGCCGTCCAGGCTGCGGCAGTGCCCGTCTCACTCTTGCCCAGTTCGCAGGGGGGGCTGACCGGTGTGGGCACGGAGGCAGGGGTGAGGCGGTGGGGGCGGACGGAGGCGGTGGGCACCAGCAGGGAGCCGTAGCGGGGGTCGAAGTGGGGCCCGTAGACCTCGTGCATGGTGGCGGGGCGGGCGTAGGCAGTGCTCTGTGTGCCGATGTAGGGGTGGTGGTGGTGGTGGTGGTGGTGGTGGGCATGGTGCCAGGGCTCAGGGCCACCCTGGTGCAGATGGCCATGCAGAGAGGCCGGTGCGTAGGGGTCAGCAGCGGCAGCGGCAAAGGGCAGCTCACTGTGGGCGGCAGCTGCCAGGGGGCTGCTCAGGGTGGCTGGGACCGAGGAAGGCTGGTATGTGCTGTTCCAGAAGGATGGTGGGAAGCTGCGCTGGTTCATCGGGAAGGAGCCATCTGGGTGAAGGGAGTGGGAGAGAAAGGAAAGGCAGCAGTGAGCACACCCATCGAGCCCTGATCTCCTTTCCCTAGGGTTCTGCCCCTCCCCAGATCCCCCCAGACCATCTCTCGCATTCCCTTTATCCCCCAAACAACTGCCAAACACAAGAAATTGCTCCCAACAAGTACAGATGCATTTCCAGCTAATTATCTAACAGCCCTATCCCAGAGCTTACCCATGATCTTTCCCATGATACCGAAACTATTTGTTTCAGGTTTCTTTTAGTACATATTTAGGGGAAAGGCTGTTGTCTAAGGTGTGGGAAACATCTCTTTTCCTCAGTAGTGGAAACTGAGGAGTCAGAGCTTTTATGCACCACAGCAATTTCCAGGGCTGATTTTTTTTGTTTGCTTTTGTAGTAATCTCCCAGTTTAAGTACTTACACCCAACACCTCGGAGGATGCACAACCCTGCCAGAAATGCGGCTGCTGCCTCAGTGAAGTTTCAAAGTGGGCAGGAGCAGCACGAGATGTGACTATGAACCAGCCTGAATTTTCTAAACATCTGAAGGCAATTCCCCATCTATTACACAGGACTTAACACCTGTTTCTTGGGTATATTGCTAACATATTTCGGAAGTGCTCTGCAGATCTGGAGACTGGCAGGGCACAGGACAAGGACCTTACATTTTCTTTGCCTGGTAAGCAACATGCAAGGTGGACTAGTTATTATTAATAGCACAGATAGACATTACACATTATTAATTGGGAATGCACAGTGTTCCCGAGACAAATAAAAATGCACTCCTGATACTCATTTGCCAGGGAGGTACGTCAGCTCTGCACCCTGGTATTACTCAGGAGAAAGGGAAGCAGTTCATGACAAGCAAAGAACTCTCCTCTCCTGCCATCAATTCCAGCGCTGAATATCTTTCACCCGTGAAATATTTAAACTACTATTTCATTCTTAGAAATTGCTGACAGCAATTCATGGGGGGGCTGGGAAACTGGCTCTCAGCTGGGCAGGTGTCCCTGCAAAGGAGGGTCCCCAAAACTGCCCCAAAAGAAGTGTCTGCCCTAACTCCCTGGTGGGCAGAGGGTGGGGAATGTGATTTCCCTCTGCCATGGGTACCCCCAAGGGCTCGTCCAGAGTAAATCGGGCATGGCTACAGAGAGCTGTGCACCTTGTCATGCAGGGCCGCTGCTGTGGGCAGGTCTGAAAGCCCTCATTTTCAGAAAAGTAGGGTCCTTGTCTCTGCTCCAGCAGCAATCAGGGTGGTGATACATGTAGGGAGAGACACAGGGACACACTATCTGGTTTTCAGTGGTGGGAAGCTGGTGAGATGGTTCCCAACCTTGGTTTTTGCTCTATCCCCATCATTGATGATGACCACGCCAAACTTAAAGCTGCCCCAGAGGGGTCAGCAAGGGAGGTGCTTGCCACAGCCACAGCAAGGGGGTTCCTCTGCCGCTTTTTTGGTTGCAGCCCCCACCAGCTAAATCTCCTATAGACTAAAGGTAAGATTCAGCTCCCCGGAACGCCTCCCAGGCTGCTTCCTCCGAGATCCCCGCAGCCCGGTGTGAACTGAACGATTTATTTTTTGCCTTTTTTGCCCCCTAAAAGGGTCAGCCTGCTGGCGGCTCCCAGCCCGGGGCTGCCGTCTCCTAGGGGCTGCCCGCCAGGGACCCGTGACCGGCGGAGGGGCGTTCCTTAGCTGACTGCCTTATTTTGGAAGCCAGCCACGGAGTGAGTCCTTCCCTGTACGGTGGCTATTTGCTTGCTACTCAGGAGAAATAAAATGTGAGAGTATAAGATACATTTCTTTTTTTTAAGGCCTAATACCCACAGTTCTTCTTTTGTGAAAGGTTCCAGCTTAGTTAGAAAATAACATTGACTTGCTTTATAGAAATGTTTTCTGAGGCAAGTTGTAACTTTCTGCATCGTACCAGAACCCATCATTCTTTATTCCTAACAAGACTGTCTTTTTGCATTACTGCTGTGAAACATTACCAGTGTATGATCGTAGGAGCAGGCCCATGCCAGTGTTTTAATGGTACACAGCCAGTCCTTAACCCATGCCCTTCCTAAAACTGTGCTTTCCTTCATTGCTGTCATAATTTTCTCTCTGAGATATCTCAGCTGTTTTTTTCCAAGCCTTTGTAGTTCCTTGTGTGACTCAACCCACCTAAAATTCTTTAGTTAGGACCAAGAAAAACTATTTTCATATAATTGTAAATACGCAGTGAGATCGTTAGTGAATATAGTTTCTCACCCTTGGTTTCCAGGATAATTTCCTATACCAGGGCTGATTTCACAAAGTGCACCGAGAAGTCAAAACAACGTCAGCACTTTTGCAGTAATGTTTGTATGGCTCTGTATTAAGGCACCAAAGTTTGCTTGCGTCTTACATTGGACAGTTTTACAATCAAATAGATGTTTATAAAAGAAACTGAGTTCAATTCAAGCCACATCAGACCTGATATCCCTGACATATACTGGAGTGTGAGGTAAAACCCCTAAATTCAGCCCTCAAGGGGAGATTGTCCTGGGGTCACAATCTAAACCATCTGTCACACCTCAGCACCCAGTTGGACGTGTTGCTATTTCAATTCGGGTTTTTCTTCATACAAAGCAAATGCTCAGCCTTGCAAATGTCAGATCCTACCTCTGCTATTGCACGAAGTCATGGGTGAAGAGCTCGTATGAACAGTAGGCAAGTGTGCTGTATCTTTGGAGTACATGTTCAAATCAGACTCGCCTTCTGAGAAACGAGCTATTTTGTATGTCGCCTTTGAAATAGGCACGTATCTCTGAGTGACGAAAAAGCTCCTTACCTCTCAGGAGCAGGGACACACAGGAGAACTGGGATCCCATCGCCCCAAGTGAGGTCCCTCAGCCTCCCCTGCTGCCTGGGCGGCGCGGCGGAGGGGCGTTCCTTAGCTGACTGCCTTATTTTGGAAGCCAGCCACGGAGTGAGTCCTTCCCTGTACGGTGGCTATTTGCTTGCTACTCAGGAGAAATAAAATGTGAGAGTATAAGATACATTTCTTTTTTTTAAGGCCTAATACCCACAGTTCTTCTCCCCCTTTGCTTCTTGACCACCGACACAAAATTTGCTCTGGTGGGGAGTGGTGCTGGGCCTGAACC
>NW_020799097.1:53999208-54002040 GCF_003259725.1 Athene cunicularia | reverse complement strand
GCCCTGGTCAGATGCCCCCACCGCCCCCCGCCTCGGCGGGTCCCGCTGCCGACGGGGGAGAAGTGGGGCTCCGGGAAAGATCGGCAGGGGTCTGGGTAACCCCCCCCAAACCCCAAGGAGTCTGGCGTCTGCCTGCAAATGCCGCTACCAGAGTCACGGCAACTGAAAGGTCCGATGAAGGAAAGGAGTAAAAATCGGTTGTTCCCGAGGAAGAATCTCCCCAGAAATTTTGAATCATTAAAGATGCCGGGAGTGGCGATGCTTTTGCATTTAATAGCAACTAAAACAACGTCGAGGGCAAAGGCACGTGAAAAGAACAAATTATCGTGAAATTAAACTGGATTTACTCCCTAGCTTTCTGCTGAGTACGACACACACAGGCATAAAAGAGTGGATGTTTCTTAACTGCTAATTTTGACGGCGGTATATAGGAGGGAGATTAGTTTCTAACAGAAGATGTAAGTTCTCATTTCCACCTCAACCCTTTGAAATATTCTACTTCATGGTATGGGTCACAACTACTGTGAAAAGAGACCCGGTTTAAGTTGTTTTAAGCATTTGCAATGAAGCCAAAAACTACAGAAAATATGAGAGAAAAAATACTACTTGGTTTTCAAGTGCTGATTATTTACAAAACTATGGGGAAAAAAATCTAAACACCCCCCGAGCATTTTGAACTCTGAAGACCTGGAAATCTTTCATTGAATTTTAGCAGAAAATCCTTATAAATAAAAATTAACATTTGTTTTGTTTTCCCCAAAATATAATTTTTCTATTTTGAATGCTAGGAATAGTTCTGAATGCCTGTTTTCCAAAATCATATTTCAGTGCCTAATAAGCATAAGTTTCAATTTTCTGTACTGGGCACAAGGTTTAAAATTAATATTTAAACATTCTTTTTCTCCCTTTTCTGGTTTGGTAAATGCAGCCCGGAATGCTGTGACTGGGGGGTTCAGGCCCAGCACCACTCCCCATCAGAGCAAATTTTGTGTCGGTGGTCAAGAAGCAAAGGGGGAGAAGAACTGTGGGTATTAGGCCTTAAAAAAAAGAAATGTATCTTATACTCTCACATTTTATTTCTCCTGAGTAGCAAGCAAATAGCCACCGTACAGGGAAGGACTCACTCCGTGGCTGGCTTCCAAAATAAGGCAGTCAGCTAAGGAACGCCCCTCCGCCGCGCCGCCCAGGCAGCAGGGGAGGCTGAGGGACCTCACTTGGGGCGATGGGATCCCAGTTCTCCTGTGTGTCCCTGCTCCTGAGAGGTAAGGAGCTTTTTCGTCACTCAGAGATACGTGCCTATTTCAAAGGCGACATACAAAATAGCTCGTTTCTCAGAAGGCGAGTCTGATTTGAACATGTACTCCAAAGATACAGCACACTTCCCTACTGTTCATACGAGCTCTTCACCCATGACTTCGTGCAATAGCAGAGGTAGGATCTGACATTTGCAAGGCTGAGCATTTGCTTTGTATGAAGAAAAACCCGAATTGAAATAGCAACACGTCCAACTGGGTGCTGAGGTGTGACAGATGGTTTAGATTGTGACCCCAGGACAATCTCCCCTTGAGGGCTGAATTTAGGGGTTTTACCTCACACTCCAGTATATGTCAGGGATATCAGGTCTGATGTGGCTTGAATTGAACTCAGTTTCTTTTATAAACATCTATTTGATTGTAAAACTGTCCAATGTAAGACGCAAGCAAACTTTGGTGCCTTAATACAGAGCCATACAAACATTACTGCAAAAGTGCTGACGTTGTTTTGACTTCTCGGTGCACTTTGTGAAATCAGCCCTGGTATAGGAAATTATCCTGGAAACCAAGGGTGAGAAACTATATTCACTAACGATCTCACTGCGTATTTACAATTATATGAAAATAGTTTTTCTTGGTCCTAACTAAAGAATTTTAGGTGGGTTGAGTCACACAAGGAACTACAAAGGCTTGGAAAAAAACAGCTGAGATATCTCAGAGAGAAAATTATGACAGCAATGAAGGAAAGCACAGTTTTAGGAAGGGCATGGGTTAAGGACTGGCTGTGTACCATTAAAACACTGGCATGGGCCTGCTCCTACGATCATACACTGGTAATGTTTCACAGCAGTAATGCAAAAAGACAGTCTTGTTAGGAATAAAGAATGATGGGTTCTGGTACGATGCAGAAAGTTACAACTTGCCTCAGAAAACATTTCTATAAAGCAAGTCAATGTTATTTTCTAACTAAGCTGGAACCTTTCACAAAAGAAGAACTGGGTATTACTGTAAACAGTCGACTGGGCAGGTAAATGGATCATCAAACAGAACAACAACATTCAGAAAGACTGAGACAAAAAAGTCACATAAATATGGCTGGCCACATTGTTGCTTACCTTCCCTGGAAATCCTGCATCCAGTGTCATCCTGCCAGCATCCAGTGTGCAGAAGTCTGAGCAGTGAACATCATGTTCAACAAAAGAATTAAGTATTTATTAGCCAGTACTTATTTCTGTTTATTATTTCAATCTGACCACATATATACTTCATGCTGTTGATAATAGACTTTTTTTTTTTTTAGAAGCTCAGGGAGACTTTTGCTGTTTCCAGAAAGGCATGCTTTCCTGACTGGAAGATACCACGAGGTGGATGGAGAATCCAGCCCTGGCAGCAGCCGTTTGCTGCTGTGCTTAGTTGCCTTTCAGTGCTTCTCACTTCCAGCTTGAGTTGGGCTGGCTTCAGCTTCCAGCTGTTGGTTCATGTAATGCCTTACTTCACTTAGCTAAACAGTCCTCTCATATGTAATATTTTCTCTTACAAAACTTACTTTATTCCACATAATAATCTTCCCCCCCCCCCC
>NW_020799097.1:53909470-53999158 GCF_003259725.1 Athene cunicularia | reverse complement strand
TCCCCCCCCCCCCGCCAAAATAGATGCAGCTCCTTAATTTTCTACAGGAATTTCTCCAATCCTCATAAATTTTTTGTACCTTTTTTTTTTCTTTGTACTCTGTGCAATTTTTCAACATTGTTTTAAAAATATTGATGTAAGAACTTGCTATTATACTAACATCTCTCTTGCTGAAGGTATACACAAAGTAAAATATCTTCTTAACAACTGATGCTTACAGCTGTTGGTTGGTTGGGGTTTGGTTTTTTTTTTTTTGCCACAGAACAATTTTAAAGACATGTCATGCTGATGTGCTTTCCCACTGCGATCACCACAGTATTTTCAGGATCACTACTGTGAGTTTATAAAAAACCATGGACTGCTTGGTGGCGTGGAGCTGTTAGTACAGGGATGTTGCTGGCGTTTCTTCTGAGCTCATACATAGCTGACTGAGATTGCAAGCAACCAGGCTGAAAGCTTTGGTGATCCCATGCGAGCCTATGACGACTTGCAGAATCATCCTTTCCAGGATCCTTTCCATCACCTGCCTTCCTCAGCCCTAGAGGTGCAATGCTGCAAACAGCTCCATTCATGTGCTGTTTGTTCTTAAAAGTGCCAAGACTTAGCAACAGATCCACGTTTTTCCAAATGTCCCCACATTACTCACCAGTCTTCTTGTCACTATATTACCTGCAATATTTATCAGTGTGATTTTATATCAACTTTCAAGTTACCGATGAACATCTTGCACAATTCACAGAATACTCCTATATAGTGTTCATGTACTATGCTCCTATATAGCAGTATTCATACTCCTAAATACCGAAGATTTTCTGTTGACTCCAGTTTCTTGCAAGTTTTGTCCATTTGCTTTGCACACCTTTTATATTGTGCCCTGCCTCCTTTATGAGATGATAACTTCTTTTTCACTAGGTTTCCTACTTCTGCTCTCTATTTTATTCTCTAATGCCTCAATCCGTCTGTAGAAGTCAGCACATACTTAACTTTCAGTTGAATGCACTACTTGTGGGTTTACATGGGTGAGATTTGTCTGAAATGAATTCAGATCAATACTGCTGTTCTTTCTTATCTTGTCAGTTTTTGTGCCCTGTCTCCCTAAAAGCTTTTTGCTTTTTTTAGGGCTTGGCAACTGTTACCATGGTGTTCCCAGGGATGTTTTTGAGGTGCAGCCTCTGGGTCTGTATTGATGCAGAAGACTTTAGACTCAAGAGCTGCTGGCTCGGTAGTTTTCACAGACATCGAATTAACTGAAATTAAAGATAAAAATCAGTATGGTAAAATAGCACAAAACCATGTATCACAATTCCTTGTTTCCTTCACTGTCCTGAGGAAACCAGTTTTATTTTGGTTTTAATTTTCAATGTCAGAGACCTTGTAGAGTTAATTTTAAACTTCCTTCAAGGGTGTGATTTTTTTTATCTCTTCATTTTTTTCCCTGTGGCTCAGAGAATTAACTGTTAGCTGCTAATTAATCACACGTACAGCTACTATTTGGTGTGCATTTGTATATGTGACAACACGTCTCCTCCAGTGACACGCTCTGCAGCAGCTGGAATGTATGCCACGATTTTTACTCCATGATGTATTTACAGGGGAGCTGCAGCCCAGCTCAGGGCACAGCATCTGGCGTGTGTCACTCACCCGTCCTACCCAACCCATACGGGCTGGAGGCATCACCTGTCTCTCCTCTACTGATCGCGGCAGATGAAGAGATCATTATGCAGGGCTGGAAGGGAAATCTAGAGCTGTCATGAGGGAATATATTAACATGTGTGAGAACACATTGAACATACTGAATTCAGGACCTGATTTTGCAAAATGAAAACCCATGGAAGTTTTTTCATGAATCAACATAGGAATAGGCTCAGTTTTGCTCTCAGAGGTAGAGCCAGCATTTTTTTCCAATGCGTGTGTTGTGGCACATTCAGATCTGAGCTGAACCACTGTGCACCTCTTTTCCCTCCTTGGCACTGAACCACCAGAAGGTGAATCTGGCTTGTTCTGAGATTCGTTCACCAGGACATTCTACAGACACCTTTGGTTTGTGTATAAGATATCTAATACATATTTCCCCTGTGCTCAGGACAAAGAGGCAATTTCAGATAAAATGCTGCCTAACAATCACCCCCCAAGCACAAAATAGGTTTTTTTCTGTTTTATTGTAATTTTTTTTTTTTTTAATTGCAGTGATGTAAAAAAAGAACCAGGCTGTGTCTGAGCTCTGCTGAAGTTTCTTAAGCACTAGTCCTATTAATATAGGCACTAAATTCTTGATGTAATTGTGATATATGTCCTCTCCAATATCCAGTCTCAGTGATTTTGATGGCACGGGGTCATACATTTGTGTGCTTTGTTTTGGAAATTAAAGTGGTTTTATGTGATGGCCTTAGTTCCAGTAAATGTTTTCATTTTAGAAGTGTCTGTCTTTCCACTTTTGTAGATAATATTTCAGACAGAGGGAGGTAGGTGGCAGAGAAAGACTGCAGCTTGAGAGAGTAAGTGGCTCAATGCAAGGAAACAAGATGATCAGGTTTTCAATAGAGCTCTACCAGGTAAGCTATATGCTTTTTTTTTTCTGTACAGACTTTCATATAATACTGACAATATGAAACTGGGGTGAGGAAAAGAAAGACTCTCATTTACTTCTTTGATTAAATCTTCCTCGCGTGGAATCTTTTATTGCTGAGAGTGGGCAACGTTATATCATACTGGAGGTGTTCACTGGTTCACTTCTATTTTATTCAACGTATATTTGCCTAAGCCTTGGGAAAATGTCACTAGAAAATGTTAACAGAGTATATTTTAAGCAAAGTAAGTGCAAAATAAAGTAAAAAGAAAATTCATAGAAAAATACTGGAGGTGGAGCCATGGTACAGGGAATTGTGTTCTCATTGCCTGGAATTGTCCCAAATAATGTAGCTCCTGGGTTAAGTGTAAATAAGTGTGATTTCAGGGACTGGAAAATATCCTATTTTCTGAAACTGAACAGAACCCACATTTAATTTTTTTAATGAGCATCCTTAACAGAGAACTTACTCTGGATGCTTGCAAAAGCCAACGCCATCTTTAGAAATCAAGTTTGAAAAACAAACAAGAAAGAGAGAGGAATCGAAAGGAATAAAGGAAGGTGCTGTCACTGCAGGTATAGAAGGGGACAAAAGAAAGTATCATTTGATTTTCTTAATAATATCTCTTTATTGTAGCTCAGTCCACTGGAAACCAGTGTATACATAGCTATATTGTAGCCCAGCTGGAAACTCCGACTTAATTTCATATTAGTATCTGAGTAGATTTATCTCATTTAATATGGAAGAATAAGAAAATAGTCTGCATATTAATTATTAATTAATTATAATTATTAATTATTAATATCAATGCTCCAGACTCTATTGAGGGCACATATAACCTGTGCCCCATGTCCCTTCTGGTAGACAAAAATACTAGAATAGGGATGAAATTATGAAGTCCCATACAATAAACACACCTCAAAGGGCAACCATAAAGTGCATACTAGGGATCATGTGTTGGGATCTTCACACAAGACAGCTGTACATTTTAAAGAAAGATCTTTTTGCATGCAGAGGTAGGCACTTTCCTGAATTGCATGTAAATCAGTTAGTGAGCTGACAGAGGAGGAAAGAGCCATCAATTTAGAGATAAGAGGCCATTTCATACTTATCCCATGTTTATGTTTTCTTCCTTAAAGAAGGCTTGTGTGCATTAAAGAACTTCTGGTCTATTGAGTTAAATAGGTGGAGATACTATCCTAACAAATTAAGGTTTTGAAATGCAGGTCCAGTTTATATATCAAGCTAAGAGATTGCAATTTTCAACTCAGAAATATATCCCAGTTGAGGAAAACTTTAAAAATTACCTTTAAGTTTCTGTTAAGGTTCTGTCTTAGCTGGTAAGAGACAAACACATGGGGTGGCAAATACTTGAGTTGCTGCTTCACAATAAATGAATAGGCAGGATTTCATGTAGGCTCAGAATTTGGCATAACTTTTTGAATAACAGTTTTTAGAAATTGATTTTTAACTCACAGACAGTTCACTGCCCAAATGGGAGGATGGTTTATTGTAGAGGAGAGTATGAAAGCTGAAGAGCTGGCTAAACACAGGGTGGAATAGAAAGGCAGCTCACAGATATTTCTGTGTCCTGGCTGTTGAAATAATACAATGGCTGCATTAAATAAACTGGCTTGTCCACCATTAAGGCATTAGTTTTTGTTATACTGCCTATTGCTGGTCACGGGGACAATTTGTCCAATCTGTGCGACACTTGTCCTGATCTGTTCCTCTACTGGAGTATTCCTCTACTTGGGAGTAGACTGGGACCTGGTTTTACTGGTTTACTGCTGCCTCTGGGAGCCCTCCAGTACCCTCCTGGGGCAGACTGTTAGTTGCCTGCAAGGCAGCTGAAGCAGGGGCTAAATTTGATTGCCAGAGAAATGAGAAACAGGCAAGAAAAAGCTGTTGGGTAAAGCCTGCCACCAACTCCACACTCCAGAGGAAGAGCAGGAGCCTCCGGAATTCCTTACAGCTCCTTTCTCTCCCACACGCCCCATGCTGTGTCCCAGCCTCCTGCACACCCGAGGACAGAAGCATGTCTTTCACTATGCCGTATCTTTCCAGCCGGCGCGTGCCAAGCCATATTTCAGTCTCTCGCCTTCCAGCACCAAGCAAACTCCACAGTCCTCACATTCCCACAGCATGGGACACCCCGCTCCTGCCCCTTCCTGCATGGCACACAGCTTGCAACCATGCTCCAGGGGGAACCACACGATGATTAATGGGTGTTGTGCTCCTTTTCAGGTAAGCATCTTCTCATGGGGAAGGCGAACTTTCATTATTCAGCAAAACACACCCAGGTGCCATGTTCCACTGATCTGCAGGTGCTGTTACACTCTTTGAACCAGTGTTGGAGAAGATGTCATATAACCTCTTTGCCCCTATGCTTTCTCTTACCCTGTAGTCTGCATATGTAGAATTATGGGTGTGATGCTTCTCTTCTGCTTGTGGCCAGTTTGGGGGGTGTGCTCTGCTCTTCACTGGAGCTTCAGAGTTTGGCCAACAATTCTTTTTCATGTTACTTTTGTGCATTACCCTGGAACGGTGTCCAAAGTCAGTCACCCCATAAAAATAGGTTAGTATTCATCAGTTCAGTGTTCTCCAGTTTGCCCACCCCAGGGATCCCTCCTGCAGATCACTGGAAAATGCACATCCTGCTTTCAGTCCCAGCAGCATCCTAAAAGTGTCTGCCCCGTGGCACCCTTCTGTACACTTCTGTTATTTGAGAAAAGCAAGATGACTCCCGTTCCATGAATTGTATCAGTGTTAATCTCCTAAATCAGTGATGCTGCCTCACAGCTTTTAGGTAGATGAGAGAAAGCTGGCACAAGAGTAAAATGAACTTTCCAAAGGGTATTCAGAGTATCCTGAGACTGCATGTTTTCATCCAAGTAGTATACATGCTTTAGTCAGAAGTTTTCTTTCGCATCTGGGAAAGTGCATGCTAAAGTAGTGATTCCACACATCCAAGAAACACTAAGCAGAAGAAAATACTCTACTATCCTCATTGATTTAGTAAAAAGACAACTATCTCTAAGTCAACACATTCTTTTCTTCAGCTATGCTCTCTGTACTCACCATTTGTCCTAAAATATCAGTTACATGTTTATCAATACAAAGAGTAAATCCTTTTGCTTTTCAGAAAGAATAAAACATATTTAAACATGTATGAAAGCATTCACAAAATATATAGTGTCTTTCACACTGCAGATCCCCAAATGCTTTGGAAATTGTACTTTACATGTCTGCTATACTGTTCCTATCAAGACTACCCACTTTCTATCTATCTATCTATCTATCTATCTATCTATCTATCTATCTATCTATCTATCTATCTATCTACCTATCTATCTACTTACCTACTAGCCTATTTATACAAACTCCTTACAACTATCAGATAGCTAAACAGAGACCATGTGAAAGGGATTTCATGGAAAGGGAAGGCTGAGAACTTAATATATAGAAACCAAGCTTCAGATCTAGAAGATGTGATGGGGCAACTTCTAAATCGAGGACAGGGAAGAGCACTTTGGCTTACCAAGGTTGGGCAGCCTGAAAGTTAATATGCAGCAGATTTACGGACAAGATTCACCTCCAGTCTTTTTTAGGGATCCGTAACTTTTCCAGTTTGCTGTTGTCTTTTGTGGAAACACTTGGTCCAAACCTAAACCATTAATTTCCCACTGTTCTACTGAGTTAATATTTTTTCCCCCTTTTTTTTAAAAAAAAAAATCGATGTTCAAGGAGGACTGGAAATCAACCTGTAATGGGAACATTAAAACCCTAGCACATATTAACAAGCATTCACCTATACAATAAGCACTAGAGCTGATCACCATTTAGTTCTGTTGTACTTGATAGTTTCGACAGTTCTTTTCCTGCTGCTACTGCTTTCTAGTGCTGATCCCTGTCGTGGGAGGGAGCTTTCATCTGATGCCCCCCTTCTCTGCCAGAGTCATCCTTTCCACCGTTTTTGCTGGAGCCAACTGAAGTCTCAGCCCCTGGAGACCCCAGTGTGGTTCCTTTGGTTTTCATGGTGAGAGCTCACTGCATGTGCGCCTTCAGCAGGTGCTCCTCACTTCTGCAGGCCTGGTTTGGATTGGGACATTTTCCTATGAACTTGCATCCTCATCTCAGCCCTGTAAGTATAAGTCCTGCCAGTACAAGCAGCATTCACAGTGTGGATGGCCAATCAGCAGTTACACCCTTCTCTGACAACCTGTTATGTAAACCTACTCAGGACAGGTCTTGTTGATGCGTGAAGAATGCTTCTAACAGCCTGCTCCCACCTTCACTGAGATTTCCAGCGTCACAGACTTGCTGACCAACAGTGAGCAACCATTGGGAAAACAAGAAAATGGTTTGCTGTAGGCAGGAAAGGGATAAGAAAAAGAATGGAGGTTTTCAAAAGAACAGAAGTTTTCAGAAGCACGCTGAATGAGGGTTGGCACTGTGGGCTGACAGCAAGTGCAGTAAGAATGAGCCTGCAGAAACACTTGTTATACACACAGCTCTTTCAAAAACCTGCTTTATTGATTAGTTTATATGCATTGACTGCTTTCCACCAATCAACTTACATACAATACATGTACATTTGGCTTTTCTGGGTAGATGGGGTTTGTGACTGCTCAGAATGGTATGCCAGGGATGTACTACCAGATAAACATATTCTGACACGCTGTCACAGATAGACAGTTTATTGCGAGGAAGACAGTAAAAATGGTTAAAAAGTGTATGCATGCATGTGTATACAAATATACATGCCCACACATATGTGTATATATAAATTTTAGATGATAGATAGATAGATAGATGATAGATAGATAGATAGATAGATAGATAGATAGATAGATAGATAGATAGATAGACACACACATTCTTTTTCATTCTCTGGCAGCCATAATGAAAGTCTGGAGATGAAACTTGTCAGCAGTCAATCATTTGTTCACTAAAAACTGTGAAAAGGATGCTTTTCTTAAAAAAATGGTAAAACCTAGTATTCAGTTGAAGAACTGGCTCAGCATAAAGCATGTGGTCATGACAGTAGATGATGCTTCTCTGAAATCAGAAGATGCCAGAAGCAGGTCCTTCTTTCTCACCTGGAGGTCATGGAAAGTGGTTGTTCCCAGAGAGCTACTACAAAGGACCATTTCCCCCCTCAGACTTCAGCTGCTACTGCATCAGGTACCACCGGGTTATAAACGGTGATTGGAAACATTGGCCAAACCTATAGGAAAAAGAACCCAAATCACTGTTCATGTTCATGTGGCAGTGTTTGGTGGAAGTGTAACAACTGCCCATACTTTGGAAGAAAGATAGTCTCTGTCTGTTTTCTACAGGTCAAATCAAATGTCCACGCCACAAAAAGTGTAATCTCACACCCACTGTTATTTGCCTGTGTTATTTCAAAATCCAAGGCAACTGGGGTTGGGAATACTTACAGCTGTCCATGAATATTCTGGACTTTAAAATGTCATTAAACTGTCTTGATAAATTTTTGTTTCTTTTTCCCCAGTTTTTGCTTACCTCTAGAACAGGTTGGAATGCTCCAGGTTTTTCCTGGGCCCAGTTTTTGAACAAATAGGAAAATACTGAGCAAATATGGAAATATTTTGGAAAAATATTCCATCTCCATTTTACCTCTGGAAAACTCTTTCATTGGCCAGCCTCACCTGTACTAGAAGATTACATCTGTTAGTGAGCAAAGTTCTTGGAAATAAATTCTCATTGCATATGGCACAAACCTAATCCAAAAATGAACTATTAATTGAAGCAGACACAAGCTGGGTTAGGAAAAAAATGGGATTCATTAGGAAAGAGATAATTTAGAATTAGTGCCGTGAAAAGTCATCAGGCTATAAAAATATTTTTTAGCCACTTTCCACAATTTTCTGGATCTGCCTGCTTGCCTCTGGTTGAGTGTGGTATGAACAGACTTCCCGACACAAAACAGGGCAGCTGGGCAGTTGGGCATAGTATGAGGTGGCCCTCAGGGATCTGTTCCTCTGGCTAAACTTGATGGAGAGCCTATGGTTGGATTACAGCCTCTCATGGTCTTTGGTAGCATTCTTGATTTGATCTGAAGTGCTTCTCATGGTGCGAAAATCACCAGCTCTAAAGAATAACTATATTTTTGCAAACCTCCCCAGTCCAAAGGAGGGTTTGGTTGGGTAAAGTATCTGTTCCCATCACCTAGCACAGCATCTCCAAATACTCACGTGTCAACTGGGATCCATGGAACATGATTCCATTAGATTTGGGTGAGCAGTGGAGACAGACCTATGGAGGATGGATAGGGAGTACACTGCATGGACCATAGTCAGGCCTTGTTATAGGCTTTAAAAAAAATACTATGAGGAGATATCTGTTTATTACTACTTTGGGAGGTGTTGAGAATGAAACACTTCTGACTCTTTGCTCTACTTTTTCCATTGGGGCAAAATCTAGAGCAAAGAGCTAAAAATTAATCTAGAATTAATTTAATTTGAGATACCATCCAGTGGTTTATAAACTCCTGGTCCTAGCAGCCTGAATAAAAACATGGAGCAGAAAGCAATCTTGTAGCCTTGGACTTACCCCCAGTGATCAGTCTTGTCTGACTCTCAAAAGGCTATTTTAGAAATAAATGCTTGAAGCAAGATATAGAAATAGGGATCTCTGTAAAATGTACTTTTAAAGACAGTCTTGTATACATTGGTTTCATGTTATATAATGGCATGTCAGGCATGCTCTGCCCCCATTGGAGGGCTGAGCCCTTTCCACTCAGTGTGGTATGGAGCACACACAGTTCTGGGCTGGTAACAACTCCATGCTTAGCATGGACAACATATTTTGGAAGACACAGAAAGACTGGATTCAAAACAAGTATAGAGAAAATGAGAAAGACGTAATGTGTAAAAGAGTATTTCACGCACGTCCAAATTATGCCCAGACAAAATATTCTTGTGAGAAAAATAGCACAGTGCAGGAAGAAAGGAAAGTGCAGTTTGATGAAGTGGACAAAGAGCTAGCTCAGGCAAGCCTGGCTGAACAGCAGTTACTAGGCTGTAAAAAATGGACATGGCAAATGTACTGCATTTGCTAAAGGCTCCATGAAACACCAGGGAAAACAGAGTGTTCACAGAGTGGCTCCACCGACAGCGAGAAAGTTTCATTATTATTAGTCATATGCTGAGGATGTCAAGGAATTTTAAGGCCGCACTCTTTGCATTTTTAGAGGTTATTAATGAAATAGCATAGCAAGGTGAATTACATTAAAATATTTTTCTAACCATTCCAGAAATCTTGGTCCAAGTTGGCATAGGGGGGCTGGCAAGTGGTGAACTTTTGACCGAAGCTCGGATTGCCGGGAGACACATCCTCCTTGTTAGTTTCGGGTGACAGTTCACTGTACTAGAGGGATCCACTTGTGTGTAAAGAGGCGAGTGGGGGAGGAAGATTTAGCGCCGCATTTTCACAGGGGCAAGAAATTCCATCCAGCTCAAATGTGTTTTGGCCCACTGCCCAGCTCCTTGTCAAACACATGACCATCACTTGGCTTCCTATTTCTGGCCCGAATCTGGATCCCAGGGATAAGTGAGCCCCATTAGTGGTTAAAATTAGGCAGCCGCGCTGTGACAACACATGCTGACTCTCCAACAGAGGGTAGACATATTTAAAATCCAAAAAGGAGCTAGACGCACCAAGATTTAATGTCAGCGCCATGTGTAATTCATCAGTTTGGGCTCCTATAATTCCAATAGCAGCTGATCTACTTCATGGACAGGACTTAGCAGGATTTTCTGGCTTCCTTCTGACCAAAGACTTCCTATAATGATTGCTAAAGATAAGATTATGTCATTAGTATTTTCATGGTAGAAATCCATAGCCATGGCTTCTCACCCTGTCATGATGTAGTTTTATGACAGATGACTTCTCCTGACCTGAGAATGACAAACCGGGACATCTGGTTTCTACAGGACTGCCCTTTAGTTGAGAAAGTTTATTTCCAGTTGAAACAGCAGCAGACTAGCTAGTTAAAAAAGTAGGCATTTGGGTTGCTCAGTAATCAGAAGTTTCCATTTGCCAAAACCAAGTCAGTCAAAACATTCGTGTATGTATGGATGATTTCCTTGGATGCAGCACTCTGATAGCCATTACACTTGTTACTGCTCCTATTACACCTACCTCCGCCTGCCTGGGCAGTGACACTGGCCGTGGCAGTCCGTCTGTCAACGTCCCACACAGTTCTCTGGGCTTTATCATACCTCCCCATAACCTGAGATGCCCTCCTTGAATCAGTTCATGAAAGACCAGTATCTGTCCTTGAAATCCCTTCCTAAGCCTTTTCTGCATGTTGAGATATATCCAAGAAATCAGCCAGAGAATGTTAGGCTGGGTGAGCAGGCTATTGTAGTGGTTGATGTTTTAATTATAGAGAGCTTAAGAAGTGGACATGAATTTCCACATAGGCACCGTATCCTACTTAATCACCACCGGCATCTGTGTTGCTCACTGACTTCTCTGAACTGAAGAGCCTGATGGTGATGTGTTGCAAACCAATCCTTTCTGTTACGTAATGAGTCCTTGCATTGCACAACTACCCACTTAAGTCAGCCTAAAAGCCCTGGCCTCCTCTGCAACACCAGAAAAGACTGAATGGGAAGTAGAACTGAGATTCATTATCCAAACAAAATCCCAATAATTACAGAATCATCTCCGTTGCTCTGCTGAAGCATTGTCCCTAAGGGTAAAACTACAAGCATGTGTAAAATTTAGGTCTTACCATCCTCTCAATGACCTGAGAGCTGCATAGTAGTATCTGCCAGTTATACCGGTGAGGAGTAGTACATCTGGGTGGAACTGCCTTCCTGGATATGGACACTGGGCATAACAGCCTGGGCTGGTATGAAATACCCTTCTGCAGGGACACACACACCCTCACACAGCAAAGAGGCTCAGAGATCTCTCTGAGATACCGGGCACATGGGGAAGGAAATGTCCCATCAGGTCTCTGCTGACTGCATAGAGAAATATCTAAATTGTAAGGGAACTAATCCCCAAACTGCTTAAAGATGTGTATGTTAGAAACAAGAATAAAGAAAAACTTGGTAGTTAATGCAGGCTGATGTAACATACTCATTGTACAGAACTACTCAGACAGCCTGAGATATGTTGCTCTAACAGAAATTTCCAAGAGGTCTTCAGTTATAGCACAAAGCAAGATGCTTGAAGTTAATAAGAAATACACTTACTAAACAACAGAGCGGTAAGAAATATGCCTGCTGTGCTTTTGCAAATGTCTGCCGCTATTAACAGTCTGGTACTTTAAATGCTTCCAGTCTAATGAAAGCTTTGAAGCCAAAGGAAATACATCTGATACTCGGGGGCTGATTACTCTTTGTGGGCATGAGTGATGCTGCAGAGGCAGAGAAATTCAGATGCCAACTCAGGTGTGACAATGTGTGCTACCTCCTGGATAGGAGTATGCTGAGACAAACCACATCAGACACCTCAGTACAGTGTTCTTAGCCCTACCTTGGGCTCAGGGCATAGTGAAATACAGCTGGCTCCAGGTCTGCATGCAACGTAGTGCTTGTGCTACCTAAGCCCACGCAGAGCCAGATGGGGGATTGTGGGGACTGAAGCACTAGCCCCAAGCCCAAGGTGGTAATTTAGACTTTTTGATTATCTGGGATATTCCTGCCATCTGCTACCTGGCACCATGGAGAGTTGGCTGTGCCTGTTGGCACCTGAGTTTAGCCATCACTGGGCATGTGTGAGTGTTTTAACACACTGCCACTGCAGTCAGGTTAGTCAATATGGTCCAGGAAGAAATAGGCACATGGAGTTGGTTACTGTTTGAACAGAAACTAATTAAAAAACCATTAGACCTTCAGGTCTAGTGCAACAACCTCCTTCATTTATTTCTCTTTCCAGTGCTCTTCACCCTCAGCAAGCAGGGTCTCAGCTGGATTTTGTTCTGTGCTCAGACGTCCACTGTGCCTGATCCACAATATGCCAGCGAATTCCCCATGCTCACAGGGTGCCAGCAGCTGCCACTCAAGAGAGAAGATCAAGAAAATTCCAGGCAAGGCAGAGCTGACCTGTCCAACTGGCAAAGGGGCTGTCACCAAGGGGAGCAGGGTTAGAGCTGAGGGAGTTAGACCTGGTTCATGATTATATACACATCCCCATTAGTGAGGTGTTAACTCTTAAGCTTTAAATCTTTTGCTTGATATCTTTCAGTCAAGTTGTAGGAAATGTTTTAATAACAGAATCTAGAGTTTCAAAAACTGTGTAAAAATCCATCTTTAACATCCTTTATTTAAAAGATGCAGGGTCTGCATCTTTTAATGTACTCTTCTTTGAGTCCATTAAAACACACATCATTGCTTCTGTTCTCTCAACTCTGAACATTTGACTCCCTCAGAAAAGTGATGTGTTTGCTTATTAACATAAATTTAAATGCTGACCTTCCAGGCATCACTCAATGGCTTCTGATTGTTTGGAATGATAAGCTACTACAAGAGGTGCTACAGATTCCTCTCTCCTGGAAAAGTACCTTAGAATTTTGAATTGTTCATTAAGTCATCACTTCAACAACTTTCTCAAAATAGATTTCCCTAGTTCTTTTATGATACAAAAGCAAGCTTCCTACTTAATTTTGTCACTGCTGTCATTCTACTCAATCCAAGAGAAAAGGTAGTATTCAAGAAATGTTTTGTATGTTCTCTTCTGTGAACATGATGAAAGAGAGATAATGTTCATTTGGCTTAAGACTATGGAAGAGCAAGGACCCAGATCATAAATGTGTGGAGGAGGCCAGAAGATTGATTCACCCTTAAATACTCAATCATCTACACTAATTTGAGTTGGGCTGCTAAATAATTTCAAATACATAAGGAGAGCTTTCTGTTCAATTTTTTTAATCCATTCTTGTTGCTCCTGGGTCTCACCTTCCTTCGTTGCTATTGCCACCTGACCCAAGCAGTGCTGAACCAGCTGCAATTTCCAGCCACCTCCAAGTTGCTTACTGTTTCCTTTTGACAATGCACTTCCTATAGCAAGAGTTTAATGGAGTTTGACTGTGCTGTCAGTGAATTAAGCAGCATGATGTTTGTGGATTTCTGAAAAAGTTTAAAAATGTCTATCAGCATAGATGGTCAAATTGTCATTAAAGAGCTCTTATGCAGACATGGAGAGCCCGTGGTCCGAGCCTGGTCACACACAGCTATTCATCTCAGTCTCCACAGTAGTAACAAATGTCATCTATATACAGAAGCTACTCACATATCTCTTTTGGCTGACATTATTGATGCTTGTTTTTCTGGATACATGTATTGACTAATTGCAACTGCCAACATTTTAAGAGTCAGATCATATAATAAAAGCTGATGGTGACTAAGTGACACTCAGAACTCCCAGGGCCCCTGGAAATATGGAAGAATTATTTCTCTTGGTTTGATAGAACAGTGTATTAGACTTATCACAGAGACAATATTCCAAAATGTTCTCCTCTACATTTGTTCCTGTACATATGCCATTAACAGCACCCTTCCCTGAAAAGAACCTTCCTTGCTTCCTTCCTAACAAAAGGAGCTGGTGGAAAGAAGGAAAGAAAAGCAAGAGGTTTAATATGGCACTTTGTAGACTTCTGTGAATTATTATCACAGTTCAATTCTGGCTAAATCTTGTTCAGTTCCTGCTTATAGACTGGAGTTACTTAATCCATCTTGACCTTGCCCACTTCATGAGGAACTGTTCCCAAGAGGTGGCCAGTTCAGGCTGACCAGAGGAGCTTCCTCTCCATGGTCAGAACTGTTGGTGAACCTTTCTGGTTCTTCTTCCACTTTGCCACCCTGAAATGTTAATGTCACTTTTCTGGTTCTTGAACTCTTCCAAAAACAACTTCAGAGTTAGAAACTAAAAATTATATCCAGTTTAGAAATGGGGTCAGAAGCCTTTCCCTTCTAAATATTCCTTTTGGTAAAAGAACCCCACCACTCCGTAGGGTGAGAAGTGTGGGTTATTCATGAGTTTACCTGGGTAATGCAGGCTTTTAAAAGGAATATTAGGGCAATGCATCTTTGATACTAGAGAGCAGGTAAGGATGAACGAAGAAATGATACATTTCAAATTCCAGTGAGCAGAGAGGCTAGTCTGGAGGTAATCAGGTCCTTGACTGTGTTTTGACTTAGGGGAGAATTTGTTTCTTCACCCGTTTTCCCTTAGGCTACACACACATACCTATATACCTACATATGCCACATTTTACATAAGTTTTGGGGTTTGATTCATTTTCCTCTGTTACAGAAGCCATCCAAGTCAATATTCTGACTGCATTAATTTCCTATTCTAAAATTTCGGTGCTTTTCCTTGTTTGTTGCTCATAAGGTCTAAACGTGTCTCACAAAGGCATTGTAACCATCACATCATGCAGACCATGTCACTTTTCCTAAATGTCCAGATGATAGAGGCATCTTGTTCAACCTCATGTAACTGATTTTCAAGAGCAACTGTAAGTGCTTACCCATTTTGCTGAGACAGGCATAATTAATTAGCTCTCACCTGACCTGGTGTAAAACACACTTTCATCCACTTGACATTTAATAACTTGTTACCCAACACCTTGCTTGTGTCCTCTTAGGCATCCTGTCTATTCTAAGCATCCTGTATTACTAAGACCACGTGAATATCACGTTCATATAGTCCTGACTTCTAACATTTTCTCTGCCAGCCTCATGCAGCAACCCCATTCTTCCCCCCTCGTGTCTACTACTTGCTTACCCTGAACATGATTTCTGAGACACTGCACATCATGACCTTCTCATGCCCTTTGCTACAACACAGTGTATCTGGTGAGATGTTTGGGAGGCGGTATTTTGAGTAGCCCTTGTCTTTCTGCGTTCCCCAGACTACAATGAGTACAAGACAGTTTTGTGCCAGGTAGGCACTGAAATGGGTCCACTGTCACTCTGATGTGACTGTCCTTGCTTCCACATCACTTCTCATTCACAGGACTGCGGTTGATGAAAGGCAAAGGCTTGGTCTCTGCTTTTCAATAGACTTTTTGTTAGCAGAAAAAAGAGACAGTGTGATCTCTTTTTCTCTCCTAATAAGCTGCAGCTAGCAGCAACTCATCAGTAGTACTTGTAAATTTTGAAGTAATAAAGATGAGGAGACTTTACCCACTCGTTAATTTCTTGCTTCCTTTTCTCTTGACACGACGTTTCTCTTGACGTTGCTCTTCCAGAAGGTTGAATGGGCAGGAATTAGGAGAAAACAGGAGATATAGCTGATGAGGAAAAGCAAATTGTCTTCCCATGACTGTTTCTGGAGCTCTTCTTGGTCCACTGTGGCTATACCTCCAGGTGGCTCTCTCCTTTCTAGCCTGCAGCCCAGGGAGCACATCCTTTCTTCCTACCTGAACGTGTGAAAGAGGAAGGCTCCATCTCCTCATTTGCAATGGGTTTATCTGTCCCTAAAACAGACAGTCTTGATCTGGTGCTTATCTTCCACACACTGACATTGAGGAGTTACCACCACCATTCAATTCTGGGAATATAGCCTCATCTTCAAATTTCTGGAAAAATGTTATTTCCTTATCTATTTGGTAAATAAAATAATTAAAAACACAAGTATTTTTAAATTTACTCTGCTCTCTCGTTAGGCCTCATGTACATTCACAGCACCAAGGCTTACTGCCAAGGAGAGGAACTGCAGTCCAAATTTGCACACATAACTCCAGGCTTACTCTAACAACACCTTTGTTTTTCAAACATACAGTCTAAGCTGGCAGATGTTATTTAGTTACCCTTCATCAAGCACCTGACTCAGGCTTGCAGCCTGGAAAAAGTAACCTCATGTTAGGCTTTGTGGATCGCCTAAGAATCTGATATTCCTAAACTCCCTCTGCATCCATTCTAGTGAGATCTCATGGTGGTGACATATACTTATTGCTATAGAGAGAGGGAACACAGGACAAGAATTGAACATGGCCATGGTGGCCATGCCTCTGAGATGTGAAAGAGAAGCCAAGAAATGGCAGAGTATCTGTCCCCCTATGGAGATTACAGGGGACTCTTCCCTCCCATTCATCATGACATAACTTTTCTGTGGGGATTATAGCATTTGTTGACAAGGAAATGCAATAGTAGGAAATGATCTGATGTATTTTGATATGTCTAAGTGATATAGAGCAGTGGAAATGTGAACAAAATCTTCACCTGCAAAACCAGAAGTTCCGTGTTTGGCTTCTATTAACACTTAATTATTTATATTCTGCAAGGACAACAAGCAGAAATGTCACATCTAGGCCAGGGCTAAGGAAATCAAGTCATCCAGCTGGGCAAAGGACAGAATACTTGATCAGTTAAAGAGGGGGAGTAGGGGTAATGTGTTAGGGAAAGTTTCAAGACAAATAACAAGGGAGAAGAATGGAGATCATGAGGCAAATATATCCAGAAAGGAAGGTAGATACTCCTGGTTCATCCTGGAAAAGGCAAAGATGACCCTCAGTGAATTTAAAGAGTGTGGAAGCTGCCTGTGTAATTAATATAAGTCACAAAGTTGCACCTATGAGTTAATTCAAAGTTCCTACATAAGAGACTGCAGCACGGCACCTCCCATACTCGGCATGTCCACTACCAAGAGTGAATACTGGCACACAGTTAAGTTTTTGCATCGCTCTCAGTAACCTTTTTGTTTTCAGCCTCTGATTAAAGTTAGGACAGAGTACAGAATACACAAACAGATGTTTCCAGGCCTGGAAGTGAATGGCTCTGTAACTGAGCTACAACTTCTTCTTGCTCAAAGAATCAGAAAATATACAGAATGATTCAGTTACATCTAGCAAATTTATCAACAACTGATTTGTGATAGGAAGAGTGCCTCATCCTGGATATTCTTGAAATCCTGCTGCTATGTACATTGCACAGCATTTGTTTTCATTATTTCTTATCATTTTGTTTTCATAATTTCATTCAATTGAATCCAGAGTTTACCCCTGTTGCAGATTATCATGAAGTGGTCTTCTCTGATATGTGGATTAATGTCATAAAGCTGAGTGCTGGTAACCTCAGTACTATGACATAGAAAGCTCAGTTATTTCAGGTCCATTTTCCAGGCAGATCACGTAAAATCTTTTAATACTTTTGGAGCTTCATTTTATCTTAAAACCTTAACATTGTAACTTTCATTAAATCAGGTTTGAAGATGAGTTTGGTTAGGTAAACAAAATGAACCTGTTTGAGCATGTGGGATAGCAGGCTTCTCCATAAGGAATGACATCATTGACTTGGTGGTACAGTGCTATGATGGTAAAATACCCCTGCTTCACAGCAATAGAAAAAGCTCTTTCCACTCCAGAAGGTGTGGTGTCAGCTGTCTTCCTGCAAGCAATCTATAGCTATGTTTCCAGTACTCAGTAGTGTTGGTGTGAAAATATCATGGGAAAAGCTGACATCAAGCAGGGGCTAGACCTGGCGGTAGGGAAACACGCTGTACCTCTCCATCAGAGTGAGATAGAGGAATGGCAAGAATCCCCAATGATCTATGGTCTGTTTACTTCTGTCTCAGGATGCTCATTAATGTCCCCGGGAATGTGCAAGATCTCAGATATTTCTTCACATTAAGTGGTTACCGTTGAATACTGTCTGTAGATTTGGGACAGAGACACATTTTCACATGTAGACAAATAGATCCACTCCAAATAACATCGAAGCACTAGCACTTCCGCTCAACAGTCTAATTCTCCAGGTTTTTAATTTTGCCCAACCCTGGGAATGTTATCCTGCAGTATCAAAAGTGGTGGAAATGGAAAACCTTTAATCTTGCATCTAATTAACAAAATATTACAAACACACCTGTCTTTGCAAGCAAATATGCCTGACATGAATTGTTCTTTATTAACAGCTAACTGTCTTGGGATGTGTTTAAGGTAGAACATTTCCTACAGTTACAATCATACAGGCTGAAACTACATAACTAGAGACTCTAGCCCCACTTCTCCAGAGGACAGGGTATTAGCTTTCTCTCTGCAGACTCTGACTGCACGGCCCAATGTCACATCACAATTTATTCACCCTATTGAAGTTCATCGTGTTTTAAACGCATAAAATCCTAATCATATCTTTACTTGAGTATGAGCATAAACCAAACCACAGTTTGGCTGGCACTGCTCACATAAGGAGGCTCATCTCTTCATGCTTCCAATGCGCACCCAAGGTACTACGGGTGTCTGTTTCACTGTGAAAGTGAAACTAGACAGAATGCCGTTTGAAGAATAAAGTGAGGTGACATCACTCTGTTCGCCTACTAAATTAGAAGTTTGCTCATTGCCTCTTCAGGTCTCAGCTGACCCGATTTGGATTTTGACCAGCAAGTAAACAAGCCCTATTAACGACACTATTCAACACCACTCCTAGCAAGATGCCAATACGTTTATAGTCAAACAGTATTTCAGACGCTCAGCACCCAGTCACTAATTTAAAAAACTGACCTTTTGCATTTGCCACATGGATGAACCTGGTAAGTCAAAGGGCAAGGAAAAATTTTATAAAAAAGAAGAAAGACAGCTGCTAAGGGTGCGATAGGATCAACTTCAGAGTGAGTCTGTGGAACAGAGTGGCATTTGCAAAGGCACTGAAGCTCTCTCATGGCATCGGGCTGGTGGTGGTGACAGAGCCATCTGTCCTGTCTTTTTTGCCCTTTCCTGTCTGCCATTAATTTTCCACAAAGGCTCCAAGCGACAGTCCCCTCATAGTGACCATACTTGGAAACAAGGTGTATGACAGGCAGGGGGAGAATGGCAATAATCTCTAAGAGCCCCTGTGTTACAGCTTGGGAAAAAATAGCTGAGAGTTTGCAAAGTAGCGTAGAAGAAGTGAAAACCGAGAAGATCTGCTGACAGGAGGATTCAGCAGGCACGCACCCCCTCGTTACATGCGCCTTTGAATTGCGGTGCAGGAGCGGAGGCGTGCGCTCCCTGTGCACGCGCTGCCGACAGTAAACAAGTGAGTATTTCTGGAGCAGCTGCCTGTGTAAGAGGAGAGGTGCCTGTTGCTGTCCTGCAAAGTTACAGTTTTATAGGAGCGCGTATCTTACACTTCTGAAACGCTCTCAGTTCTTGCACAGATCATGCCAGGCCTTCATTCAGTAAACCATTCCTCGGGGCCAAAGCCCGTGTTTAAAGTTAAGGTATTTTGCTGAGCTGGATCTATAAGTAAGATTGCATGACAGACCTTGCCTTCTAAAATGAACAACCATCAACATGATCTCAACCAAAGTATACTACAGAAACTAATATACTTTGCTTTATGTTCAGATTGATGCTATTCTTAGCAGCAGACAAGTCTAGACGTGTTTTACAGTGTTTGATTACACAAATTCCAGTTCAGAGATATTATGCTAAAATTCAGTTCTACTCCCTATACATTCAGTTACCATGTTCATCGTTAGACTGTCCAAGTGTCTTACAGTATTGCTTCGAGCAATGCAATTAACACATATCCCATATTTATTCTTTTGCCCCAGAAGGATATGTGCAGTGGCAGGTTTTTGTTTTGATATCTTAAAAGTAATGCGCATTGTATGCACCCACATGTACACACTGATGCATGGCCAAGTGTTTATGAAATGAGCTGTGTACTTGGAGCAGAGACTGTTTCATTCAGTGTTCATTGGTTGTTACAGAGGGAGGTTACACAGGCTGGGTCCTGTGAAAGATCTCATTCCTGTTGTTGCGGAAACTCTTGCTGTATCCAAAGACTGAGTCTTGCAGCCTCTGCCAATAGGCTTCCTCCAAACTGATTTTAAGACAGAAATGCCTTACTGACTCTTGAAGATTTTGATTGCATGCCTCATTGTGTGTGATTTATCCATGGAAAGGGTGAGAACTGGGTGTTTAATAAGACTGTGACTGTTACCCAGTGATGAGTACTTCCCCAGCCTTTGCTTCTATTCCATGTTCTCAGGACCCAGTAGGATAAATGAGCTCATGTGATGAACTCACATTTTTATTTCACATTATTGCTGTTACAGTGGAGATGTGATTTGTCAGGAACATAAGGACCTGCAGGGACATGCCTCCAAGTGGCTTGTGTAGATATTCATGACAGGAGATAAGGCCTAGTACTTTTTAGAATCATTGACTTTAACCTTGTTTTCTTCCTTTCTATTAAGAAAAGGAGAGAGATATGTAAATTATATTATCCTGACAATGCCCGTTTTGCTTCCAGAGTAGGAACAATCTCTGATTCCTCTTTCATTTCAACTTCAGAGTTAGCCTCTGCTTAATAAAGTTGGTTGTAGTTCTCTTGTATCAAGTATGTTCTAACATTATGTGACCTGCTGAACCATGACATGGTTAAATCAAATGCCTAAAATGGCTTATTTGCTCAGAAGTTTATTTCATGTATTTTTGATGCTCTGGGCAATTTCTCCTTGCTTCTAGTTAGAGACAGAAGTACAAAGTTTCTGGAAGTTTTGAAGCTGCAGGAAGCAACATTCCTCCCCAAGTATTTTCAGGTTTTCTTGTAGTTGTTTATTTTCTAATAACTGAAGTTTGAAACATCAATGTGGGCTACTTATTTGTAATCAAACCAAAATTTCTTAAATTTAAGAGTGTGAATTATACTGTTTAGTTAGAAAAACAGGTGTATCTTTCTAGAGGAAATAGTAGAAATATTAGTGTTCAATCCTGGATGGTTTAAGAATACAAGAGATGGAAACTCTGACAGAAAAGTAATGTCTTTCTTTTAGCTGCTTGCCTTGCTACATCTCATCTTCCTAAAAACTTTGTGTTTATATATGTGTTCTTTGGGTTCGAATAATGAAAATAGAGCTAATAGTGAATACTCCATTTCACTCCATGAACATGTATGTATGTGGAGATATTTTTGTATTATTAACACTGCACAAAGTTAAGTAATTTGACCTAAGGAAGAGAGGAATTTTGATAATGCAAAGCTTTGAGTTTTCTAGTGAAGTAACATCATGTGAAAGGCTTAATATTTATAGAGGGAAAACTGATTGCTTGATGTTCAGCAGCTATGTATGTCCTTTAAGAAAATACTCTAGAGATTCTCTCATTGTTGCTTCCAAGAGAAAATATCTCTTCTGTGTGGAAAATGTTTCCTTTTAATTTTTCCAAAGCTTTACAATTGTTTGCACAGCCAACCACAGAAAAAAAAAATGATGAAGAAAACAGATTCATATTCTGAAGTTTCCAGGTTCTCTCACAGACCCTCAGACCTTTAAGCAGCCTGCAGGGACCCAGCAGAAGTGCTGTACCTCCCATGTATTTATCAGCAGAAAGGATGTTGGTTGGAGCATGTGAGAGCTGTACAGGGAGACAAAGATCTTTCATGTTACCTTGCTTCTTTCCCTTCACTCACTTGAAAGCTGTTATGGAAATAATCCTGTAGCCTGAAGAAATTGTGACCATACTTGGCTAACACTCAGGATTCACTCAGATGAGAGATTTTTTTTGCATAAGCTTTACACTTTGTGGACTTCCCTAAAGTTTAGATCCAAATTCAAGCCTTGAGAGTGTTGAGATGTGCAGTTTTGTTCACAGATGACGGCTGGGGATGCTAGTGACTAAGTAGCTTTGCAGGTAGTGGACAATGAAGAGAGTTAAACTGCAGTTCTGTTCAGAACAGACTGTTGTGCCTATACTAAGGTAGTCTGTCCTTTGAACTCCGTGGTAACTTTTTTACAGATGTGTGAGGAAGCTCCAGCCTGGAATCAGATCCAAGTAATCTGGGCTACTCAGGACATGCTCTGACCAAGAGTTGAATATGACATTGTAGTCATTGCTTACTTACTGATGTGTGGGGTGTTTTTATCTTAATTTATCTCATTGTATTAACATTAACATTAGCATTAGCATTAGCAGTATCTGTCTCTTAAAGAGGAAGAACCCATGGCCAGGAAGAACATATACAAACACTCTGCCCTTGAATGAGTGATTAAGATAAAGGGTCTGGAGCCACCAGCAAGGGCTTTGCTGTCATGGGGTGACCTGTGACCACTGACCATATGTGGCCACAAAGTCTTGGACTGTGCCCTGTGTTTTGAGACAGTCTATTCTCTTAAAGAAGAGAATATGTGACAGCCATCTTTGTCCCTGGGGACTCCCAACCTTATCCTTGGGTTGAAATCCACTTTCAGTAAGTCAGATATGGATGGTGATATCCCATCTTTCCTTCCTCTGGTTTACTGCCTGGAAAAATCCCATAGTCCAGCCCCCTCTCAGCAGTGTGGGGCTACAGGGGCTGGAAACTTCCCCTGAGTAGAAACTGTGTCACAGGGTAGGATACCCTGGGGCTGCCAGTAGGTTTTGTGTCCAGCTGTCAGCCAGGGCCAAAGGAGAAGCCTGTGTCATCTCCCCAGGAATGGGGACAGGCTGAGAATACAGGACCTGCACTGGGGATCTCACTTGTGACTGCACAGGGTCTGCTCACCACATGAGCCCTTGCTGGTGGCTGGGAACACTGGTGACCACACAGCTTTGTAGGCCACCTTGGAGCATTATGTTTGCTGGAAAAAATTAAACTGGAGTTTACTTTTTTGCCTGTGCTAAGGTAGGCTGCCCTTTGGACCACCTTTCAGCTTTTTGGGAATGTAGCAGCAGTGGTTAGTGCTGTAGGACTCAGCATTATTTGATTTCAGGAGAGAGGGTCTTCCAGGTAATTTGTACATCCTTGAAAGGGAAAAATTAATTTTTCCCTCTGATGCACTGACTTTTCAAATCAATGTCTATTTTGCAAATACCTACATTAAAGTAACATACATGCAAACTGTAATTTTTTTTTTTTTTTTTTTTTTTTTTTTTTTTTTTTTTTTTTTTTAATCAGGGTGGGGAGAGGATTATCAATTTACATGAAAAAATATGAAAATGTAGCTGATAGTATTGAAATCTCTGGAATATCTTACCATTGGAGATAAATTCCAGAAATGAGAAAACTTGTAGTTACATGAAGCATTCAGTTAAGTACAACCTGACAAGATCTAAAAGTGGGTCTACTTTGTTACCACCATTTACCTTATTGTGTGAGCACCATTTTGATCTATAGCTTGGGCTTGAATTGGGAGACGTGATGAATTTAAAATATGTCCCCACAGCTGAAGCTGAAGAGCTGCTTTATCATCTTTCTATTTACTGTGTGGTGGGTCCACATGGAGAAACTTGATTACACAGATACTAAACCTCATTTCAATATTAGATATTCTTTAATGCTCTGTATTTTTTATGGCCTGAATGTTGCCTCAAACTGTCCTGGCACATGTGCAATGAAAGGTCCTTACAAGCAAATGCATCAAAATCAGGGTTACTCATTGTCAGAAATTTCTGCTTGTCTCTGATGTCAGACCACGTCTGCTGGTGCTAGTCCAAGCAAGATGTCCATACACACAGAAATGTCCAGGAAGATGCAGGCAGTTTGGGGTTTATATGGTCATATGGACAAGTGTAGGCGTGTTGTTCCTCATATTCTCGACTATATGTTGGCCATCAATTGAGTGAGCCATCTTGGTTATCTGAAAGGATTCTCAATATCATAAAGAGCCCAAATGGTTTTGAATGACTCTTTGTTGGGATTCAAGAGGGCTTTCTGCGAGAGAATGGACATGTGAGCAATCCTGCGTGAGAACAAGACTGATAAGAGCCTCAGCCGAGCAAGAATGCGATAAGGATGTGACCCTGAATGAGGGGGGAGAAACTCGACGAGACAAACAACCCCCGGAAGGGGTTGGGACAGAAGAGGAAGTTACACAAGGCAGGTGCCTGGCAAAGCTGATGGGGCACTTTTTATCCATTCATAAGAAGGTTTAAAGCCCGGGCTAAGTTACCTGTCCAATCTTGAGGACTTGTACTGCATGTTACTCATGTGTGCGGGAGAACATTATAAAAGGGCTTTCTTAGTTGTAATAAATGGGCATTGCTTGATCACACTGATCGTGTGCATGCTTAGCTCTCCCGCAACTCTTGTCAAAGATGGAAAATGAATGCTCACAGGAAATCTCTAAAGTGTGCTCTCTGAAGAGCATAATATTTGGATTTACCCTTCATCAAACAGCTCAATGAAATCAAAGACTTGGAGAGTTCAGAGTTCCTGTGTCAGGACTTCTTATGTGACCTTTGTCAAACTGAGAGTTTGGGGCAGTTTTGACCTGAAGAGTGTTTGTAAAATTAATTCCTTAACCAGTTTCACTCAGCTCGATGTGTTTGAGGGAACCCTGTTGCTTGACTGTAATCTGTAGGGCTACACTTCCTTTCATAGAATGAGATCATCAGATTAGCAGAAGGAGAGTAAAATCACCCAGGAGGGTGGAAGTACACAGAGTATGAAATTAGATTTCATAAAATGAATGAGAACCTTTGGTCCAGGCCATCCATGATCATACCATATTTGGTACCTGAGCTGGCCATTCACTTGGAGAAACCTTGAAGCACCTATAAGGCTGGAGACACCAAGAAATTATATTATGTAGTGTGGATAACACACACTGGATTATAGACCAGGAGCTATCCTGTACAAGGGGAGGAGTGGATTTGACAAGTGAACTGAAATAAGATTTAGAGATCCTGGACAGATACAGTGATGCACAAATAGAAGTTCATGAGGACATTGCTTCACGGTTATGTAATGGAATTGGTAGCTGTCTATAATTGTCCAGCTGGACTACTTAAATGAACTGAATAACTAATTGAACCTGTCTCATGTTATAAACTTTTTTCATCTGGGCTTTTTTTCAGTGATCCCTGTAATGTCATCGTGGCTAATTTTAGCTGCCATTTTCCCCTTGAGGATATTTACCAACACCGTGCCCACAGCCTTTGTAGTACAGGAAGTTAGGGCTGCAGGATGTCTCTCCAGGCTGAATGCTCTCCTGTCAATGAGATCAAATTATAAGTAGCTGCACTAATCTGCCTATCATCAGAAATAGCCAAAGAAAAATGCACAAATGTAAACATAAAAGGGATGTCTCATAATCTGCATACTTGTCATAGTTCACCATAAATCAGCCTAAATGCCAGCGGGCTTGTTCTTTTTGACACGATCTGGAGGCTAGCTTCACTTGTTGACATCTTATCTTCTCACAAGATACTGTGTATTAGTAAAGTTAATTGACTAATCATTTTCATCACTGGGAGTGTAAGTAAATAATTCCATCTATTTCTACCTAGGCTTCTGTTTACGGTCCGAGGGTGCCAAGCATTCAGACTAAATGAAAATATACCCTCTAGTAAACATGCACGGCATCCCCCATAACAAGCTGCAGAAACTCTCTGAAGCATTGCTGTTATGTTGTGGGGAATCCTGAGAATCTTAGGCTTAACTCACCATGCCGGTCAGCCTCCCGCAGGGCTGACCAGGCGGAGGCTGGGACGGTGGGGGGATGCATCTAGGCAGACCCATGTTAGAGCACCAGTATCTGTCATTCTTAGGGAAAGGGTGCAGGTTTGCAAGTAATAAATTAGTGGTGGCTGGGAATGTGCCTAAGACGATGTGGTAACACTCTTCAGCTAGATGAGAGGAGCTGGAGGGTTATCTAATAGCTGATGTTTTCCATCTTTGTCCCTGCACAATCAGCCATAAATATTTTGTTCCTTTGAGCAGTTTTTCCTACTGGTGGTGAAGGGAAATTTGCTGCTGCTTCTTCCTTCCATATCTTTGTCGTCTGATGAATTAAAGAAAAACTGACTGTGAATTAGACTTTGGCTGTACTTGTGGTTTCAGTGACAACACTTCAGTGAGGGTTAGAGTTAGTAGTCCTGAACTTTGCTTTAATTTGTGATGAAGATTTTCTAGATGATGTAGGGGCAAGTTATAAAACTGATAGCTCCCCATTTGTCCCACAGGGATACCGGACCAGGTTTTTTTTCAGCTGTATCTCAGAATTAGTTATGGATTGTTTGATATCTCCAGACTGCCTCTATGGTGTGTTGTGTTCTGTTTCTTTGTGCAAAATCTTACTTTGTCTAGAAAAGTGTCTTGGATTCTCTTTGGGCACTGGGTGTCTAAACGATACAGCCTGGACACTGTAACCGATTCCAATCGCACTGACTTGTTTGTATGACTTTCTCCAGACACTTTTTTCTTCACGCCTCCCCCTCCCATTTACAAGAAAGTAGAGTCCTGTGCTGGCTGATATATTTCCATGCTTACTTTGGTGCTGGTTCTTTCAGCTGTGACTTCTGCCATCAAGGGTATCGATTAGTGCTGGGGATTTTTGCCATGCACAACCACCTGGTTTGAGACCACCAACCCATTTTCTCTACTGGGCTGCAGCCATGAGAGGCAGCAACTGCTGACTGCTGCTGAGGCTGGCCTTGCTCACACACAGGATTTACAGGTGAAAGGCTTGCAATGAAATGCTGAGACCAGAATGGTTCACTCCCTGACAGATCAAACTAACCCATCTGTCGTCAACAGTTTTGGCCTACTCTCTTGTGTAAAACTAAACTAAACCCTACTGTTTCTACTCATTAGGTCACAAGAAGTGGTGACTGCTAATTGCTTCTTCATATAATGAGCTTTAGAGAACAGCTTTTTTAGACTTAAAAAGCTGAATTGTAATTGAGAAAAGGACCTAACCACATACTTATGTACCCCATATTCATCTGTGCTTAAAGTAGGGCTTTCTTGAATAGGTAGGGACCTAAACACTTAGTTAAATGCTTCTAGTACTGAAGATTTTAGTACACAGAGACAGGGAACTGCAACTTTCTGTCCTGAATGTTTAAAATATATTTCACCAAATAAGAAGGCCACTTATACGTTAAAGAAATAAGTAATTCTAATGTATATTATCTCACATCTATAGCACGTTCCCATTTCCAAAAAGCTGTCATATTAATCCCCCAAATGAAGTTCTGTTGACATCATTGTCTGTTTAGCTTGTAGATGATCTTAGTTTATGAGATCTTTTCGTCTCATTTTAGCATGCAAGAAATCTTTTATGTGGCTATTTCAAAACACAGTCTTGCATGCAAGTCATATTTGCTTCAGACCAAGTTGTCCTCTGAGGAGCAGGGTTGCATAAAAGGTGTGGGGGAGGGAGTTCAATGTAACATTTAATGAGAAGTCCATTCAAACCCTCTAGCAACTGGAACTAATGGGGACAGACAGGGTTGTGAAATGTGAGCCCATAAGATCTCCACTGAGAGATATCCATTCCACTTCGTCCTCCCAGGCCTTACTTCCCAGATATGTTGGGTTCTTTTCTTTAAATCTGTCCAGATATTTATGAATAAGAGCAGTACCACAGTGATTTCTTTCTAAAGGTATTTCTTGAAATCCAAGAAATCTTCTTTCCAGAGAGTCTGTTTCTAGCAGACCTTTAGGCGGTTGGCTTTCTGAGGTAACCTGTTGATTCTTTTTTCTACCCAATGCAATGAATGGGTTTCTGACTGTGATTTGATTCCCACAGAAAACAAAACAATTTTTTTTTTTTTGTGGTTCCTTAATGAAACAAGCTTTAATAATACAAGTTTGTTACATTAGAATTGGTAACAGTTTACCCTTACACTATCCTTAGGGATATAGCAGGTGTTAACAGAGTAACAGCATCTTGGGCAGAGCTTTCTGTGGAAGGACAACAAATTACTGTAGCTCATGAAAGAGGGGATATTTTAACAAAGGAAAATATCTGTAGATGAGCATATCCTGCAGATTTCTGAGTCTAATTATGAATTGATTATGTATTGGACACTTGACACTGCACCATGTGAACACTTTGATCATCTGAACATCTATGAACATCCAAACTATGAACATCTGAACAATTTATGTATTGGGGAAATTAAGTAAAGACACTTCTGTATGGTCTTCCTGGTCAGAATTCAAAATTTGAGTCCAATGTAATCAACCACCTTTAATAATTGGAAATATGCTTTATTACTTTGCTGGTACCAGAGTAACTTTGTGTCAAGCTCAGTATGAACACCCACTGTAACAGTGCCAGCCTAATTCAGGTTACTCAGTACTCTGTGGCTCTGGTCACAGAGGACCCTGAATACACTGAAAGGGATAAAGTAGGCTCATAAAGTAAAAAGGACAAAGGAATTACTCTGGCTGGCAAAAAGAAAATCTTTTGACTTCAGAGTGGTGGATGGAAAAGAGAAGGAGTGGGGAAAAAAAGATGTTCCATTGATGCAACCATGAAGAACTGCAGATATTGCTGAGTGAAGACTAAGGAGAAGTGCAGTCTTCTGGGATGCCATGAGGATTTAGTCAATTGGATCCTGTGCTCGCCTCTGGGTAATGAGGCATTCCAGGCCAAATGTTTTGCATGGATCATATTTATTATTTTCTTGGCCACCCAGCTGGCTGGAAGACGGCTGGCATGGTAGTGAGAAAGTCTTCTGGACTTAGTTTGGTGTACAGAACCTTTGGTATTTATGTTGTATCCTTCATCCAGTAATATCTGAGCTGGAAATATCCCCAATTGCAAGGATTAGGGAAAAAAGAAAGAGTAGGGAAAAAATATGGTAGGCCAGCAAAGGAATTTTCATGATGAAAAGTGCCTCCTTAAGATTCTTTAGTGGCTTAGCTGCTTTAGAGACTACAAGAGCAAGCAAGCAACTGGGTATACTTGGAAGTCTTAAGCACAAACTGAGGACACTGCAGGATGTGCTGGGGAAGCTGGAGGCATTTATAGCTGTGGTGCCAAGGAGGACACTTGCAATCTGCACTGGGATTAAAACCAGTGTTACTGTTCCATTGACTGCATTTATTGCAAGGAAAGATGTTTGAGAACAAGAAGAGAAATTCCTTTTAAATGAGAAGGAGTACTGTTCTCATCTCTCCACTAACATGCTCAGCCAATTAGACATGGAAGAGAATAAGTATGGACTACTATACATTTTCACTTTCATACAACTAGCTTCAATCAACATACCTACAGTATATGGACATTATATCAACATATAGTCAGAAAATAGCATATAACTGTAAAATAATTCAGACACTTTTCTGCCTCACATAGACTTTAAATGACACTAGTGTTTCCATCAAACAAGATCTTACTTCTGTCAGCATCTTTGCTTGAAAATACTGTGCCCTTCCAAAATTAAAGCTCCTGCTCTTTGAATAGTAAATGTATATTATTGCTAAAAGTACAAAGAAGTGGAATACCTCCCTTCATACAAAATTTAGTGCAATCTTAACGAGGGTGGCAGGACCATAATGAAAGCTTTTATGTGACTGCAACAATACATGTGCTGCATAGAATTAATTATCGAGAAGTGAAATGTGTGGGTGATGTCAGCCTGGAAATATCTAATCAAGATGTCTGCTGGTAGGTTACCTTCAAACATGTAACCTACTTAACCTGTAGCATAATGAGGATAACTGTAAAGCTTCAAGTAGCTTCCCAGCAACTCTGGCTATTGTTTGGAGATTATTTATGTTTAACTAGTCTGGTACACAGCTCCAAAATGTGATGCTCTCACCTGCCTGGATGGTTTACTCATAATTCATAACTGTGATCAGCTTTAGCAAAAATGAACTATGTATGCTTTTTTTTTTTTTTTTTTAGTGAATTTGACCAGAACTCATTTTTGGCCCCTTAAGAAAGCAGTTCAAACCAAATTTCACACCCCTGACAACCCTATCCCTGGACATGAGAATTAGAAGAGCTCACTGGATACTGGAAGCACTGACTTCAGTCCTGCTCCACTTAACGACACAACAGGTATATTATGGAACTGTGCCTGGAGAGACTCTGTGTGCCCACTGTCCCAAGAGATATCTGTGGGTGGTTTTCCTGGCTATGGATCAGTATTGTGAGAACTAGTTAACTGACTCCCCCCTTGTACGTGTCCACTAATATGATTTTGTCAAATTTTCCTTATTTACAAAATTCTAACTAGTTTTGTTAAGTATTTAGCAGCACAAATCTAGAGAAAGTCAAGCACACTTGTCATTGTCATCTCACTTAAGGATATAAGGTCTACTAAGTGCATATGCAGGGGAAAACTACACATCCAGTTGTAAGACAAATATCACAGTTTAATAACCATTCATATTGCTTTTATCCTATATTTGGATGGGTAATACCAGACGAGGTGATATAATTAACAGGCAGATGGATATAATCTGGGGAAGTCATTTATGCTTAGTAAAGATTGTCATGGAGCCTTGGACTGGTAGGTGTTATGTACAAGATTTGATCTCCCTGTGCCTAGACTGTCATTACCACCAGATTTGTCAGGAACTTGGAGAGAGAGCTGAGACTTTGTCGTTTGAGATTCTCTGTATGTCTTGTTTAATTCTGTTTCTTGCTGCAGGGTCAAAAACACTTACCAGGAGTTGTTTCTGCTAAGCTATCAAAACCCAACATGGTTTCCTTTTTCTGAACGTAACACACACAGAGGAAGCAACTAAAACAGTGAGCAAAGATTATTAAAAACAAACAAACAAACAAACAAACAAACAAACAAACCCCCCAAAACCCCCCAAAAGTCTTTCTGGGACAGGTACTATGCAAAGTATCTATTGATTGGGCTAAATTGGCAAATTACGGGTATCTCAGAGTTGACATGGTCACCACATTGTAGACTCTACTGTTGCTCTGTGGCAGCCTAGAATACCTCTTTGACATGCCTAGAAATGCCATTTTCTCCAGGGTCATTATCTTCCTAGTTGTCTATCCAGAAATTAAAGTAATTTGACTGATCAATGTAATTCTCAGTTATGTTGTAGCAGAGAAATCACCAAAGAGGGTTGCACCAACTTAGAACAGGCATCGTGGCTTTCTCAAACGTAGTCTGTAGTACACTGATTAAGAAGGGATCTATTGTATTGGAAAGGTGTTTACAGTCAAAATGAATGAAATAGGATATGGATAATTAGGATGGCCATGTTACTGGAAAAGAAACAGGGAGCAAGCTCCTAATTCTATTTGAAGCTAATTAGGTGGCCTGTCACTTTGATAAGATGTTTGGGCTCACAGAATCTGCTTTGTTGAGGGTATCTCTTCTTTAATTGGCCTGTCAATTACAATTTGCCATGAAATGCTGCAAACTGCTTGCATCCTGTTTTCAGTCTGTCTTACAAAATGGGTCCCAGAAACAGGGTTTTCTTTTCTTTGACCAAAAAACCCCCCACCCCCAAACCATTAAAATGAGTACTGGTTGTTATTCTCCTGGTTTGTTTAACTGTTTTTGCTATTCACTTTGATGCCTTCAGGACTGAGCTACTGAAGTCTTCCATAACAGCAAAGGCACGAGTTCTGATCATGGTTAAAGTTGCAATGGAAGAATTAGATGTAAATTGAGCATGGTACATGGGATGTTGCTCTTTCCTGGGGTGATGAGCTGAGAATGCTAAAACTGAATGAGAGAAGCAGCAGAATAGGTGCCTTACTGGAACAAGATATTTTTTACATCATTAAGGGTTAGCTGAGAAACTGAAAATCAGCAAGTACTTTTTAGAGGGAGCATGGAAATAAGCAAATGTGAAATAGCAATCTGTTGACCTCTAGTAACTTGATGTCTTGATTTAGGCAACTACTTAACAAGCTTGAAAAAAAATGTAGTGCCAGCAATACTGGACTTTTTATGGTAGTTCACTAGTTACTCAGATGAGGAACGGCTACCATGTGACAAAACATTAACAGCTGACTCAAAGACATGCTTGGTCAAAGCAAAGGCCATTTTTTCCCATGTTTGTATTAGTTGTTTCTGTTTTCCTGGCTGAGAAAAACAGTTTGGCTAAATGCAAGGGTGCTGTATGCTAGCTGCGGGGCAGTTTTCCTTTAGGAAGCAAAAACCAAGACGAATTGCTCTGAATTTACCCGGTTGACAGACCCAATAGTGCTAACCAGTACATGAATTTAATTCTCGTGTTCCTGGGCATGCAGCTTTTTTATTCTCACAGAGCTGCAGTGGCCAGTATCTAGTCCCTATTCTTGTCCTTTCCCTTTGCACCATTCAGGTGGTATGAAAGTTATTTCAAAGAGATTTCTATAGGGAAATCACTCTTTCTCTGTCTCCAACGTCAGAATGAGCTGGAGAAGGCAGGAGCAACCGTAAGTGCTCTTCAGAAATGTGTGAAATTAAACGGGTGCCATAAATCCAGGAATAGGTGTGGTATGGATTTGGATGTCAAAATGTAAGTCACTATTGGCCTCTAGCAACTCTCATAACTGTTGAAACTATTTGAAGTTTCTGGCTAAGCCAAATCCTGTTTCTTTCCTCTTATGGATTGTAGCAAAATGTCCCTGATCTTAGGATGTGTGAAGCCTGTTTTGCAAAACAGCATTTGTTTGAAAGCACTCAGCCCTGTCTCAGATCTGCATGGAGAACAGTCTGCTTTAAGATTTTTTCCAAAGTTTGCATTAGGTAGAGAAACACTCATTTCCTCTCTGAATTTCCTCTCCTTTTTTCCTAAGGCCAAGTTCTATTAACACGTATTCAGCAACTTTCCTCTGCGACAAAATGTTTATATGTTTGTAGCCTTTGCTTAACTTTCAGACTGGAATAATTCAGCTGGAAGAGACCTACAATGATCATCTAGTCCAACAGCTATTTTAGGTTTTTGCCATGACTCGGATTTGAAGTGAGGTGGCCGCAGCCACAATGCAGAGTAGTAACCACTCTACAGTCATGGCTGCCTGGCGTCTGGTGCCACCGCTGTGCACAGACATTGAAAGCTTGCCTTTATTCTGATGCTATGTCTAGTGGTGTGACTTAAAATTTGATTTGGGTAGGAGAATTAAAAAACCTAAATAAAATGATGACTCAAAACCTACACGTTTGCCAATCCCTTGAATAGCTGTTTACACTCTACTTTTACTATAAATTGGTACCTCATGGCTTCTTTGTATAAAACAGTGAGCTAGTCTAGGAGGATGACCTAGTTATTTTTAAAGCCCGCTTATGTCAATGCTCTCTGTCCTGTGACCATGTTGGCCACCATTATTTCGGGGTGAGGTCAGTCTTTTTCTTTGCTCGGGCCGCTTGCCAGTTTCTCAACACCTGCCTTGAAAGTGACAGCTCTATGGGTGTCCTCATAAATTACAAATCATGTGCCTCTGCCCTGATGCCTTGGGACAGGCACAAAGTTAGAAACTGCCCTGTAACCCAAGCCCCGGGGCTGCTGGATGGGACAGCTGAGCAGCAGGCAGCCAGCCGCAGCAGCGGGGGGCCAGCCATGCTGCAGCCCCCCGGCAGCACCCAGACTGGTGTGGAGGAAACTCTGTGTGTGCCGGTGCCAGCGGGCATGTGGCTGTGCCTGGTGAGAGCCAGGGCTGGCCCCCAGGTAGTGGTCTTCCCCCACGGGGAAGGGTCGAGAGACCAAATGACTAACAAGGGGTTGCTGTGGGTTTTGCGCAGCACCTCTGCCCTCGCGTGCCCGGGATGAACTGAACCGACAGGAACAGGACAGGGAGCAGGGAGCGGGTCATGGGGCTCTCCATACTGAATGGACAGTCCTGTGCACAGTTGTCACTACTCTTTGCCACCTCCCAGCTACTCAGTTACAGCTCTGGCATATATTTCACCACAGCACCAACTCCATGATGTCTCTTCCTCCTCCCATTGTGCACCGCAGACACTCAGCCAGCATACACGTGTTCCACAGCCTGACACAGTCCTAAAGCTTGAATTCAGCAAAACACTTAGGTGTTCCCCTTCCCCTCAAACCTAGCTGCTTGGTCTACCCTGCTCTCACCACCCCACCATGAAGGTTACATGCATCCACAGGGAAACTGTAAGGCAAGTGAGACAAGCTGTAACACCCCACTGCCCTAAGCTGCCCACTGCTTCCCCAGATGTGTGTTGTCCCCACTCTGTTGCAGGATCCATACCTGGTAGTGCCCAATGTCTGGGGAGCAGCACCTGCTCTATCACTGTGCTGTAGTCCTCTCTGAGCTCCACAACTGAATATACCTGACACAATTGCTAGTGTGATCCCTGATGGACTGGTATGCTGTGAGCTCCTGGCATGGAAAAGCAATACACAAGCACTGAACAGAAAGAGACTGCTCAGGCATCCTACTCAACCCACCATTATGCCTAAAGGCACAAGCAAACTCCATCCCTGATGACATGGAATCCTCATCTGTATGATTAAACTGCAGCAAAGTGCAACCCTGATTTTTTTTCAAAAGATCCATGAAGTGTATTTCAACAGAGACTGTTTTCTAGCTAATGGGCATCTTTTATGTTCCTTTGGAAGACTGGATAGCGTGTACAGTTGATGGCCTTTCCCATTCATTGGTAAGAGGAGGCTGCATAGGGGTGCTGATCAGAGCTGCCTGTAAGCATGCACCACCTTGCTTTCTTTTGATTTTAGATTCATGTGAAGATAAATTGCACTTCCTTACAGCTGTGCTTCTGAAACACTGAGCCGGGACTGATGAGTAGGCTGAAAAACAAATTTATTTGCTTTGTGAAATAATGAGGTTACATCTCTTTTTTTTGGGGGGGCAGTGCTACAGATTAGGTCTCAAATTGGCTGATTGAAGGTAGATGAGTGAGAATCCAAAGATAATTTTCTCGAAGTTTTGTAACATTGGCTGCTCCAATTCCTGCATGTGATTCATCTTCTAAAGCACACTGTATGGTGTGTGGTTATCACCTTGGACCTGGTACGGATATTTTTTCTAGAGGGTGGTATCTTCTCAGAGAAAACATCTATGACCTCCAGCCAACTCAGAGTAAACCTTGTAGGGATTTCCAAATCCAATTTTATTTTCTGCAGTTCATGAACACACTACTACCACAGTAATGAAAAACATGTTTTGACATAAAAACATGCCACAGTGAAGGAGCTATTAATCAGAACGACAAGAGGTAGTGCCTTGGAGCAGTCATCACCTAGTGTTTCTGCAATACAGACCTTTAGTGATAATGTCCAAGTCCCATTCAGTACTTCCCATATCGTATATCAAATTAAGTGCATAGGCATCTATTGGAGTTGGAGTGCTACTGGTAGTGCTGCACTGTGTACTTTGTCAAGTCCCTTGGTACACATGTTCCTTGAGCTCCTTTCAGCTATTCTGCAAATTCTTTTCTTCTTCCTCTCTCAGCCCTGTTAGCAACTGCCAACACTGGGGACTTGAAGTCCCTTTTTCCACCTAGCAGCAGCAACAGTGATAAGAGTATGGGCATACAGGATTTGAGATCTTCTGCCTTAGAAACATCTATCACCCCATCCCTGCATTTGGTGACATTTTATAGGTAGATGGGACAATCCAGTCAAAACTGTAGTTTCATAATGCTCAGTTTCCATGATACAGGACATACACACACACATACATACACAAACCCTGAAAAGGCTTTCTTTAGGTGGTAGTATCAACAGGTGCAGGAAGATACCTGAATTGGGAAGAAAATACATCCAAGTAATTTCTTGATGAAAACAGGGGAAAATTAATTTATTCCTGCAATAAGGATTTGGACCTGATGATAACGTAGGATACACACCCCTCTTTTGGTAGGGAAAAATAAAAGTATGAGAAGTTGAAGCTCAGCCTAAAGGCCAAACATCTAATTTGTTCTGTCCAGTTCCAGCTCTCTTCTCTTAATAACTCTTTCTTACTGTTTCAGGGAAAGTCTGGGTGGGGTTTGTCACCTCTTTGGTCTGAATTTTCTTTGGATGTGAGGGAATTCCATGAACTCTAGGGATGGCAAGAGAGGAGATCCCTAGTAGGGTGTAACAATTAAAGGAGTATGTATCCACACAAGTTGGCTGTATATATATTTGAAAGGCCAGATCTCAGAATTTTATGTTGAACTTTAGGCTATTTATCTTATCTAGCCTTCAGGGATGCAAAAGTCTATGTCCAGCTGTGTCTTTCAAGAAAAGAATAATCTTCTATCTATTATTTTCCATAAAACAAAAAACCAAAATGTTTTTTGTAGTTTCAGTTGTAGTTTCAGGGTTCTTGAAGTAACCTATGTCAGCAAAAGGATTAAGAATAGAAATTAAGCAGGAGGGGCATCTCTGGGGAAGGCTGCTCCACTGCTGGGAGAGTGGGGGGCCAGTTCCTGCCTCTGTGGTGTCCTTCTCCCACTCGTCCCACCTGGTGCAGCTCTGGAAGGCACACTAAGTGGGGTATGTGCCTACTCACCCCTGGGCCAGCAGCTCCTGCCCCAAGGCCAGGGTAGCTGTGGCCTGGGATGAGGCTTTCAGAGGGCTGAGAGTCATCTGCTGGCCCAACAGCTGCTCCCAGCTCCTGGGGCAGGCAGGGGACTGGGATGGAGCAGCCTGCTGGGTGCTGGAGCATGGCCCTGCGGTGGGGAGGGGAAATGGTGGGACTGCAGGAGAACTCAGTGGGGGCTAAGGCATGACGAGGAGACTGGGGAAAAACAAATGGGAAAGAGCTCTGAGCCCATTAGTAATAATGAAGTAATAAAAAAATAAAGATAAATCCTCAGCACAGAAGGTAAGTACTTCTTGCCATGTCATGGTTTTGCTTTCTTCTTTTCTTCCCCTGATAGAAAGCACTCACAAAACCAATATTGTTAATAAACTTTGGAAAAATATTACCTCACACCTTTTCAAACCTTAAGGCAACGATGCCATTGCCAAGGTTATTGTCTATTTGCCATCCACGAGCAACAGCAGCGAATATTTTAAATCAAAGTAGGGTGTCACCCCAGTGACAGCAGCACCTGGCCTTTGGTGGACTAACGTGTTGGGTGTCTCAGCTAAAGGTCAGGCTGAGATTGCCTTGGGGAATATAAGATGGTGTTTGCCACACTGATCTAACAGCACTTACAGTTGTCTTAATCAGATCATCAGTAATATGGAAATAAGGAATGATCCACTGAAGAAATTTTTCCAGGGAAAAAAAAATATGCTAGTTGTTGAAGAAAGCAGAGATTATGATATTTCTGCAGGTGAGATTGAACAATTCAGAAAAAACATGGGGCTCAAAGAGCTAATAATCATACTTTTTGTCTTTAAACAGTACTTTTGGAGTGAGCCAGCATGTTCTGAAATCAGTGGAAAATGGGACCTTTAAGTTATTCAAAACTATCAAAGTCCTGGTACTCCAGGATTAAGCTTGTCTCAGAAAAGTGGTAGTCCTTCATGGACTTAGAGCATGACAAGACGTCAGATGACAATTTTATTCTTGCTCTGAAACACACCTGTGCCTCCATAGACCTGATTCTCCTTGAAGAAGTAATTTAATATTCTGCAGCCTCCACTTCCCTTCCCTGCATTTTCTCTTCTCATCAACTTTGACCGTCGGTGACTGGGTATGAGGCCTCCATCTCAGTCTTAGCTCCTCAACCCTCCAGTGTTATAGGGATGTAAATAAATGTAATGTCATGTGAAAACACAGGACCATTCGTCACTGTGCAATTTGTGGTACTGAATTAATCATACACTAAAAAAGTGGCAGCTATGGGACTCATGGTGAGTTTATTGCACAAAAATGTGGTTTGTCTGCTGAAACATTTCCTAGATATTCTTCATTGGATGCAGAGTGCAATTATGTTTGAATTTCTGTTGGTAATGTAGTTAGTGCAGAACACAGAACAAAATGAAGGGTTGATAATCCAAGGTCCTAAACCTGGGCCACACTTAAGAACATGTTTAATTTCATGAAGATGAGCAGAAGATGCTTACTTGTGTGTAAAAGTACTTTTCAACTGTGACTACTGTGTCAAGAAAGGTCTTGACAAAAGTTTTTATCATTCAGGATGATTTTTACTTTTTACCCATTCCTCTCCCCATCAGTTTTACGTTTACTTGACTTGATTTCTGTGGGACAAGTTGTGTGCCTAAAGTAGCCTGAGAACCAAAAAAAGTCTTGGTAGGATCTGAGCCATAGAACAACAGAGTTATAGCCTCACTTCAGCTTGCAAATAGCTTTCAGCATTTCCATAGTTAGCCCACAAAACATTTAATAATTCAAGTCAGAGAGTAATACTAGGAGGAAAAACATTTTATTTAGTTAGGGTCCTACATATTTTCTTGGTTGTGTCCATCATGGGAAAACTTCTGAACTAAAATTTGCTAAAGAAGGCTAAAGAGTCACCTTCCAATTTCATTATACAGTCAGGTTTTTATGAGAAAAAATGGAGTAGAAATCACATCAATGACACCAGATCAGTTTTTTGATAATTTAAATGCCAGAACCTTGAAAGGCCAGAGTTACTAACTTATTTTACACTGCTACAGACCAGAAAAATAGTTTATATTGTAGGAATCCCTGGTCAGAAGAGAGCAAAACATGAGTTGGTTTCTGTGACCACGTATGTACAGACAGGAGCCTGTAAGAATGGGAGATGTGCATGGTTGTGCCCATGATGTGCTGGCGGGTGCCAAATAAGCATGTCTTGGTGTGGCTATTGATGATGAACATATCTTGCAACGAGAGGAAGAGGTTCTGTGACAAGATGCTGCCTCGCCATTGCTTTATCTATGATTCTGTACCGATGCATTGCTCTGTGGAAAAAGTGAGTGTGTCTGCATAAGGCAAAAAGCGAGGGAATGGACTAAGGATGTTTATAAAATATAGTCTCGCAATTTATATATTTGCATGTGGGAAAAGATAAGTGTGTGTTCTACAAAAAAAAAGTCAATTCTCCTGTTTGTATGAAAGTAAATGTCATTGTTCTCTACCCTGGGTCTACATCACCTTTCAATATCTCTTCAAGCATTATTCTGACTTCCCTAACAGTCACAAAGCAGACCCTAGCACCTTGTTCGATCCAGATACACATATGCAAACTCTATTTTGTAAATTTGTATTCAAATATTTTAACTTAAATAATTTGTTTTGGTAACAACTTCTGTAATTTCCTCCTTAGAGTCACTGTTATCAGATGCAGTACATCATTTTGTGCTGAGAAGAGGTAGATTCATGGCTTCTCCTGTCTGTCAACAGTACTTCCACTGGCAATTGAAAAGAATGATGTCAGACATTCACCCATGTTCTTGGGCAAGAAAAAATGCTGGTAGTAATGAGGGACCTGTTCATGGAAATAATACAAGATCATTAAGCTTCCCAAAGGGATGTGTTACAGCATTTTGCTTCTGTTCTTCTGATATATTTGAAGAGATACACAACTATCACTGGCAACAAAGCATCTCCCAATCATTGACCTCCCATGAAAACTCTAGACATTTTCTATTACAATCCAACAAAAATAATTGTACAATAAAAAGAATATGTTTAAAAATATTTTTTCTTGTTGAATCACTACACAGGTTTTGCTGTGTTCAAAGAGTTTGGTGTTCAGGTCTTGCCTGAAGCTAGAGATAAAAACACCTTTCATCCCTATAAAAGCTGAAAGGCTGCTTTAAGTGCTGTGGAAGCCAAATTCAGCACCTCTTGATGTCAATTTGGTTATATGCAGGTGGATCTGTTTACACTTAATACATACAATGGTTTAATACACTCCAAGGCCAAGAGAATTCAAAAGCAGCACTTGCTGAAAGCTTTCCTTCCTTCAGCTTGTTCCTCTGAATTTAGCACCTCATTGGAAAGCATGACAGTAAGTTTTCTACCCTAGCAATATTTTAATAAGGGCAAATAATATGTATCAAGATGATCTGGAGGATACCCAGCACTCCCTTTTTTGATGTCTTCATTATAGGACAAATTTAATGCCTACTTGATTTCACATACCTGGTTTGTGCAGTAGGGAGGTTGGCACGTTCATTCACTGTTTCCACATATCTGTTGCCTAACCACTGTGCTGAGAATAATAAAACATTTGGGGGACTTTTTCTGCCTTTGTTTTGCACCGGAGCACTGTTGAAATGCACATCTTAGGGATAATAACAAATAAATGGAGTGACATCTCATTGAATTTCAGATTTCTGTCTTTGAGTTTTGCTAGAGCCACCTTATCAACTTCAGTGAAGTTTACCTAAACACCTAGATATCTCCAAAGATGAATATTTCCACATTTAGTTGAGCAGAAACAAGAATATATTGTCTGTTTCCCTCTTAAAACACAATGAGGTCTGGGTGGAGGAGTGAGCTGAAGTATCCACAGCAAAGAAAAACTTGAGTGCTGTGCTTTCAAGGCACCAGCTGCACTGGAGCCATCAGGGCTCCATGTAATAGGGTGCACTGATGCAGCCTCTCTCTCCCTTTAGGGGATCAAATTTGCTAAGTGTTTAATGTCAGTGAAGTTCTCTTGGTGATCAGGTTGGTATTGCCTTTCCAATGCAGACTATTAAAGTGCACGGACTATTATTCGCTTACTCAATTAACTGCTAAGGAGACAGAAAAAATATGTGCCCGGAGGAGAAAATGAAGCCATCTTTATTTGCTGGCTAATCAAAATCCAATGGCTTTTGAAGACAGCATGAAATGATCATTAATTAGGAGGAATACCTAAATTTGGAGTTCAAAGAACCTTGTAGAAGGCAAGAAAGAAAGGCCTGGAGGACAGAGCTTGTTCCCTGAGTTGATGAGGCCTTTGTGGACTTAGTCAGCCTGTATCTGAACTGGCCCTGGCCTGAAACACCCTCCAGTTTCCACAGGTATATGTATCTGCAAGCCAGAGATTCAGTTCATTGTAGAATATGGGTCCCAAAGAGCAATATGTTAATTCGGCAATAGTTTCAGTGTATAGCAAACAGAGAGTCCTTAAACTGAGGGTAGGTTGAGACCATTACTGACTGCTCCTTGCTCTCTCATGCTCTGACATCAAAGAAGCCATCAAAATGCCGGGTGATAACCCAAACTGAACACTGCCCCTGCTCTCCTTGGGGCATGTGTGCTAGTGTACAAGCAAGTCAAGGAAACACCTAAACAGCAGGGAGGCTTAGCTGTGGCCACCACCGCGCACACACCTGGGGCCATGTCCGTGGAAAGGCTCTGAAGATGTGCTTATGATAAGGACAGTGGGACAGTCCCGGTGAAATCTAAAGGGATGTGGAAAGGGCAGGGGAAATGCTGTAGGAGTTGACACCCAGGGCTAGGAGGAAACAAACCATGTAGCTGCTGCACAAAACCTGCCTTGTGGTCCACAGCAGTGCAGCCAGTGGCTGTCCTGATGGATATCCCAGAGCTGTGGCTGACATGGCAAAGGCACCTGGGTGAGAAGGAGCAGGGAAGAGAGGTGGCATAGCTATGGCCTGAAGAAAGGGGGACTGGGAAGAGGAAGACCTGCCCTGCCATGGAAATATTTTCCTGTGTTTTCTTCTTTATCCCAGAAGGGAGATGGTCAACAGTTTCTACTGACAAGGTCCTATGCCTCTATGTCTGTTGTTTGTCCTGCCAGGGTTTCTGGCAGGGCATCTCTGCATCTCTGTGGTGACCTGATTGTAGCCACTGTGGTGAACCATGGAGGATGTACTTAGAAAGTACTTAAAATGAGTATATAAGGCAGTAAAAATAAGACAAAATTAATTTCCAAATTTAGAAATATCTGAAAGTCTGTAGGTCTCATAACAGTGAGCACCCTTAGCTTACAGTCAAACTTTGTTTTATTTTCACTAAAAAAAAAGCTGATTACAAAATATGCTGCCAATTGTGTACAGAGGAGTAGATTTAGGATTTGTATATTCCTCCTTCAAAGGATGTATACACAAAGTATAATACTTGAAGGTATTATAAAGGTGAAAAGATATTCTGAAAACACATAAATACAATACAGCACTACTGCCTTTTTTTTCAGAACAATATCACTGCAATTCTTTGTGAGCAGAAATCTGTCTTCAGGTATAAGGCAGGGTTGGACCATGTTTTTGAGAAGAAATTTTGTTATTAATATGCTCATTTATTAAAATAATTATGAGGTAACCCAGACAGCTATAGGGAAACCTGAGGAAAACAGGAGAGCAAAACTAGAGTAACTTAGAAAATAAACCACAATTTTCTCAGGGTCAAGGGGCTGGGGTATTTCTCTCCTGGGAAATAAACACTTTAATATGTGTAGATCTGACCTCAGCCACTATCTTAAAGATTAGCCTGAAAGATAGCTCTCTGGAAGGGCACACAGAGAACTCCATGTGATAATTTCCTGGAATTTCTTGATTGAAACAGATAAGAGCTGTCATGTTGACATCTGTGAATTGATATGACCTTTTTATTGCAAGCTGATAAGACTGCGATCAGCAAAGAACCATGCTCGGAAGCGCTTAATAAAGGACCTAACTAGTTAAATTTGAGAAAAAGAAGCAAAATTGAAGGACTTCAGTTCTACATAGATCAAAGTGGTATTTGCAGACTCTCTCATAGAAGGACTGGTTCCTGGTCAAATTTATTGTCTTATTTCTATACGCTAAATGACATTAAAAAGTGTATCCTGGTCACAAATCTTCAAGAAAGCAACATCTGTGGTTCCAGGAAGTACAAATGTGTGAAAAAAATTAGTCTTGTCTACAAATACGCCATACTTTGCACTTTTTCTTTGCAAATTACTTAATTTATGGATTAAAACCAGAAATGAGGAAATAGGGACCTGATAAATAACATTTTAAGATGTCATGGTTTTGAAGAATACCGCTTGAAATTGTATTCACCATAGTTATTTTACCATTATTTTTCACAGAGAAAACTGTAACAGAGCTTTCAGAATATGTGCTTCCTTCTTATTTATAAAGCTTGGATATTTTCATTGGGCTTTTCCTTTGTAGTCAACCTATATTATTTATACAGGAAAGATTGGGAACAGGGGCAGAAATCTTGTTAAGCCAAAAAATTGAATTTTGCCATGGATTCTAATAAAGGTCTTCTTTCCACTATCATGCTACTGACCGTGACAGTCACAAGTCCTAACAACAACTTGTATTAGAGTAATGATATAGTTCAGTGTGAATAAAGACAAAATGTTTGTGGGAGAAAGGCTATGTAGACCTTTTTGTCTGTATGGAGACGTCTTAGTGTTCCAGTACAGAAGTGCTGGGCAAGCATACGGCCAAAAGCTGAAGGCTGAAAGCTCATACAAAGCACAGTGAGATCCATAGTTATGGAATAAAATCACTTCCTCTCAAATGACTCTCCAGATTTGTCACTCTGAATATACAAGTGGACAGCCTTCTCACCAGAGACCATCCATTCCCAAGCGTGGCTGGATATTTACTGTGATAATTTATCACAGTAAATATATTTCTCTGCGACTCTAGAATCATAGCTTCATAGAATAAATTTAGGTTGGCTAAAGGTTGTCCAGTCTAGTCACATGCTTGAGACAGGGCTAACTTCAAAGTTAGAACAGGTTGCTCAGGGCTTTATCAAGACAGATTTTCCAGGATGGAGATGCACCAGCTTTTTCGGATAGGTGTTTCAGTGCTTGCTGTAAAAGATGTTTTCCTTGTGTTCAGTCAGCATTTCTATTGCTGCAGCTTGGGAGTGTTGTCTCTTGTCCTTTCATTTATATCTCTGGCTCTATCATCTCTGCAATCCTCTGTAGATACGCTGGTAGAAGACTGATATTAGATTTACCTTCTTGCTTTGCCTTCTCCAGGCCAGAAAAACCCATCTCCCTCAGTTTTTCCTTTTATATTGGATACTCCACACCCCTAACCATTTTGCTCGCCCTTTGCTGGACTTGCTCCAGACTGACCATACCACTTGAGCCAGTTCTTCAGCTTTTAGGAGACAGCTCTTTTAGGAGACAGCTCAAACCACCCTTACAAAGCCGTTCTGGTAAAATGGATGTCATAGTGGTGCCCATTTTCCACCATTTCTATACAATGGTAGTAGCAAGGTGTATTTAGGGACACAACTTTATATATCCTGGTTTTAATTACCAAGGTACTAAAGAGAATGTGTAAAGCACTTGATAATAACATGCACGTTAAAGACCTGCTGGAGCATTTATTAGAAGAGCATGTCTTTCTTCTTTATCATGTCAATGTATATAGGGAGGATGGGTTTCCTGTCGCTTTTAAAAAGAAAAATATTAGGCTTTGATTCTCTGGTTTCTTTTCATCTTCTTCTAGCTTAAAAAGCTTGTGGAAAGGAATAAAAAAAAGGATAGAATAGCAAAGAAATCACAAAAGGAAGATATCAATAAGAAGCTCTACTGACTATTCTCTAAGCAGTTTCCAAGCAACTTTTAATGGAAGGTCAGGCACAAGCAAGATAAAGGGAGGAAAAAACATGACATTATTTCATACAATAAAGTGACTGTGAATGCTGCCAGTTACAGCGGAATAGATTGGCCAGCCTGAACACTTATTTATGTTTTTCTGTGAATACAAATGAAAATCCTGTATAAAGGGCACTATCAAATTTGAGCGGGAGTGTTAATTCCAGCAATAGGTTTGCATTGCTCCTCCGAGAGGCTTTCATCACTGAATATGAGATGTTGACTCTGTGGTAATAATAATAGTCCTGTTGGACTCCCTCAGCTCCTTCTGTCAGATCTATAATACTTTTTGTATTTAATTAATCATGTCCCACATTTGGTGTGAGTTATGCGGATAGGGCAACAGAGACATAGAGAGGTGGAGTGACTTTACCAGAATTTCTGTAGCTATCCACAGATGTCCTAAGGCAGAGATTGCAATGGCCAGAGGTGTGCCTTTGTTTGAGAAGAGATAACCATACATGCAGACAACCCTAGCTACCCAGCACTGCTGGTCCCCTACAGCAGCTTCCTGTGGGAAGAAAGAGGTTGTATCTGAAGTGTATATATCTGTATGAGTAAGTTATGTATAGTGTCTACTTCTTTCTTCGTCCACTATCTGGCAGCCTAGACAGCTGGCAGCTGAAATACTCCTTTTGAACTCGAGTGCCATAGCAGGCAGTCCATCCCTTAGGTCCCAAAGTCATAGATGATGAAGCATCCCTCTGTACTCTGTGACCTGTATCGTGGTCAATGAGCAAAAGCTCATGTGTCCATGCCAAGAAAAGCCCTAGGAAGGAATCCAGGTGTTGATCTAGAGGCCTAAAAATTGAAGCGTCTCAATTATTAGTTACCTTGAGAATGCTGGCCCACTGAGTAGTGATAGCAAGTGCAAAACAAAACCTTTTTCTTTTAGTTTCAGTCTTGGAGTGAAGAGTTAAGATGACAAGCTGATAATGTTTGGTTTGGTAAAGCTTTGCTTCTCACAGCTGGATTTTCTGATGTCTGGTCCAAGATGATACTACAGGCTGTCTCTCCACATAGCACTGACAGTTCTCCCCTCCTATCCTGCCTGTCTTCAGGTTAAAAAAAGACAGGCAAGTGAAAAAAATTCTGAATTTGAATTTTCAACCAAAGAAAATATTTTTGTCAGGTGTTATTTATGATGAGGTTCTGGTTCAGAATCCTGTATGGTCAGAGGCCTGAAGAAGAGCATCGAGTCATTTAGGCACTTAGGAGGTCCCCAGCCTTGATCCTGTGTTTAATCTGCTAGCCCCATAAGCAGTCTTGGATACCCCTAGGACATGCCAGACTCACATACTACCTATATCTAGGAAACCTGCCCTTTCCCTCCCAGTGCTGCTAGCTAAGAGAGTTAATATTGTCAGACTGCAAAGGCTTTTTGCTATCTGGGAATAAGGTCTGCACACACACATGTACAAGAGCTGTGATGAATTGCTACAGCTGAACATGGTCTTTCAGAAGCATCTCTCTGCACATGCTCTTATGTATGCTTTCCGGGGCTGCAGGGTAATGCTGAGGCCACTCTTCTCTCTCTGAATCCTTGCTTGCCAGGCACAGCTGGTTCATAATCCAGTCCACTGGGATCCTGAAACAGAGAGAAGTCACATTATGCCCTAGCAATACATGAGAACTGGTGACCAGATAGTCCTGGTTTTAAAATGTGAGGTCTGAGTACAAGTTTACGCCTTTGATGCCCATGCTACATTTTCTCCAGACAAATTGATTACAGATATTAAAGTGAAGGGACCAGGGTTTTAAGACAATTTTAGCTACTGAAGTCTGCTCAGCTCTTACTTTTGGTTTCCAATCATGTACATAAGACTTGCTGGAGGGCACAAGAAACAGTCTCAGAATTCACCCCATAGTATGCTATGGGTTGGTTATAGTGCATTTCCCCTGTTATAAAAATAGACTGAGTGAGGTTTTGAAGGACAGTTTTTGATAAATGAATCTGTTCCTGAGTTCTGCATACATGTTATGAATGAGACTCTTAGCATCAAGGGTAACCAATGAACCAGGATACTGATGTCTGACAACATACACTTACAGAAGAAGCAGGTATACTTCAGCAGACCATTGTCTGTAAAATGCACTCAGATACATCTGAAAACTGCTGTGAAAATCTTAGTATTCTTGCAGTACTTCTCCTATTAGACACGGTTTTGTATTTTTTATTTAAATCACAGCCCTTTCCAAACTGTATGCAAACTGCATGTATCCCAAGCTTATGCCTGTGAAGAAGGACACTAGTGAGAGCTAATTACATCCTAACCAAACATCCTGAATTCAATCTGAAGCAGAAAAGAGATTTTTCACAAGACGTTCTCAGCAGTGGACGTGGCAACAAATTATCAAGGGTGCAATAACATCTTAGACTGGTGCAACTGTGTTTACAGTAAGCTTTGAAGTAAGACCTTAGCCGGTATGATTTGTTCTATGTATAGACTGATACAGGGACCAGCAGTTGAGCTTCCCTCCTTTGTCTTCTCCCAATGCACTAGACCAACCAGCTTTGTGGTCCAGACCCGCTCAGCTGAACTCACCTCCTAGGCTGAAGTCAGTGATGCAGCTGCCAGCTCTAGGTCAGGAGATGGATGTGAGAGGAGATTTCAACCTCAGAGTAGGTCAATATTGGTTTTATGTGGATTGCTCTGCTCTCCCCTGAAGCTGTCTGGTGCCTAGTTCTGAGCTTGTGGGCTATGTTGTGGATAATAGGCTGAGAAGTAGTTCAACAGGGCAGTGCTAGTTTATGGTGGATGTCTCTTCTAAGACAAAAGGTTACAAGAATTCCAGTATTTTATTTACAAAGTTCTCGTTTTCTTTGCTTGGTTTTAATTTAGGATTGTGAAAACTTCTTCAGTCATAATGGGAAAAGAATATCTTGAGGCCCATGCAATTGCATTTATTTTAAGATAGTTTATGAAGTTATTTATCATGATTCAATCGTGCAATATATGAGACAGCTTTCTTCATGTTTTCTCACTACATTTTTTCCTGCTTTCATTATCCAATTTCTTCTTTACCTGCTTTTAGGCTTGGGGGGGTTACTTTGAGAGTTGCTTGAGATTTTTTTTTCAAATAATCTGCACAGCAGTCAGCAGCTGGGCATCTTAGTGGGACTGTGGTATGTGCATGTTCCACAGAACTACTTGCTCCCTTGTTTCTGAGGCCAATTTAAAGCTCTCATCTCAGTCTCCATGAAAAATCTTTTGAGTATTTGAGAAAACGTCTCAGCTGGAGCAGGGTTTCTTTTAAGCCAATAAAGCTAATGGTGCCTAATAAAACTCCTTGTAGCTAAGGGAAAAACATGACTAGATGAAGCCTCTGAGTGGAATTAACTACAAGAAGGAATGAGTTTAAGCCCAGTTTAAGTTGTTGTTGGAGCAGCTGAAAACATTTTAAAAACAATCTTCTTGTAAAAACCAAAGACAAGAAATTACAGCAATAACAGCAGGAAATTTGGGTCTTTCAGCTGGTTCTCCACAACAGGCTTTTAAGAAAACATTAGTAATGGGACAACAGGTAAGGTGATATCATGGCTATAAAGACAAAGGACTGCAGGTAGGAGCAAAGAAATCCATCTTTCTAACTGTTCTTTCAGGGTAGTGGCTTCTCATATATCAGCATTTGGAGATGAGTTATTTTAAATTGGATTTAAAACATCAATAACTTACAGATCTACCTTTTAATTCCTAACCTGTGTCCTCCTGCCCAATTCAAATCTTGTCTTTTTTCTTTCCTATAACACTTAAGGGATGTTTACTCACCATTTCAGGATTTATCTAGCTAAAACATGACTATTTATTTTCAATTTCTACACCTTGTCTCAACACTGTACCGACATATCATCCTGTGGGCAGGACTGTTCTCAGCCTTACATTTCTCCCAGCTTTTGGCAGAGGAGCCATCTTATCACAAGACATCTTACCCCAGGTCTCCTGGGGACTACTGTGCCCACCCTGACTCCATTCCCATGTTCTCCCTCCCTCCCTTACGTTGCTTGTGCTTTGGTGCAAGCATGTCAGTGAGTTGTGCTGCTTCAAGACAAACTTTTGGAAGATTTCATCTTCAAGCTGGGTTGGTTCCCTGAATATCCTCCCTGTGAGGTTTCATGAACTGTAGTGTCAATACCTGGGGAGAAAACAGTCTGGACTGCAGCTGAGTTAAGGTACTACAGAAGGGTACCTTAATTGATGACATTATTCTGTATAATTTATCCAAAATATAGCCTTTCCTGTTCACCATAGTGTTTTTGTTACTGCAAAATTATCTTCCCTGGTCTTGATGAAACACCATCCTGTCTCATTACTGCTGCTGCAAAGACCATTTTCTCATCCCATCATGTTCCCTGGACAACCCTTCCCTATGCAGCCTCCACCAATTCCCCATTTTTCTCTTCATTAAACACTTCAAACTCAGGGCCCTTCCTGGGCTTTTTTAGCATGACTCAACAGTTCTTAATCACTCCCAAAATACCAACTTCCTTCTCCAGTTGCTCCCTACTGCCATCATATGCTCAGTTTCAAGATGCTTTTGCCCATGCAGTTATCCATGTTAGAGAAGCTACCAGATATCCATGATATTATCTTTCCCGAGCCCCCTTCTTAAGACTGCTTTAGTCTGTGATACCTACAACAGGAAAACAAAAACAAAAACAAAAAAGATGACAAATAGCTGGTGTGCTCAGTCTATAGACTGCTGTGTCAGCCAACATTGTATTATTGTACCTCTTCTCATGCTCATATCTTTTTCTGTACTTATTTTATGCTGATGCAATATCTAACAGAGCAGAATCCCGGTCCAGATTTCTCACTTCGGGGGGTGGAAGGAGGTTACTACTCCATTTTTATTGACTACTTCAACTTTACTAGGTGTGCAAGTTGACAATATGTTGATTCATACAGTCCAAAGTTCAAAACAGAAGGCAATATGCATTGGTAAAAATTATCTGAACAGCTCATCCATGTTAGATTCAAATGTAGAAGCATTATCTGGAGAAATGTCATCAACGTAATTTTTTTTTACGAAGTTCTTTCTCACAAACTAAATAGTATAAGCTATGATAGAAAGACTGAATATAAATGCAAAGAATATTTTTTTTTAATAAACATAAAAAAAGGTCATGAACTTCATTGTTCCATGGTGAAGGTGCTCAAAGAGACAGATTTTCAATAAAAACTCAAGAGCATATCTCCAAGTGGCCCATATCTGCCACTGGAGCCAGGACTTTGAAAATTTCCACGGTTTTCCCATGGCTTACAGGCTGATTTTCCAAATGCTTTTTAATATTTGTCCATTTATGCATGTGTTCCTAAAGGAATCTGGAATGTTTTGAAAACCTGGGTACAAATTGGTAAGCTGAGTGCTTAAAAATATGTAGTAGGACATATCTGCTAAGATAAAGAATTACTGTTATTTGAATTTTCTTGGGAGTTTCACAAACTAAGACTTTAAAATTGACTGTAAATGGAATCAAACTAAATAAAATAAAACTTTCAGGAGAACTTTGTGGCTTGGCACAGTCAAGCTTCAATACAGACTGAAGGAACTAATTTTTCTCCTCCAATGTTTGTTTTTATGAAGCCATTTTGTATATAATGATGTGATGATATGTTACCGTGGATGTAGCACTAAATATAGCGTGAGAATATGTGTGCTATTTGAAGTGATCATACAAGGGTATGTTGTGGAGACTGCACTTGCTGTATATGCAGTACCCTATTTATAACAGATCTATAGGATGGATTTAGTGTACTAGAAGTAAGCATTTGAACTGAAGACTTGTAAGGACATGGTGATAGGGCTCAATAAACCAGAGTATCCAATGTGTCAAAAGAATACTGAATTCATGAAATGTACATAAAATTAGCTGCTTTCTCCTGTACTAACAAAAAGCATCTCCAGCTTGATTTAATTTTACACCTAAACTTAGTAGGCAATTTGCCTTGATCTTGCAATTTATGGTGGTTTTTTTGCACCCACGAACAAGCCAACTGAAATCAAGTAATTCTTCAGTGTATAGGCTGTGTTCATGTGGCAAATTACACAATTATAATCTAGTGCTGGTAGGTGCCATTAGGAACCATGCTTTAATGAATCAAGGCCTGCTATCTGTTTTCTCATAGGAAATCATATTTTTCCAGAGACTAATTCTCTCTCCCTTCCTTTGGAATGCTTGAACACACTTTGTTACAGTTTTGATAAATTTTATTGACCCTATGACTTTCATGTAACCAGATAGGAAAGCTGAGCATTTACTTCATCAGCTGTGTCTGAAAAGAAATAGTTTTTTTACTGGCTTTTGCACAGACTTCTATACTGTTTTACTGCACCTTTTTTTTTTTTTTTTGACATTATCTCCAGTGTTAACATTCCTGAAGTATAAACTTCCTTCACAAAGAATTTAAGTTTGGCCATAGGCTGTTGGTTGTGAACACTGAACCTATTTAAAGTAGGCATATGACTTGCAGATTGATCTCAGAGACCAATGAAGGATGTGTTGAGGAAATTTATTTCCCTGTAGCAGTCAAAATAGATGATTTGGTTGATTTGGCACACATTAAAAATTTTTAGCTTACCTGGGAAGCTGAAACACCACAACATCCAAAATGAAAGCTATACACAACTCTGACTTCATCTGTATGTGTTTCTGAAACAAATCATTACAAGTAGTAAATGTGAACACAACTTGAGAAACTTTTATAATTCTAATCAGCAAATACATAGTTATAATATTTCTAGAGATTGGCTGTATATGTACCGATACAGAATTTTGCTCTTAATTGCATCATTCTTTCAAAGATCATAAGGATTTTCTTGGCTTCCAGGCATAGCAAAGATAGCACAAGGATGTAGCATATACCCTGTACAATGGAATCTCTTTCCAGCATCTTTTCTAAGATCACAACCTTCTGATCCAACATCCTTTGATTCCTAAATGAAGGAGTACAAGGTTAAGCTGATTGATGTCTGCATGCCCTCTTCTACTGATGGTCTGGATGGAGACATGCTGTGGCAATCTTGCCCTTTAGGGTTCAACCCAAGCTCCCTCAGCTGCTGAATGCAGTAACTGGTTCTGGGTCTGACCCAGCCTTTGCAGCAAGGTGAGGATGATACCCTTGGGAGCACACAGAGCCTCTATGATTTGCATGGAACCACTCTCTGCCCAGTGAACCCCATTGTCTAGTCCAAAGTCCATCATGAAAGGAGAACTCATCATTTAAGAGCCCTGGTCCGAGCTAAAGTCTCTTGCTGTGTCTACTTTAAGCCTGACTGATCTAGGGACACTGCTTCTCAAGGCTGGTACTGACTTAACTCTATGTTTGTTAGTTTCTCTCTCCCATTTACATCACACAGATGCCATTAACACGCATGAGCAAAGACTTAGCATGTGTTTAGAGATCCCTATTGTCATAATTTTGTTCTCTTAAAATAAATCCTTCTGTAAGAATTCAGGAAAATTAAGGAGTTTCCCTGAGTCCTTTCTTGCCAGGTTCATGAGTCCCATTTATCAACTCCAGCATGAGAAGCACAGTCCACTATGGCTGCTGGAGACTATCAACAAACAGTGTTTGAGGGAAACCTATATGCTCATCAGTAGTGTAGGGTGTTTTCAGCTGAAGGGTCATGACCTTTGAGAGAAGCCATGCAATGAAAAGCAGACCGTGGCCTAAACCTTTGTGATGCATTTAGTCTCTGGCCCAAAGGCTGCACCTCCACATCCAGCAGTGCGGGAACACTGCAATATCTGTTCCTGCATAAGGACAGTCTTTTATTGTCATGACATTGGTCCTTTATATATAGATGCCTTATATAAAATACTGGCATTGTAGGTGATGTAGAGCCTATACACTGTGTTACTATAACAATTCCAGTTTTTCTCAAAGAAAAAGCCATGAGATCCTAAAGACAGTATTTTCAAGAGAAGCTTATTCACAGCTGAAGTTGGGCTGTCAAAAGAGTTTTCTAGGGCTGAATTGTCAGTAAGAGGAACTGGACATACCTTTGGAAGCCTGGCCCCAGATGTGCTAAGCAAAGTGTAACCAGGCTCTCAACACTTCTGAAAGTCCAGCATTCAGACCTTACAGGAAACTTGAGGCAAAATTTGGAGTGGAACCCAGGACTTGTTTCCAGGTTTCTCTGGCCCGAGATGAACATTCCTGTTTACTCAAGAGAAGCACGCCATGTTCAGCTCCAAGTGTAAAGGCAAACCTGGTCAGTGCAGAGTTACCAAGATTGTAGTTTGGCACTGCATAAAAATACCAACTCTTTGCACGAGATTTAATGACTGCCAGTAGCCAAGGTGAGGCTTGTTTGTAACTTTTTTTAAAGGATTTTAGTCAAGCGGAAGCATTTTCATCAAGAAGATGGAGAACTTTTGAACAAGAGGTGTAAATTTATTTTCTAATACAGACATAGGAACATACCTGTCTCCCCTACTTGGCCACATACTTGGACTGCCAGAAGACACCATTCCTTTAGTCACAGGCATAAAAGCTTCTGACAGCTTTCCTTTTCTGCAGAAAATCTTGATTTTGGTGTGAGGGACACCATGACATCCATGTACAAGCCAATGTGAGGAATGGTGCTGGGAGCAATGCCTGGAGAAGAGCATGCTAAGCCTCCCAACCCTGGGCTCAGTCTAACCAAACTCAGGCATAAGTGTGGTGAGAGCTGCTCCAAATCCATATGATCTTGACCAGAAATTCTTCTGAAAGCACTTTCAGAGTTTGAAATGTTTTGTCTAGCTCTGTCAGCGGTCTCTTCACTGGAGGGAGTGTGAGGACTACTGTCTCCTGGTGTCATCCAGATAATAGGCTAATGGTCTGCAACGAGCTCTGTCCTGCTACCAGCCTTCACATGGCTGGAGATGACTCACCTTCATGAAACTGATCTTGCATGGGGGTTTTTTTCCATTCTTTGGGGCATAGGCCCTCCCAGACTTTTCTCCAGAATTAGTTTTTGGCTTAATGAATGGCTGGGCCTCTTGACATGAGTGAGCTCTATTATTGTGAAGGAGGGGGGGCAGGTCTATTTTTTTTTTTTTTAGTAGATGATGTTTTGACCTCTTTGGTCTGTCATATCCTGCACCACAGAGGAGAGCAAGGACCTAAGCAATGAATGAAACTCTGAATAGAAAACACTATTGTTTAATTTTTTAAAAAATGAATATTATAGGGGTTAATTGCATGATTTAACATTTGAAAACTTTGCATTCCTCCTCTGCTTTGGAGAGTAAAAGGCCCTATTATCATTTCCAGGCCAGATGTTTCAGTTTATTGAGCCTGTTTGATCCCTGCACCTGTCTAAAACCAGCAGTTGCTGGATTAGTGTAAGGAGCTGAATTAAAAAATCTGGACAACTGTTACTGAACAAGTGAATGGTGTGAAAATGAGCAGGCTTTTGGTATAAAGGATTTACTGTTTGTGACACAAGGCAGTACACATCATTTACAGGGCGAAATGAGCACGCAGCGTTCATTCTGCATGTCCATGTGCTGGAATATACATTACAAAGTGACAATTACAGGAACTTCCAGTGAGGGAAAGAAAAGAAGGGGGGGAGCAAGGGAAGCAGGGGACACATTACACCATCCATCTGTGAGACAGCCGTTCAGTTACAAGGAATTATATATTATTTCTGGTGGATTACACTGATTATAAAAAGAAGAATTTGGTTCCTGCCCCCACAGTGAACATTGCTGTGCATCCTGAAGGAAGCAATGGCTTTTCACTTGCCCCTTTTCCTGTGCTGTGGCTCTTTCCTTTGCTCCCTGCTCCCTCCTGTTTTTTCTGTTTTGACTAAAATGCATTGTGTCATGTGACGTACAGGAGTTGTTTAATGTCTCAGTTCTTTTCAATATATCGGGAACTATGTCCAGCTCTAGTGGGTCAGAGACCAAGATCTGTCTTGCCTAGTAACCTGTCTCTGACAGCTGAGATTAAGTGGATGGCTAGTGTTCATACATCCTTACAGCTTAAGATCCCTCAAAACAAATATGCCTCAAACACACACTCTAGAGGACAAAGTGCAAGAGTTAGCTGTTTCACAAACTGCCATTGACTTCTGCCAGTGAAGGTATAAATCTTGCTAGTTGATATTATCACTGATTTACTTTTTATATATAGCAGAGCCTAAAGATTAGGGGTAGACATAGGTATGAAAATCTCAGTTAAGTGAAGATAAATTGTTCCCCTGCTGTGTGAGGTATGTCTTGGGTCATTTGTTGTACCTCACATAAACAGAGGTGACTTCCCTCCCCCCTCCCCCTACCCCTCAGCCTTGACTATTACATCTGCCCTTTCCATTTGAAAAAGTCAAGTGTGTATTCAAATACTCAGCACAAGGTTGTTCCTGCCTCTGCAAAGATCATAGCTAAAGTTGATGAGATTAAGGACTGTGGATGTTACATCTGCTTTATAGGTAGAAGCATAGCAAAATGAAGTTACTCATCCAACATCAAACAGCTCAGTCTATGGTAAGAAGTAAAATCAGGCATTCTGTGTGACACCTCAGAGGTTTAACCACAAGTTCATATGCCTTCCAGCCTTCTTGACAGCATTTTCAATGCTTTACTTATCTGTATGCACTGACCCTGTATTTGTGTAAATAAACTGAACTAAGTGACTATGGCTTGAGCATATATGTCTACATGCAAAGGTAGGCTTGGTCCACAGTCATCAGGAACCCTCTTTTTATGCCCTGATGGAAGACAGCTTGTGAAGCTTGTTCAGAAACTGGTATGATAAAGGCAAGACTTGCATCTTCCCAGCACCTTTTCACATTGTTGCAAAGGGACTGACCCATTGCCCAGGCAGGTTGCTGAGTGTAGACCCTGATGTGCTGATGGTGCAGATGTTCTTTGCATTTGGAAGACACTGTGTGAAGAAATCTTAGAAATCAATTAGTTCCAGATTTCAAAAGGTATGTTTGTGTGCCCTCTTTCTCATTGACATCTTTTACTGACGTAGGTTCCTAAACTCCATGACTTCCAGGGGACTAGTGCCTTAAAACCTGTAAAACTCTGGGTTCTGGTCAGTTGTGACAATTAGAAAGCAAGAATAGCACATCCCAAAATGTCCTAGGTTGATGCAGCTGGACAACTGCGGTTTAATTCTACTTCTTATTGTAATACTTCATACACATACAGCTAGTAAAATGACAAAAGCCTGACATCAGACACTGTTTCAGCATCTTTATATGAAGTCTTTGAGGAATAAGGAAAAAAACTCGATTTTTCATTCAGATTATAGACAGTGCACCCTACTAGTTACCTGTTAATGTGCTTTTTAATTACTGATTTTTAATAGGGATATATTTACGAGTTTTAGCTAGAAAATATATATATATATATATATATATATGCATGTAGCTTTTCTATGTTTTTAATCCTGTATGTGAGAATACTTTTTCTATTCTAATGAAGAAGAATTTTACTGGGCAACTGATTTTACATTTTATTGTTGTTTTTCACTGGAAAAATCATGTTCTTATTACAGATCTTTTTAAATGTCATTTTGTTTTTGGTCACCATAGCCAAGGTAAAGGAACCATATATCCAAATGAGATGTGTCTGGATAAGTTAAACTTTGGTGTAATTGTCTTAAAACTGGTTGTTGCATGCAAAATTAATGGAATCACCGAAACCTGTTACAGACTTAGTAAAAAAAAAAAAAAAAAAAAAAAAAAAAAAAAAAAAAGATTAAAACGTTCTATTAAGTACCATTAATTTCTTAAGTGCCTTGATAATTTCAGTTCTGTGATGTCTTCATTCAGCAGTCCTTCTGGGATGTTGTTTTAGAATAAGCAAGCTTGGAGCTTTTCTGTTTAGTGTCACCAGGAGACTGCATACCAGTGTCCCAGTACAAGGCATACAGCAGAGAACTCTGCTAGTCTGACACTTCCAGTTACTTGAGTTCCTCAAAACTATTTATCAGCAATGCTTCCTGATTCTGAACTCGTTCAGAGTATATCACTGGCATGAAAAATGCATTTTCATGTTAGCATGTTTTGACGCTAACTTGCAGACATGCCAGTGAGTTGGCATGTTTTAGTTATAATCACAGAATCACAGAATTGTCTAGGTTGGAAAAGACCTTGAAGATCATCCAGCCCAACCACTGACCTAACACTGACAGTTCCCAACTACACCAGATCCCTCAGCGCTGTGTCAACCCGACTCTTAAACACCTCCAGGGATGGGGACTCCACCACCTCCCTGGGCAGCCCTTTCCAACGCCTAACAACCCCTTCTGGAAAGAAATGCTTCCTAATATATAGTCTAAATCTTCCCTGGTGCAATTTAAGGCCATTACCTCTTGCCCTATTGCTTGTTACTTTGTTAAAGAAACTCATCCCCACTCTCTCCAACCTCCTTTCAGGGAGCTGTAGAGGGCGATGAGGTCTCCCCTCAGCCTCCTCTTCTCCAGACTAAACACCCCCAGTTCCCTCAGCCGCTCCCCGTACGACCTGTGCTCCAGACTCTGCACCAGCTTCGTTGCCCTTCTCTGGACACGCTCGAGTCATTCAATGTCCTTTTTGTAGTGAGGGGCCCAAAACTGAACACAGCAATCGAGGGGCGGCCTCACCAGTGCCCAGTACAGGGGTGAGATCCCTTCCCTGTCCCTGCTGGCCACGCTATTGCTGACACAAGCCAGGATGCCATTGGCCTTCTTGGCCCCCTGGGCACACTGCTGGCTCCTGTTCTGCCCGCTGTCAATCAACCCCCCCAGGTCCCTCTCTGACTGGCTTATGAGACAGTTAGTTTAATTTCTCTGTCTGCTGATCATCTTTAATGGCTATCACTCTCAGGCTGAAGCTACTCTGAGCCCCTTGAAATAATGGCACATACATTCTCCTTGTTGATTCAAACCCTAGTGCTCTGTCCTGTCTATGAAGTCTATGCTGAATACCTGAAAGGTGGGGGTCAACTGCACAAGGGTGCTTGCTAATAAAAATATTTAGTAATACCAAAATGTCCCGTGTTATTTATATGGGAATGCAAGAGGTGGGCAGCTTCATGTAATGTAATTTATGACTGGCTCTTGTTGGTCACGGCGGCTGTAAGTGGCATTTACTGCTGTATCATCTGATGTTGCCCAATTACCATTAAAGCACAAGATGCAAAGGGAAACATGATTTCTGACTGTGATTATGGGTTTCTGCAGTGAAAGGTGACTAAAGCTTGGACACAGTAAAGCTTCCAAGGGTCCTGCTTGAGTTTAGCACTTCCTTGAAAAGGGTTATGTGGGTGAGAAATTCTCACACATCCTTGTATAGGAGGAGAGGGGTGCATGAGGCCATTGTAAGACATGTAGTGTCTTTGTCAATATGAACTTATTGTAACTTGAAACTACTTGTACAGCTTCAGAGCCCTCTGAGGGACAGCTGAGTGACATGGTGCCTTTGAAGATGTGGTGGTATCACTGGCAAGGCACCAATAGACAAAACATTAAACTCACCTGACCTGTCTTGTGTGTCACTCAGCCCTGTTTTAGGCACCTGACCTTAAATAAAATCCACAGCTTTTGTTGGTCTGTGGCTAATCCAGGTGGAGGAGGAAGGGGAGCTGCAGAAACACAATTTCTCTTGTATGGGAAGGATTAGAGTTGCCAATTTTGACATTCTACATACTCTTAAAATTCTTGTGCTGTCTGTAAATGAGGGGGAAAAAAAAGAAAAAGAAAACAAAAACAAATCCAAGGGACTGCATTGTGTGTGCTGAGCCTGAGCTATGAACCTGGAAGCTGGAGACCCATTTTGTCACTTTGCACTTGCAATTTAAATACACACTGATCCTTCCAATGCTGTGTTGAGTAAGAAAGAAGTAAACAGGCTAATGCCAAAATCCCCGTTTACAGGATTGCTCAGTGGTAAGAAAACAACTTGTATCTCTGTGCCTGGGAGTGAGTGGGAAGAGGGAAACCCCTCCCCAGAGGGGAAAGGGGGGCGTGGATGCAGAACTTGGAATACCAGGTTCTTTGCCAGATGATGAGATGGTGGTAGAGAAAGGAAAAAACTAATGACTCTACCTCCTCTCAAGTCTCTTTAACCAATATACATCAAGAGTGAGTACGCACATCTTGTCCCTGAGTGGCAGAGAGCTTATATTTAACACTTCTGTGAATTAACCACATAGCTGAACATAGAAATAATCAGGACCTGGCTACTGTCAGTCTGCCATCATTAATTTATATGCCAAAGTTCTGAAATATTTAATTTAAAATTAGTATGGAGCAGAGTTGAATTCAACACATGTTAAGGAGCATGCCTCTAACAGCTCCTCCTCTTTTGCTTTAAAGTTAATTTACCTGAGTAGTCCTGTGGCACTAAGCTGTCCATATGGTTTTATCTTTCTGAATTGTTCAAATAAATGTTCTCAATCCAATTATGATCAGCATGCTACTGAATTTCAGCAGACTGAACTAAATAGTATCTCTGACATAGTGAATTGTGTAGTACCAGGATGGATGTAACCTTGTAGAAAACTCCAGAATCCCACCACTTCTGGTCTGTAGCGAGCTAGTGGCTCTTTGTGATCCTCTAAAATGGACTGTTTTAAAAAATGTTGATATCTCTATGGGTTAGCTAATGAGAGCATGTCTGCTTTGAAACAGTTACAAATAGTGATGTGGGACAAATGTTGTTTATGGCTCAGGATAGTTTATGTGACATTGGAACCAGCTGAGGAACAGGAGAGCAAGTGTGGCACTAGCTTGGGTCTCACCTGGGCCACAGAAGTACAGAAGCAGGGGGTGACGCAGTGGATGTTTTTTACCTAACCTATTTTTTTATTACATTATCTGTCAGGGAACTTCTGTTGGCAAGTAGTTTCTTCACAGTTTATTAAATAAACTGGGTTTAGTAAGAAGAGACTGAAATGCAGATTATGACTATTTTATTGAACTCTTGGAACGCACCTTCACTTTTAGGTGGGTGAATTACAGATTTGCTAGGCTCTCCTCTGAAGCAATCATGCCATCAGTTTAATTACAAGTGAAACCACCTTCAGAATGACTTCCTGATACTGACTTAGGGAATTCTGAGAAGAACCCAGATCCACCAGTCATAGCGATGGCTGCACCTGGGACTGTAAAAATCCATGTATGAAAACGTTACTTCACTTCGGGTAGTGTGCAATAAGCAGTGTTTACTTCATGTAAAACGCATCTTAAGCCTGCAATTGTCCGGATGTTTCAGCATAGCCTAATATTAGGACAACACATTAAGGCTAAATGGAATTGTCTACCTCACACAATGGACAACCAACCCACAAACCCAGAGTTTAAAGTTATTTTACTCTGGTTCAGACAACGAACCACCATCTTTATACTCAACTTGAGTTGATGTGAAATGGGATTAAATGTTTTATTCAAAGTGGGGTTTGGATCAAACATTCTTCAAATAAAAAATAATCAATACCGATAATATCCCTATGAATTGAAAAATTAGAAGGTGCTAAAACAAATAATGCATTCTGAAGGTTCTGTTTTATTGCACTTTGTGAAACTTGAACTTTGTGAAAGATTTTGGTATTGCAAATCTGCCTTTCTGTGAAAATTTTGGTTTGTGTTGCAATAATTTTGCAAGATTCTTATTGGAGCCAGCTATTTTCCTTTTTAAAAGTATTTTGACCTGATTCTTATGTGCCCAGCTGAAGTGCACTGACAGCTGCTTTCTGTGCTGAGGGGATATGTAGCTAACCTGCTATTTCTGTGATTCCCATGGTGCAGCTCTTAAACGCTAACATGCTTATTTTTGTAACATGAGAGGGAGAGCTGAGGCACAAGAACATTCAAGCCCAGGTACACAAAAGCACCTGGAAAGAAGAAAGAGTAAGCCATTAAACCTCGCCTCGGTGAGACCAAAGGGTCAGAAGTACTCTTCATACCTGCACTGAGTCTCTGCCACCATTCAGTAAGGACTATCAGGTTAATGGGGTCAGTCAGAGAGAAAATAAACTCTTGCTTTGCAGACTCATGAGGCAGTCCCTCCACAGAGAAAGGCCTGTGCTCTGGCCCTTCGCCTTGAAGTGCATATCTATTTTTCAGCCAGACTGTTGTCAGTAGAAATCAGAGGTCAGAGTAGATTTCTCTCCTCTCCTACTTTGATCTCAAGTGAATGCACTTACCTGGTTATGGAGTCATGCTCCTGCTTGCATGATCTTGGTCTTGCTGACCCTCTGAGTTGCCTCTGAGCCCCTCGGGGACAGTGAAGGTTAGATGTACTGCTGCAGAGCTTGGAGGCTAGACGTTGAGGGTTTGAACCTTCTCAAGGGTCTCCCACTCCCTGACTCTATGCTCTGCACTGTTATTTAGGAAAGCAATTGCCAGCTCCCACGCAAAAAGATGCACCTTTTGGGACAAGATATAGGGCTATGAAACTCTAAGGACTGAAGCTGCATAAAACAGCTGAAAGTCAGAGGCAGATTTGCTCATTAGTGTGGCTTGTTCCTGTTCTCTGGCATCAAACTTCCTGGGTCTCACGGGGTGCAGGAAATGTTCTTCCAGGCCCCAAGGGACCCCGTCAGACCCTGATGTAGGACTGATCTCATGCAACTTCTGTGACAACCCACAAGAAATCTGTGGCACATAAAAGGTCTAAAATAATGTCTCCTATGGTCAAAAGCTAGTTTGTCCTGCTCTGCCTTTGCATTCAAGGAGGGGAAACACAGGAAAAAAATTGCACTGCAAGGTAATTGGTAATCTACAGCAGCACTGAGCAAAATCTCTAAAGGGCATCGCAAGGGTTTAGTGGTCACTGACAAACTTATCAACAGCAGGTAATAACACACCTCCTAACTGCCTGATCACAGCCACTCTGTGGCTCATAAGCCTTCATGACAAATAAATTATTCTATGTAATTTTCATAAATGAGGGTAACTCTCACTAATGTCCAGAAATTAAGTTAAGCAGATGGACACAGATATCCACTGTGGGGTGCTCCCACTGTGAATAACATAGCTGAATCAGTTTTGTGACCAAAATTTTAGAGTAGAAGGAACACAAAACAGCCTTTGTCAAAACAGAGCAGATGCCATTAACTAAAAAGCAACATAGAAAGCACTTTTGACTTTCACTTGCTAAATGTAATCTAACATTTACCCACCACAAGGCAGAGGTCAATGTCTCTTCCCTTCTAGCAAATACTGGCTATGGAGGAAAACTAAGGAGTAGTGTTCTTCCTTTGAGCAGTGCTTCCATTAGCAGAAATAGTGCTATTTCTAAGTGGCTTTGCTGTTGAAACACATGGACACCGTGCTTAAGAGTTTGAGATCTTTCAAAGCAACAATAGTTGCTTCTAAGCCAAAAATCTTCTTGAACTTTTAAAAAAAATAAGTTTGTGGCATCCCCAAATGACTGAGCTTTGTCTTTTAAACTTTAGGTTGGGGATGAAAAACACTTCTGTTCCTTCCTCTGGGCTTATACTCACTTTGCAATGAAGTATCTGTTCTTCATTTGCACTTAAAATTGAGGTAGGGAACACATTCACTGATATGTGCTCTGTCAGTTATCAGTAACTGAATGGGTTATTATGGCCTCATTTTTTGAAAATCCAGAAGAATAGCCACTATCTATGTTCCTGCCAGCCCTGGCTGTTTTCTGCTTTTTGGGCATAGGGAGACTCTTGGGCAGCACAGAGCTGAACTAAGAATGTCTATGCTTCACCTTCTTCACCCTCAGCAAAGGTTTGCTACAGCTGTTGAGCCAGTCTTTGCATGAGTCTGCACACTGTCTTATGCTTAAGAATAAACAGAAAGGATACTAAGCATTAACAGATCAATGGTAATAGTTTTCATATCCCTTGTAAATTATAAAATTCTCCTTGGGAAAACAGACAATCATATGCATTGTCTGGAATATGTGCTTGCATCCCTGAAAAATTTCTATCTCTGAAAATTTTTACTAAGACTGTATTGCATCTGACACATGATTTTATAAGCTTGTGTGTGGCTTCTATACAAAGTGAAATATTTTCTCCCTTTTATTTTCCATTGCTTTGGTTGAGACTTGCCACTTGAGAGACTGTTTTTGTCACTGAACCAGGGAATTAAGTCCTCTTTTCCTGAACAACTCTTGAAAAATTATCAAAGAATATTACAGTCACTTTTGTTCATGTACATGCTTTTTAAAAGTAGTAGCAGACAATTAAAAATATTAACAGAAAGTTAAGATGTTCTACAGCTGAAAAGTGGCAAATATCTTATTTCATGGCAAACATCATACGCTCTTCAGGAGAATTAACGTATAAATGTGTCCTTTACACTGTTCACAGAAGCCCTTCCTCTGTATAATGAGGTGCATATTTATGACAAAAACATTGTAGCAGAAATCAAAGTGATTCTAAGCCAAGGTAAAGGTACTTCTTAGGTTGTAAATAGCTGTATTAGAAGATATATCAGTATAGTTGTATTTTGATTCACTCTTTCCTTTGAGAAGAAATCCTATTCATGTTTTAGTGTTTTCATATAGTCAGCCTCATTTGGAGGTATTCAGTCTTTTTTGTGTGGGAAACCATCTAACAGCAGCTACTCAGCTCTTTATGAATAGAAACTCAATTTCTTAAGTATAATAGAGCTGTTCATTGGGTCTGTCCTTGTGTTCTATCGTTGAAATTCAAAATATATGTTCATTAAAAAAAAAAAAAAAAAAAAAAAAAAAAAGTTACATTATTCAGTCCACATCCAAAAGGATAGAAACCTAAACATTTCTTTATGAAGGTAAAATGAGGTGGCATGTAACAAAAAGGTGAGGATTTGTTGTACTGTCGTGTAGCTAGATACAACAAACAATGTGGAGTATATAATATAACAGCTCTAAGAAATACACTACAGTCTTTGATGGCAGTTTTCTCTGGAGTATTCTTCCTATGGTGCTGAATATCTGAGCAAGGCTGTCAATCTCAGAGCAGCTAAATAGTATTTTCTCTTCTGTTCTGAAAAGGGGATGAGGCTAAAGAATGATTTGTAAATTTGGTCGGTACCTCTTCATGATTTTAAGATAATTCTGAGTTGGCTGCTTGCAAAGGATCTGGTCTTGCTCTGCCTGGGGAGTTTTTCACTGGCTTCAGAGAAAAATTATTTGCTAGGGAAGCAAGAGTTTAGCTGTGTACAATAAAACCAAAATTTTTCTATAAGTCCCTTGGTTCCAGTGAAGGTGAGCTTAACTGTTAAAACAGGGTTAATTACAAAATCACTGCTGGACAGTAAGATTCCAAAGACTTTTTCTGAGGAGAAGCTTCATTGTTTTGGGTTTAGGGACAGAAGCACAATCACAGGGAGCCAGGGGAAATACCATGTTGCTTCTTGTTACCCCCTCTCCCCTGGTGTCTGAGTTTCCCTGTGTCCATTCTTCTAACCCTAAAGTGCCACTATGGGGCTTCTCCTGAGCTCCACAGATTTCAGGGTGTGCTGGACCCCAAGGCTCACTGCACTAATGACCTGCATCCACGGGACCATCTGTCCCTTGCACAGCCCCTGTGTGGTAGGATGGATGTGTCACCAGGCTTTTCGTGTCACATGCTGGTGTCTGTGCAGGTTGCCCACATGCTGCTCTTGCTGCCGCTGGGGAAGATGTGTTGGGTGCCACCAGGGGCTCTGCTCTGCAGTAACCTAACTGGGTTTCACAGAATCACAGAACAGCTGAGGTAGTAAGGTCCCTCTGGTGATCATTCAATACACCCTCCTTGCTCTAGGTGACCAGGACTGTGCCCAGCCAGGTTTTGAATATCTCCAAGAATGGAGGATGCACAATGTCTCTGGGAAATCTGTAACCTGTAGGGTTTGATACTGGGTATTCAACATGTTTGACATTTTTGATCTGTAATGGTTGTCCTCATTCATGGGGTGGCACTTACCTGTGCTGGTCTAACTAAAGGCAGCACAGCACACTGTTCCCACCAGCCCCCATCCTTATCTCTGCAAGGTTCATGGCAGGTATCAGCCCCAGGGGTGCTGGATGGGCTCCCCAGTTCTTCCAGGCATGAAGCTATTGGGTTCAGGGTCCTGGACCTCTACCTCACAGCAGAGTTGGATGCCTGCCAATGTGCCTGGGGTCTCTTCCACTGTTTAACTGCACCACTGTTGATCTTGCCTGTAGGCATCAGTGTCCACCGCCTACAGCTGGCACAAGGGTGAAAGCCCTCAGTGAGATCCAGGGGGTGAAGGCCATGTAGCTGATGGGCAGTGACCACTGCCAGTCACTAGCTCTAGGCAAGCCCAGGGCTGTGGCCTCCCATGAGACTCCCAATAAGCATGTTAGACCCACTGGGCTACCAGAGTGAAAGACAATATATGAGAATAATGGCATAAGGCTGGGGTAAAACTTCCTAAGGCAAGCTGGGTGAGAGAAGGACCAGTCTGCTGGGACACAGAGGAACAGCAGTTGATGATTACTAGGGCCCACACAAAGTTGCTTGTTACCTCTCTGTATGGGGGATGCCAGGGAGGTGCAAGGTAGACAATGGTACGTGGGTTTTTTTGAGAAGTGTGCTTCCAAGAATTTGGGTCAAATCCCAGCAACCGATAATGTCATAAAGTGAGGACAGAGCTTGAAAAAGCTTTTTGTTTATTAAAATACAGTGCAGGAACTTTAAGCCAGTAGGGTTTAGGCATCTGATTTCTCATCAGGGCTTACATCCTGAACTCTTACTCACAAGGGTGTGTTGGGCTCTCAGCAGAATGGCAGGCGTGTTCGAAGATCCCTCTCAAGTTTCCCTGAGAGCTGACAAGTGTTGGGTTCCTGAAAAATTTTGGAAAAAACATTTTGGCACTTAAGCATAAGATTTTTCTCACTAAAATCAACATGCATAATTGTTTAATATTTTTACTAGAGCATAACATGCTTTGAAAGCTATACCTATTCTTCCTGTATTTCAAAAGATCAGTTTAGGAAGTAAAGTAAAATGGAAACATTTAATTACTCTTCTTCTTCTAAACCTCTTTTTAATTATATATTATTTTGTTCTCTGCTGTCTTGTGACAGAGACCTGGTTTGCTCATTCATTCTGTTCTCACAGTGCAACTTGAGCTGCATTCAGTGTTATGTTACTTCCTTCCTGCACCAAGAAACCTCTATCATGCCCAATTTACACTCTCTGCTTTCACTACATATTGTGTCAGCATTCCAGGCTGCAGTTAACGGTGATTAAGACAGACAGAAATGCCTGAAATCCTCTAGCAATCCTGTCTGGAACACAGTAGCTGACAACTTCTCTGCTACTTGTTCTGTTACAAGTTCAACTTGTTTGCACTCTTTGCTCAAATGCAAAAGTTGTTTTTTTCTTAAGAAATACTTAGCCTGGAAAATAGCTCTTCAGTTCTGTTTAACAATTTTTAAAACTTCACTGACATATGACAACAGCTTCTCCCTTTCCATTGGCATGATATTACTAAGGTGTACACAAAGAATATGCTTTGACCGAGTTCAACTGCATGGAGATAAAAGCTCAACTTTGGCTCCTTTTGGTGTTTGGCAGTCTCTGTCTATTTGTGGAGAGCCATTAATTGCATGCTAAAACCTCCAAGTTCTACTGGCATGGAAAAAAAAAAAAAAAGAGATGGCTCAATCAATATGAAAATTAGTCAAAATTTAGGGTTGAGGGAGGTCTTTGCCCAAAGCTATACTCCAGCATTTCATGAAGCTTGCTAGATTTCAAGTGAATGCTGTCAAACCACTTTTAGCCTATTTTGCTAACACATGGGACTTCTGTAAGTAAACTCTGCCTAGTCTGCCTGTGTGGTTGTTTGCATGCAGTTGTCCATTTCAAGGACATGAAGAACAGAGACCTCCATGATATTGAACTCCTGTCTTGAGAAAGCTCCATGACACCAAACTCATATCTTGAGATAGCTATCAGATACGTGCAGGAAACACACCAAGATTAGTATTTTCCCAAAGGGAAATGTAATTTGAACTGAACCAGATTACTAGGGAGCAGAAAATCCATGCAAGGCAGCCATAGAAAACCTCTCTGCATGACTTCTGCTGCTCATGGGATTATCTGCTTAAATTTCTTTTCCTCATCTGCTCCTGCTGGTAGGGTTGAGCTGGTCATCTCTGTCAGTCTCTACTCCCACTGCAGGTGTTACTTTCTAACAGACTCTCTTCCTTCCTCTCCCCGCCAGCCCCTGGGACCCACGTGGAGGAGCTGCTCTGGCTGCAGCAGTTACGAATGGGGCAGCTGATTGGAGAGTGAGCGAGGGCTCAATCACCTACAGACTGATTCTCACAAACACTTCTGTTGTGACCACCTAGTTTACGGTATCATTCTTGTTTCATGAGTATGAAAGCCCTCCTTTAACTTCTACTCCCCAATCTCACTGAAGTGCATCCTCCATTAGCCAGTGCAAGTTCCTCTCCTAAGGAGCATGGCTTCAAACCCAGAAATCACCCTGTGCTGTCTGAGATGCTGTCTGGAGCAAGGCCCTATGACTCTAAATCTGCATTTCAGCTTGCTTGTTGCGAGGTGACCACTCCTAAGAGAGCAAACACAGAGATCAGACAGAAAATCCATGCTTGCTTTAGCGGGGTCTTTGGACACCACAGGGGTGCGGAGAGGAGGACGCGCCTTCTCCTGCAGAGCAGGATGCTGGTGGAAGGCTTCAAGGCAGGATCTCTGTAGCAGGACTTCCTCCTCTGATCGGAAACAGAGATAAGAGTGAAACTCTAGATAGAGAGTCTCTTCTCAAAATGAAGATTTAATGGATTCTGAATGGTCATGTATCCATCTAACGCATTTAGCCTGTGGCAGGAAAAAAAGAAAGAAAGGGTTAGGAAATCCAGGACTGATCTTAAAACTACTGTGAAGCAGATCTAGGCACATAAATAACGGAGTAGAAGGTTCGTTCTCCCCCAAAAAATTCAGAGAAAATAATAGGTTCAGAAAGCAATTTATCTGTATGTTTAGCAAATTAATATAATCACTGGAAAAAACACCCATTTTAGGAAGAATGTCATAAAGACCAGGATTTAGGGTCTTTTTTTGCTTCAAGTTTAGGTCTTTTCTCAAGACAGTGCTAAATTGCAGATAGCACAGAGTATGTAATGCCTAAACAGTACATAGTTCAGGCAAGAGAGACTTGTGCCCTGTCACAATATTGATATGAGTGTTTTATTAAGGAGTACTCAGACACTGCCTTTGTGACAGTGTAAACATGACGATTAACTGGAGTGAAGAGGACAGGATAAGTATACCATGAACAAATAGTTCATCTGGCATCATCTGACAAAGACACACCTTTCCAGCATTCAAAAACATTAGTGGTGTAAACAGAAAAGTTGAGAAATGTGGACAGAAGACAAAGCAAAGATGACTTTGGGGAACTATTTGTGAAGCACCTCTGACACGCTAAAACTCCAGTGTCATTTGTTAGCAGTAAGTTTGGATCTTTGCACTTTGAGGTAGTTGGTAGCATTGACACATTTTTTGTGAGGGACTTGATTGTCATCTGTCTGTGGCCTTTGTGAACTTTATTTATTTTCCTCACTTCTTAAATATGCATACTATGAGGCACCCACCTTAGAGATGGAGGGCACATGCCAAAGTATACTCATGGAGATTTGCACTGTCTCCTTTTTCCATTTTGATAACTACAGTTACTACAGTCACTGACTGAAAAATCAGTCCCAGATGGGATGGATCCCACTGCAAACCTTGTTCCTCACCTCAAGCTTTTGACCAGACCCCACTGAAGATATTGTGAATGCTGGGCTCCTGTGCTGTCTTGTGTAGGGTTGGAGCAAGGCATTTGCATATACACCTCCTGAAACTGGAAGCAGGGAAGAGGGAAATGCAAATTAATATGCATATGCCTTAATGATATGTGAGCAGTTCTTTCCTCTCTCCTCTCAGAGACCTGCTAAGCCCTCAGCGTAGAGCAGTTTCACGTGAGCATGCTTTCAGGGACTGGACTCCCAGATCCATTTTGAGCAAATGGAGAACAACTGGTACAACTTAAAACAATATTATTAGCTCAAGAGCTTGTACCACAAGATCGTAGCTCACATTCTGCAGAAAACCAAAGGCCAACCCTGCCAGGAGGTGTTGATCTCACACTGTCCTCTCTGTTGCTCCCTCCCCCTTTCTTTCAGTCATTTCTAAGAGGCTTCAAATAATGATTTTGTCATTGCTGTGGGTTAGTGAATGCAGTTCCCCTTCTCCTCTTGCCATTAGGGTCTTTCATGTCTTATTATCGAGGTGTCTAATCTTCCTGCCCTTTGTTGAGCATTGCAAGCCTTGTTGCAGCTGTTCTGCGCAAGTTTAATCTAACTCACTAGATAGATGTGTGGATGAGACTCTCCAAATGCTTGTGTTCTGGTTAGATGTTATCATGAAAACATATCAGCCTTGACCTTTCACATAACTTAGCTAGCCATGTCCCCCAGCCACATAAATTTCATGCCTGTTCATCAGCTGCTGTGACTCAGAAAGGCATTTTATCTCACTCACTTTTGACATCTTAATTTGGTTACAGGGCTTTCCTAGAAGGTGTTCTTTGTATATCTTCATCCCCAACATTTGGCTGCTGGCAGATATTAGACAGCAGAATGCAGCCTGGACACTTTCATTTGTAGAACATGAGCTAATTAGCACATTTAATGGGTTTAATGAATTGCACCGGAGTCATATAGAAATAATGCTTTGCATGTCTCTAGCAATAACAGGGAATGCAAATTAGTAAATGCCATACCTCCTTGTAACTGCATTGAATCAACTGATGTCTGAGCTGGAGTGGTACCTATGTGTATCCATTTATGAAAGCTGCTATTAATTGGTTTCTGTGTTCATATATGTTTATACTTGTCACAGTGAGAGTACCTACATGTTGCTGTTTCTGCTAGTGTGTGGTTCCCATTTCGTTTTGGTACCGTTTACCATTCGTAATGAGATCCTAAGAGATGACACTGCTTTATGATGAAGGGTTACCTTCTATTTCTTAATCCCTTGTTATGCAGTGTTACATGTATTAGATAGTTTACATATTAGATGTTAATTAAAGGGGAGCAGATGGAATCTGTCAGCATCAGAAAGGCTGCATGTTCAAGTCTCTGAGCCAGCAAAAGCAATCCACTGGTTTTCCAGGAAGGCAGCCCACTGAATAAAACTGTCATGTGTCAATGGACAGTGAGAACTGCAATTTCTTTTCAGTTTAGCTGCAGTGCAATTGATTGATAGCAAAGAAATTAAAAAGTAGTTAAAAAACCAGACTTGCTGAGCAGCAGCTGCTGCTTGTATCAGTATATCCTTGATGGCAAAATATCTTTGATGCCAAACATGAAGTGTTGTGAAAAAACCTAACACTTGATTTTATTCACTACTCTTCCACCTTTCTGCAAACAGATTTATTTCTGTGTAGCAAAAAAAAACAGTGTATTTTTTTTCCGCCGCTGATGCTCCAAAACTGTTGTATATTTGTCATATGCAAACAAACCTCTCAGTTTTCCAAGTATGCAGAGTAAATTGAAGGGTGGGTTATGAAGCTGTTAGTATACACACCGCTTTGGGTGGGGAGGGGGTAAGTGGCTATGCTTTGAGGCTCAGCCTTTTGCAAAGTCCCATCTCTACTCAGAAACGTGCTCGAACATGTAAGTAAACCAGCAGAGAATTTGGCCTCTGTGGTGGTGAGTGTCACTGGTCAGTCAGCTGCAATATTATTTATTTTCTTTCTTTAAGTCTATTCTCGGTGGTGCACGTTGTGGTATGGCTGCAGAGGCTGCTTTCTGACAGCTCTGCTGGTATGTGACACAAACTTTGTAGTGGCAAAAGATTATGAATCAACTTTTTCACAGAAAGGCCAAAGTAGTCTTCAGAACATTCATTGTGAACCTTAGAAAAGATCAGAAGCAAATGGAAATAATGACTGGAGAGGGGGTGGGAGAGAAGAAAAAGTAGAGGCAACTGTAATGGATATTTATCAAAATTATACTCCTGGTTTTGACTTTCAACACCTCCTAGCTCCTTTCCTGCTCTCAGGTGTGGAGCCTCTGTTCACCTAAACCACATTTTTATATCAGGTCTTCCTGCCCACCAGCTTAGGGCCCGATGGAGAGAGATGAAGTGAATCTGACGTGTGAGAGAACAAAAAGAAAAAATGGGAAAAGAAGGCTGTCAAAAGGGGTTGTGGCATACTTGTGTACAGATCCCTTTGTTGGTTTCCAGCTTTTCACATCCTTATGCAAAGCGGTTGTTTTCTGATGGTGGGACACAACTGTGGGGTTGTGTGCAGCCACATGTTTGGTAAATGCCTGGGGAGAATGGGGTGAGCTCTTGGCTTCCACGATGCTTTGAGTGCATGACCAGCCATCAACTCTCCAAAATAAAAATATGTGCAGAAACAACATCACAGCACGTAGCAGCTTTGACTGACAGGTATGCTCCAGTGAATGTATTTATGTTGTCGGGACTAATATCTGGAAGGCAACTGTCTCAGCTGAAGTGGTAATAATTAACTATGAAATAAGTGAAAATAGAATATATTTTCCATGATCTGATGACATTGCAGAACTGCAGTCTTCTACCCTCTTTAAAATGTATTTTTGTGCTAAAAGGAAGGGCCAGGTCTTGATTCCTCTGGAAAACCCTTTAAAAAAAGACTGGACTTTCTCTGGAGTGACTAAGCAAGGTTCCCTGTAAGCAGCTTTCAAGGCCACATGCCTTTAAATGTCATATCCTGTTTTGTGTTACGGTGGTGGCTGGGCTTCCCAACCCATTAAACCAAGCACTGGCAAACAGAATTATGTCCCTGGTTCAGAGTGAACTGGGGTTTTAAAATCAGTATGGCTTTTGGTACCATATCAGATACCTGGGATAAATCCAAGTTATACTACCAGAAAACAGCTGCATTTCTTGACCAAATGGGTAGTCTTAGTGTTTTTTATGTTTAAGAAGATTGACATTCCACAAAATGTGCTGATTACCTCTAAGCATATTTTTGTAGCGTGTAGTTTCTTAGTCTTGGTAGGCTTGAACATACTTCTTTCTTGGTAGTCTTGATCAAACTTTAATTATTTTGCTCAGGATTGACATCAGGTAACTGGCACAAGTTTCCCTAGGTCAACTTCTTCAGTCATTTCCCCTTTCTTTAATTTTTTTTTTTTTAAAGACAGTTTGCTATCCTTTGTTATCCTCTTAGTTATTTTAGTTTGTTACTGAGTGCTTAGAAACAAATTCTGATCTGAAGAGCTCCTTAGCTTATCCTTCAGGATTTTGGATACAAGTTTGAACTTGTTGGTTTTGCAAACAAGTAATTTTAATCAATGTCTACCTCATGTTCTTTTCTTCCCAAACAGTAAGATTCATCTTCCATTTATAGCTCCATATAGACTTATTTGTTCTAAAGGTGGCACTGCAGCCTCTCTTAAATCTCTTTATTTTTTCTGTACCCCATTTTTAATTATGCCATCTGTTTCTATATTAACCTGATGCCTGGTGTGGATTTATCTATTGTATAGGGGTTTTTTATGTCTTATCTTCAGTGTTAATGAAATGGTCACTGATATTTTAGATATTCCTTTAATTTCTCTAAATGGAAATTGTGTATTACATTTTATAGCTAAAAGCTTTCATCTTCTTCCCTCCTTATAACTGTAGTCATTAAAAAAAAAAAAAAAATCAAATGTTCATGTCTGTTTTTAACTAGCACAGATTTTTCTAAGCAATTTTTTTTTTTTTTTTAGTATCTGTGGAATTATATCTGTGGAATTGGTCATCCATTCTTCAAACAATTCCTACTTAAAACTGATTTTCAAGTGTGCTAGAAACTGCTAAAAACTTCTGAAATATCCAAGTTTCAGGTATGCTAATTTGTTCTCTACTCTGCTCCCACCACATAAAAGAATATTAGATCACATTATTCTCCCCTTGGCAAATGTGTTTTCTTTATATTTTATTTCTAAGTCAGTGACAAATACTTTGTCCATCAGAGAGAAGCCAAATACTGAATTAACCTGTAAGGGATAGTGTGGTCTCTTGCTTATTCCCTTTACAAAAGCTAGAAGAGCTTTGTTACTAGCATCATGTCCACTAGAAGTTGGGGGGATTATGGACGGATGCAATAGAATTTGTTCATCTCTAAACACACATGCAGCGCTAGATCCATCTATAATGTAGTTACTTAAAACTTTAAATCATGAAGTGCCCTGCACTGATGATGTCTTTGTAGAAAGCTGAAACGTCCTCTTGCAGCATGCCCTTCTCCAGTTCTAATGGACAAATTAATTAATCTCTTAATTTCAACATTCAAGGTGCACTCTGCACTCCCAGTGTCTATCACTTTTCTTCTGTGAGCTTATCTGATTCACAGAGGGATTTTAGGTCAAGTGCTATTTCAGCTTGGGTTTGGTGCCTGAGCAAGACTCAGCAAAGCTGGATCCGATATTAGGCAGGCAGGAAAGAGGAGAAATTTACTGAGCATGCGTGGACTGGCCGAGGAGGGCCTGTTCATCTACTGACTGCATGGTCATGGCCTTTAACCAGATGGGCTGAAGTTGGAGTGAGTCTTTCCATCTCAGAGCGTGGATCCAGAGCTGTTGCTGAGGATGCAACACTGGCTAGATGTGTCTTGTTGAAATATGTTACCTTAATTTCTTAGCAAGAGTTTCACATTAATTTTCATTTGCTGCAGAGATAGATTAGAAAAATGTTTTCCTCCTGAGATTAATGTATAATGACATCTATCCAAAGAATGCTTAAGTATTCACACTTCAGAGAAACTGACCTTTAAGCCACACTTAGTGAAAGTAAGCTAAAATCAGTATTGCATTCTTGTTACCAAGGACACTTATAATCATCTTCTTAATTGTCCTTGACAATCTTATCATTAAAGATCTTGGCATTAATTAACTATATAATGTCTTTTGCCTGATAAAATCAGCCTTGCTGGCACAATAGGCATTGTATTCCCCAGACATTCCTTGCAGGGACTGTATCTATAGCAGGGGTCGTTCATGCTACTAATGTTGCCCGGATGACACACAAACATTTGGAGCACTTAATTGTCCGAGAAGTGAGCTGAATGAAGGCAGTGGTGACGCTGTAAAATATGTTCCAACTCAGTGTTTCTTAAGGGAGCTTTTATGCCAAGATTAGTATCAGTGTTTAATTGACAGCCTCTTCACTTAGTTAATTACTTGGGCTATTGTGGCAAAAAGAGATAAATGGACAAAGGCATTTGTGATATGAATCACTACCAATACAGAAACAAATATGTGAGTGCTGTGAAGACGGACAGGAAAAATACTGAGTCTTATCTTTCTCATGCTGGAGTATAATCTTCTTTCAGCATTTTCAAAGGAAAACCTGAATCACCATAATAACATTGGTGGTTCAAAGGTGGACAGGTTCAATGCTTTTATATTTTTCAGATGACTGTTAGGAAAGATTGCAAGTTGAAGGCTGAAAGTTCAATCTGTATGTTCAAAACAGAGTCAGACAAAAACTGCCTATAATTCCATATCTGCACGCACACAAAATATGTGTAATTAACAACACAGCCCACTTTCATAAATTGCAATTATCTTTAAATAATGGAGGACTTGAAAGATCTTTTTTGCTTTCTTAAAGCACAATACCTAGCCAAACTGCATTTGGTCTATATTATATTGTTATGCAACAACCACTTTCCATTTTAAAAAATTGAAAGACTAAAATGTTGATGTGGTCTGTAAATCTCTCACACCTTAATGCACCAACTCTGGTTACGCTTAAAATGTGAACAAGCACAAGATCTTTCAAATGCAAATGTGGAAATACAGTAGTCCTGCTGAGAATGCTTTCCAGAAAGTACAGTCAGAGTCATCTTGTTGTCTCACCCCGACCTCTTGAGTGTTCGTCCCATCTCCAGCTGCACTGCCAGCAGATCCTAGCCAAAAGCAAGCAGCTGCTGAAGGGAAGCATTTTCTGGCATGGTTGTTTGTGGGGCTGAGGCCTCCAGTCCCTGGAAAAGCAAATTTCTCCTTCTGTCCTGTAGTCATACAATGGGTTAATTAGGGACATTGTCCATAAACTGAGAGAACCAACAAACCTATCAGGTTTGGTAACAGTGATCTTGCGACACTGCTGACTCCCTGCCAATGGCCATGGCAGAAATCTTCATAACTGTCCTCCCTGTCCGCCCCTCTAAGCAGAGCTATAGAAGGCAAGACTAGAAATACCTGTGCGATTTCTGGTTCTTTGTTCTGTGGTGTTCCATAGCCTATTTCCTACCCAAATGTTGTGTATTACCACAAAAACCCAAAGGACTTAAGCAGTGGGGTGGGAAGGGCTGTGAAACCTCCTCCTTTTGCCAGTGCCACTGTACCTCCACGATGAACAATCAGGGCACAATGAAACTTTTTGAGCACAGACTCTAAAATTGCTTTGGACCACCCTCTAAAGATTGGGGATCCCATGCTGGCTCATCAAAGCACAGAAGATTTTAATATAGTTAGCACTAGCAATCCTCTAAATCATAAATCATGTGAGCAGCAACAGCTCAGTCCCATTTCAGTCTTCTATTTCCAAGCGCAAAATGATCAGTTCCCCATATAATGTTTTAACGGGTAGCTGTGGGGTGCAATTTCACTAACTTACGCTATGAGCCACTGATGGAGCAAGAGGTCAGCTCTCCTCTTCTCTGATCCAGGTTACATGTCCTCTCCCCTGTCGCTGGTACCCAGCTGCTGCACGGCTCAGCTGAGCCACCTTCTGCTGGCTTCTCTAGCTGGAAGTTGGCGGTGAAGAGCAAAGCAGTTGACAGATGAAGTGATGAGGCTTGCTGCACCAATGCACAGGAAGGGGCAGGATACACAGACAGGGGACCAGGGACAACAAAACTGTCCTTCTAGGGGAGAGCCTGCATCTACTTTGGCCTCAGCACATCATGAATCCATGTGTATGTGATGTGTCTGAATGCAGAGAGGACCGGCTAGAAGTTTGCACAAGTGTTCAACTAGAATAACTGTGGTTAGTTCTGGGCAGAGACCTTTTGACTCAATGTGCCTGTCAGACTGTATTTGTCTATTAGCATTTTTCCAATCAAGATTCCTTAGGCACAGTTTTTAATATGGAAACTATATTGCTTATGAAAATGAGCAGACTTTTATTGCATATTTTCTCCCTTAATGATCCTTCTGGAAAGTCATCATTCCCCACAAAGGAAACTGGGAGCAGGTGTTGGGCAGAGGTAGACTAAGCCCCATTATTGCTACCGCTGTATCTGAACTGACTGCAGAGATGTGCAGGTATACCCTGTGAATCTTGGCAATGCTCATGTCCCATAAAGCATCAGGACATGCAATTTTCGCTTACAGAGCATAAATTGGCTTTTTCCCACTCTGATGGGATAATTCAGATTCCTAGATTCAAGCGAATTTTTTCTTATCTGGTTCTGTTTGTACTTTGCACCTTTCTTCCATTCATTCACCTCTCATTAACCATTTTGCAGAACAGATTTCACAAAACATTATGTATTCCAAGGCAAACAAAAAGGGTTGCGAAAGTTTGGATTCTCCATCACTCCATTCCAGACTCCCAGGAGATACTTTGAGTTAATGCAAGAGTTTAGTTTTCTTTCTCATTTTCATTTGTCACATGAGAAATATGAATGCTGGGGAATGTGTTGGGGAAAGCCAACAGCTGAATAGATGGGAAGACTTAGGTGACAGTGAAATGCATCAGTAGAGTCAAAAGATCACTCCAAAGCTTCTGTATTTGGATCTGAACAAGGACTGAATAGAGGTCCCAAAGGCCGTGGTGCCTGAACTTTGACTTGCTGTAGGCTGAAATATGCCTTCCAGTGCACTTGGGGGCAGAGCTATGTTTCATGGGTTTGGGTACAACTCACAAGCTTCCCTCACCCTCAGGCCCTGCCAGAATCATAACTGATTTCCTGTCATTTCAGGTCACTGTCATTTCATCTGCCTTTAGACACTACATTTTCATAACTTGAGGAATACCATATTAACTATCTCAACAGTTAGGCTTTTGCTCTGACTGCTTATTTTGGAAGTCATAAAAGTCTATCGAACAGATGGGATTTGGTGGATGGGCTAAAACCAAAGATGGGGTCTCTAAGGAGCTGCCTTTAAATGATTGCACCTGATCTGTAGGAATAAGCACAGCCAGCCTAACATCTTGTTGTGCATCAAGTTAATTCAGGTGGTTTGTGATACTGTAGTATATAAAGAAACGGCTTTTCCTGTTTTTTGTTGTATTATTTTATTAGTCCTGTAAAAGTTCAAAGACTTAAAAACCCCCTGCAGTATTTTGAAATTACATGCACCCAGGAAATAAAGAAACTTTGAAAGAATGAGTCAGAGATAAGATGGTTTCTGGGACTGGTGTTCAGGCAAACAAGTCATGATGAGGGGGTCCAAGTCTTTCTTGGCTACTTGTTGTCCCTGTAGACACAACCACTGGTAGAAATGAATGGTCATTTCTGTCCAAAAGTTTGACTTGGTAGCTCACTACAGCTGAGCATTGATTGTCTTGATGCCTACTGACACAGGGAAATCAGAAGTCACAGTGACAGAACCAGTCACTGGTCAAGAACAGTCCAGAAATTGTTGGAAGAAGATAGATAATTTTAAGAAATTCTCTTTCATCTTGCCTAGCCCTGTTTACAGGACACTGTCATGCCTAGTCCTGTTTGCAGGATGGTGTCACCTGAGGCAGTTGCAATGACAGTCTCCACTGCATTGCTAGCACTTGGATGTCAAGTTAGTTTCCCATGAGACTGGTCAGTTGGGATGTGCATTTTTGGCTTGCCAGCTGTAATGTTAAACAAAGCAATGCAGATATGTGTTTAGCAGATTTATTCTGAAAGCATAAAACCTAGACTGTTTTAAAAAATGAAATGTACAAATTGCTGAATGTGATCAAGTCTCCAAAAGAGTACTGGAACTATCTTCTTTGTGTTCTTAATTACTTAAAGTGCCCTTCCATAAAATGCTGAAAACATTCATTAAAACTATCGATCATTAGCAGGCAAGACATACACAATGTCCTTATTTTAGTTTCAGATTACGTGTGTGGTAATATCATTGAACAGTTTGATGCAAGAGAGCTCTTTGAGCAGTCACTGCTGAAAGATGAGACTTGGTTAAAATAATAAATTTTAAAAATAATTTTGAATTAAAAATTGAAATAGTAATTTACCATTTTTGCATTGAAAGTCACAGCAGGTACCCATAGGACACTATATGCTCCTACATATGAAAAGCACTATTAGTGTAAGCACCAGCATAAAGAGGCACGCAACAAGCCTGGGGTACTGACAGGGGGACCACGAAGGGAGAAGGTGGATAAAAGTGCAGCTTTCATTCAGTTTACTTCTGATAGATATTCTTTGCTAGGGGAATGGTCTGACTACCTCTCTACATAAGAGATCTCCTGATGTCCAGTGCACATACTCGGTCCATAGTCACTGCACACGTGCAACCACAACAGCCTGCCTACAGTACAAATAAATGGTTTGCCAAGCAGGTGGCTTGAGAGCCACAGCGTAGGGATGGGTGTGCTAATCAAGAGGGAGACTCTTCAAAAGTGCAAAGGACAACAGAACTTTCAGCTCCCCCTGATGCTTTTAAAAGCCTTCCACAAACCCAGTGTCTCAGAGTGAAGGCACGCCTGCCAGGTTCTGCGCAGTTGCCTGCTCCTTTGCCTTTGTGATGCGCTAAGCAGTTGCAGGCCAGAAGAAGTTAGGATACCATGTAACTATGTCAACATGCTGTTGAGCATGGTCTAATAAGCCCTGTTGAGAGGTAGCATCTGTTTCCTCCGTCTCAGTTTAGCACTAACAGGGATACATCTGCTGACTTATATCTGGCTGGCTTGGTACCTGAGATGAATGACTGTCAATGTCTGATAGTTTACAACTTGAAGAAGGATTTTATCCAGCGCAAGCCAACATTATTAATCTTTTTCTAAAGCATTAGGTTGTCTCTCTCATTCTTAAGAAAATAAAAAAGTAATTTAGAGAAGTCTTTATTATGAGAAAAATATTTTCATTCAATCTAATGTGCCGCAGAACCTGCAGACATGCCCACTTACCACATCATACTTTCTGTAAGGATGGAACGCACTCAGGCCTCAAACCCAGCAGCTTCAGACAGGGCCAATACAAAGTAATAGAGACCACTAACTAGCTTCTGAAGCCGAACATTTACAGAGGATAGCTGTAATTGAATGTCATCTACTCCTAGGCAAGCTGAAAGCTTGAATGTCTGCCAAGCATGAGCCAAGCCAAGGGACATGACTTGGCTCTTCCTTTCAGAGACTTGATGGGGGCCAAGGGAACTTGATGTATGTGTATGGCAAAGCATATAAATTAAATGTTTTTTGACAGTGGCCACCAGAAAGCACCATCAGCATCCTCTCACTTGGCTCTGCTCTCATCCTGCCTCACAGGCTGCAGCAAGTAGCTCAGGGTGAAGGGCACAAATAGCTGGATTACATCTGAACCCACCCGTGTGTACTGCAGGTCATGAGTCCCCTTTGGTATGGCAAGGGATAAGATCACAAAATGCCTTCATTTCTCAGTCCAGGCTTTTATTTTGCCAACTACTGGCAACTAACCCTGGAAGAAAACATTGTGGCTTTTTTCACTTGTTGCTTTGTTTTCAAAGGAGCAGTTTCCAGTGCAATCAAGAGTGTGTGAGGACAAGAAAAATGAGGTATCAGCATTGGCCTTTGTGAATAACTATTCAGCAGCAGCACTGTTTAATATTTCACACCACAAATCTGTTTGAATCAGAGACAAGCCCAAATCCCATGAAACGAGGCATGATCTTCCTGGGATTAGTAAGCACACTCTGTTAATATACATCCTAACTTTTGGAATCTGTAGCTTTAATAATATTTATACAAAAAGAAATTTAAATGACACTGCTAATTTGAAGCTAATGGCAGCTGAATGAACCATAATTTATCTCTAAGTTATAGCTGAGCATAAGAATTGCAGTGCCAAAAATGAAAAGAGGTTTCCCAGATATTTACCACCAATGAGAGAAATGCCTGTAATGCCTGATGGAGGAGCTGGTGTGCACTGCTCCAGTGCCTGCGGCTCCACTCAGGTTGGAAGGCATGTGCTGGAGGCAAATGGGTTTATGATCCGTCAGTCACCACGAAAATCAGAATATACTCTCACTGATGAATCGCATGGTATTTCTCCACATTTTCTAGCTCATAGTGCACAATAAATAGATTAGGTGAAGGATGAATATGTGAAACAAAGCGATGCTATTTACCTCTGGGTGTAAAGGATAAATGAGTGGAAAGGAGAAACACTGTACAAATATTTTAACGCTAATGGACAATGTTGTTAACTCTATGTAATACAAAAGTAATGAGTACTATAACACAGCATATCTAGAACAGAGACCTGTTATACATGCAAAGAATAAGGCTGGCAGTAAAAGATAGTCCTTGCAACTATGAGTTGCAAACCTTGCAACTTTCAGGCTAACTGAAAGGGAGGATATTTACACATGGGAAGCTAAGTCATGCAGAGATTGAGAGAGGGGCATCCTCCAAGGGAGAGTCAGCCTGCTGTAGGCTGGAGTCAACCTTGGGGATGTGCCTGTCCCTTTCCTGGGACCAAGGAAGCACAGAGGAGACAAAGTCCCATCTGGAGACCCCAGCTCAGTACAGATGACTCTGAGGGACTTCAGAAAATCTCCCTGGGAAGCCTCTGTCAGAGCAAGGAGTAGATGCTTCACACCCAAAATTCATGTACCATAACAAAAGACATTCTTTCTCTTTCCCTGAATAGTGCCTGAAGTGTGTGTGATTAAAGAAAACCCATCATACAGTTGTATTACCACAGTTCAATGGTTAGGACCAAAACTTTGTTTGAATTTAGTTGAAGAAGTGAACAAACTCTGGAGCTACTTCAGTTGAAGGAATTCAGAAATTTGCAGTCTTTTTGGAGAGGGGTTGATTCAGTTTATTTTTAGTGTGTGAGGCCTTACATAGCACATTTGGACCTAGATATGGGTGTGAGTGCTGATCCCATCCTGCATTTACAGTTGTTTTGATCGGGAATTTTAACGTTGGCCCAAAGAACTGAGCACCATTTTTAATGAAGACGTAAGCTATGGCAAGTGATTCAGGTTTGAGAAATGACAGCAAGTACTAGTGTTCGGAAGACCTCACTGGATCATATCATCTTGTTAAAATTCATCTCCTGTTAAAGTCCAATATCTTCTTTACAGCCACTTACCTTCTTCACCGAACCCAATAACTTTATAGATAGACATAAACTCTCACAAATAATATTCAGGAGAATTTGGGTTTTTTAGACAAGGAATTTGGAAGATCTTGCAGAAAAAAAAAAAAAAAAAATAAAAATTGATCATCCTAGACTGCATTAGTGTTTGATCTGAAGCTGAGGGTACTGACTCAATCATTTCACATAAAATGTCGCTCTCTAAATCAAGAGACATCTCACACGCTGAGTAGTTGTCTAAAATAGCTCAGATGAATTATCCTCTGGAGGAAGGAGTGCAGGATTCCTACAGAGGCTAAATAATTAAGGTTTCTGACTTTTAAAGTTAATGAGATGAATCCTGTGATGGGGAACTGTAGTTTGCAGTATACTATGAAAAAGGCCCTACATTGAAGGCTACATTCAAAATGAAGAATTTTAAATGTCCCTTCATCATCCCATCAGAATCAGCTTAAATTCATGTTGGGATGAGGGTGAAGCAGCACACAGTGACATATTTCAAGGCTGTGCCACAGTGTGCACAATGAAGCAGAGTTAAGACTGTTCAGGCATTTTAATGTTTTAATTGATAACATGAAGTCATTGGTTTACACTGGATTTTGCCCAGTATAACTCGGACTGTAGAAGAACTTAAATTATCTTTTAATGAACTCCATCTTCACTGGTGACCCATGAAACAGTTTGCAGTATACAACACGGTGTTATTACACTTGGCAAAGCGGCTATTTTCACAGACCGCTCATAAAAGCACTGTAACAGAAAAGACCGATTCAAAGAAACGCTTCCTCAGACAATTCACTTACAAAATACTTTTTCTTCTACATTTTGCACATTGGATGATATAGCTCAAAAAATCTCACTCTGTTTTTTGTTTTTTTTTTTTTCCCCTTCAGTTCTGGGAAGAAAGCTCTCCCTAAATTGCTAGTGAAGCGTGTCCCCAAATGTCCTATTTCCTTAACAGGTGATAATGTTCTTCTGGAAATGACAACTCGCCCCAGCTGTTGAAACATTTTGAAGACTGATTGTACTGATGAAGGGTTACTTGATGTGATGAAACTCCAATCAGTAGTCCAAATATAGGATTACCTCTAGCCCCTTTGTTTTGAGAAATGCTTCACTTACTGCCACATGGGTTTAAGCACACTGAGGGATTTTCCCCTCACAGGCGTCAGTTTGGTAGATCATTTGCAGGATTGATAGTTTTGTAAGCTCAAAGCAGTGATGGACCTGAAGGGGTCAGTGGTAGCATAGCTGCAAGCTGAAGGTAGACAAACATAAAGGCATCATATGGAAAAACCTGTCTGCAATTAAGTCTTCAGAGAAAAAGAAAAGGAGAAACCAAAATCTGGTGTTTTCCTTCCCCAAGTTCCTTGTGTGAGCCTCTGACTTCTCTGTTTTCTATGACGACGCAAATTGGAAATTATTTGGGGGGAACCAGAAAACCCTTCATTTAAGTAAAATTCTTGTAAACTTACAAATACCATATATGCCTATTCATCTTGGTGATTTTCTAGCATCTACGGTGACAATATGTTTTTTTGCCATATTTGTAACAAAATGGTACCAGAAGATAGTGTGTATGGAAAAGCAATATAAAGGTGGATTGCAAGCCACATCAAGCTTTTTTTTTTTTTTTTTTTTTTTTTTGTCATATATCTTTCCAATTCTTAATGGGACCTTAAGACTATGGCTAAGTAAATAGTGTTATGAGAGCACATTAAGTTTTCTTCTGCCTCTTTTTTCACGGAAAAAGCAAGAAATATGTGCACTGAGGTTTCAGCTCTGGAAGATGTTGCTTGTTACTACCCAGAATTGAGCCTTTTGCAATGGAAAATATACTTTAAATATATTACAATTAAGTAGCACCATAGCTTTAGCACAGAGAAACACATTTTAGGTAAAACAGCACTTCGCTAATAATTTCTGTGTGAAAGAAGAACGCTCAAACACCATACATGAGTGATATGAATATACATATACATAAGTTTGTTCATCTGTAAATTAATAAGGAGTTAATGATAAATACTCTAATAGAAAATGTTGTATATTAAAGTTGCCATAGTGTGTTTAACTCACCCTGCTACGCCATGGGAACTCTAACCTACAGTTTATTAGCTGCTGTATGATGCACACCTAATTCTTTATTTTGATTCATGCAGGGATGCATAATGGACTTTTTTATGATTCACTCGAGGAAAGATTTTAAGGAGGTGGGAATGCTATGAACATTTTTTGAAGAGGGATTATGGTTAAATGTTTATTTCCTATTATCATTCCTTTCTTGATAATAAATTTCTTTTTGGTGAGGAGGAAGGAGTGGTACAAGGGACTAGGGAAAGAACATATGTTATTATGGATTTTGCATTGCCACAAATTTAACTGTGTTGTGAATTAGGGGCGCTACAAAGTGAAAGTGTGTGTTGAATTTACCTTGAAGGACAGTAAAAATAATGTGTATCTCATGATTCTTGTGGTTGTAGCAGAGATAATCAAAGCACAGGTATTTACATGTAGAAATCCAAAGTCTTTAATTCTGTTATCTCCAAGGGTATCCTTTTTCCTCTCTGCTTTCTCAAAGAAAGCCTCCACTGTTGTGTTTGCAGTTTACATTGTTCTTCCATTCTTTGACTCTATTCAACACATTTTCTTCTAGGCAAAATCAAGAATTAGAATGAATAAGGTTTATGTGTACACAACTTTTCTCATCCTCCGCCTATACATTTCAAAAGTGTAAACAAATTTACTGAAAGATCATGACAATGTCTCCTAGTTTTCTTCTGCTGCTTATCTATTCTATTTGTCTGTTACTGTAAAATTAGATGATTTCAGCAGGTGACAAGGGGAGAAAAGGTTTTAATAGAAGGGACCTTGCCGAGTGACACTGCCAACCAAGGAGAAGTGGGGGATGTACATATCTTGGAGATTTGGGTTATGAGTTTGCCACTACTGGAACAATGTAATTTGAATGATGAAAAATAATTCATTATGATATTTCCAGGAGTTACACTGGAATTTGTTTTTACATGCATTTCTATTTTAACAAAGAAAACTATCATATGGTATTAGGAGAAATGAGCATGAAGAAAAGGTTTTACCATAAATGAGAGAGATGTCAAGATATGCTTTAGAAACATATTCCTAAATTGAATTTGGCCTTGAGTCTATGCAAGCACAAGGATCACAAGCAAAAACAACACAAAGCTCAAGCTAGGCTTAGTGAGGTACTTTAGAGCTTTGTAGTACATCCCCTAGTAACAAATTTATGGCTGAAAATACCTCTATTATCATACAGCCCCTGTGAGATAAGCATGTGTTAGCTATTCCATTAACCCTTCCCCATTATCTTCATGCTTGTTTTAACCAAAAAAAAAGCTCATAAAAAAAAAAAAAAAAAAACAAAAAAAAAAAAAAAAAAAAAAAGAAAGTGCAAGACTGAAAGTCATCGTAGAAAGCTGAATTGTTCGGCATGAGCCATCATGCCCAGGGAGCAGCTGGCAGTTGCTCATCTCCCTGGATGGTACCTGGCAGGTAGCAGTCAATCCTTTGTGGACCAGTGGGTCTTGATGAAAAAATGGGAATTGGGGCCCTCATCCTGCTGGAGTGGGCTGGAGGACACAAGGGCAGTAAGAGAGACACTGCTGCCACGCAGTGATCCCCCACACCATGAGCCGTGTGGGACACTCGTTAGAGGGTCAGAGGAGTGTCCTTCTGCAGAGAGAGATGGAGCGAGCAGGGCAGCTGGGAGGTGGTAGGGCTCTGAGTGGGGGGAGATGAAAGGAGGAGAAACTGAAAACAACTATGCACGCCTCCGGGTCTCCAAAGGCTAAAGCTGTTAAACTTTGGAACCACACTAGCTCCAGGAAATAGCTGAAGTTCACATCCTATCCTCACAGTCTGCATTTAGCTGCACATTTACTCTTAAGTTTATTTTTAATTTTATGGCCGGTCCACATGCCACTGGTTGGCCTATGCTCCTGGCCCTGCCATATTTACTTGGGAGATTCAAATAATTCTTTTTTTTTTTTTTTTTTTTTTTTTAGTACAATGCTAAAGCAAACAGAAATTAACTTCCACGTTCCTTAACCTTCCTTAACTGTTAATGGTAATTTTTTTCAGATTTGCATAGCAACTTTTACTTTAGGAATATACAAGAAGACAATGTAAGCAAGGTGGTTAAATAGTTACTTAAAGTTGTTAAATGATAATAACACAGGGATCTGTTGCATCATTAACAAAATTAAATGTTTTAAATCATTACGAATCCAGGAGCTGAAGAATTAAACACTTGACCAAATAGTCAAGTCCCACCCCTTCCTAAAACTGGGAACCTCAGTTGACACATCTGGATCCTGCCCACCCTGCACACGGTGGGGATCTGGCCAGGGGAAGTCAGCACCAAGGCTTTGTCATCTCTCCCACTGGGGCCAGAGGGAGGAGGAAGAGGAGGTGGCAGGAGGTGTCCAAGATGATGCTTCCTTAGGCTTTCCTGAGCCACTGTGGGACTAGAGGAGAAAATCCACCACCCAAGGGAACATCTGTAGCAGATAGATTTTCCCCACAAACACTAGAGGAATCTGAAAACCCACAGTAGCTGTAACGATGTCAGTTTTGACAATAATATTCATCTTGGCTGAGGTCAAGAACACACTTCTCTGAATGTGGAACATTCACAGGGAGTTAGTCATATAAACCCAGATGGCAAAGCCAGCCACAGCATGGAAGATTTTACTACAGAACAGGGTTGGAGCTATGGTGAACTCATAGTGCATTGAAAAGAAAATGTCTTCAGAGCATCTCAGGTTAGTACTCACATAATGCTCAAAGCCTTTGCGCATTTGGTAGAGGCTTTTTTAAAAAAAACTATGCCTAGTTTACCATAACATTTTAAAATTGGTAAGTCCCATTTCCATCTATCAGAAAATCTGATGATAGTTGGATGTGGTTTTGGGAGAAATTTTTAAAGAAATGTCCTCGTCCAACTCCTTCAAGGATCCTGTGTTACGTGTATAGGAAACTCTCACACATTCACCTCTGTCGTTAGTGCTAACACCTCTCACCAAACCCCTGCAAACAGTGCCCTGTTTGTGTGAAATCAACGGCGCCGATTTCCTCTGGATTTCGTTAAGCGCCTAAGTACGTGGTAGAAATCTGGCAGATAGTGGGAAAAAATGAAGGTTTAACTGGCACCACAACTGTGTTAAAAGGGGGATTAGTATTAGCATGTGCTTTGAATTCAGAGTAATAGAAGTAAAACCAGACGCGTTTTGTTTGGCATCTATTTCATGTCCCAGTGAAAATGGCATACCACCATTTGATCAGGCACGAAGCCATCCCAACAGATGGTCCCCAGCAGCAGCAGCCAAGAGACCATGTATGAACATCAAATGTGTTTGCAAAGGGCAGGACTCCAGGCTGCCAATGTCAAAATTGTTTTCCATTCCCAGCTTCCGTGCCGATGGCTAGCGGGGCTATGCAGCCGCTTCGCTGGCCCAGAGACCAACCCAGCGCTGTGGGGAGGGTGTACGGTCAGGAGTGTTGTCAGACCTTTTGTGCACACCTCCCTCTGGCCTTTTGGAGGAGGCCTTCATCACGTCAGCTTAAAAACACTCCTGGACACACCATTTGGGTATAAATAAGAAGATGGAAAAAGCGTGGGCTTCTGCTCCATGATTTTCTCAGGACCTGCGTAGGCATAAGGGCATCAAAAGTGCTTACAGAATGGGTGCATCTGGAAGACAAGAAGACATTTCTTTAAGGACTAAACAAGTACGGATGAGCACATGTTACTGTGCCAGCCACTTTGTGGTGCAAGGAGATTTTTTTTTCAGTTCCCAATTAGCTGGCTGCTGAGCAAATCTGTTGCTCATGTTCCTGGATTATAGCCTACATAGGTTGTGAGTTTGGCTTGCAGATGTTTAGTTAATCCACTGTGGATCTGAATGAGCCCCAGATTTTCCCGCTCCCAGTCATCACACCTTTATCTCCAGGAGAAAATGTCGTTCAGGCTCTGTTAAGCCCTTTGCAGTCACCAAGTACCTTCCTCCTGTTGTACCTGTGCGGATTCCCAGGAAAGACTGGAGCACTGAGATCACAGCCAAAATCCCTGCTTCTCCTTACCTTTTCTCATCCTGCTCCAAAACAGAATTTATATTTATACTGCCAGGCCAAATGCTTCCTCTCTATCACCTGTCAGAAGAAAGAAGACAGACAAGAAAGCCTAAAACCTTGGTAGAATGGCTGTAACACTAGTTCAGCATTCTCTCCGCTGTGCCCACCACTGCTGGGCCTGGCTTGGGCACGGAGCAGGAGTGGTGGCAGCAGGTGTCTCCAGTCAGGTCCTCACAGTCCTGTCTCTCCCTGGTGCATTGTGCAAAGAGAGGAGACCTCCAAGGCCACCTGACCCTAAGCAGTGATCCCCACACCCCACGGCGCACAGGGGTCACTGGCAGTGGAGAGGATTTTTTACCTCTTCTTCATCTTCTACAACGTTGTTCTGCTCTAGAGAAGCCTTTACCCTTTCGAATTACAAAAATACTCTAAAGATCCTTCGGAGTTCACCGTGCTGAGGATCAGCCTCTCTTCACTCAGGTTCATGGCTTAATTGCCATCCACTGTGTATCATGGCGTTGTCCATCAAGGAGCTTCCTAGAGCTTAACAAGCCAGACACATAAGCTTCACAAGCATGCAAATATAGATATATGTATTCCAAATAACTTCTCTCATTGCTGAAGTGCAGCCATCCTGCCATGAATTGTGGCAATTTTTCAACAATGTGCAGCTGCGTTACAAAACCGTGCAGGATAGGAAGTGAAGGATACCTCATTTCAAGGAAACCCAGGAGGAATCTGTGGTTGGCTCCATAGAATTAATCCCATGTGAATTTGTCTCCTGACCAGGTTAAATATTTGGCAAGTGGAAAGGAAACAAGAACATATTTCATTGATACTGAGGCTTTAATTTGCTTATATTTGAACCCTTTTGTGTGTATGAACTTTGAAAATAGCTTGTGATTCAACATCAAATGCTTTTGTGAAACTGTCCTGCCAAGTGAAACTTGTTTGAGCTCCATTGATGTTCCAATACCAACAACTGATACCATCTGGCTAAACCCTAAATTTCCATTTGTTAGCTCTTTGAATGTTTCCAATACTAAACAAAGTGTCAAAAAATGAAATGGATCTATGAATATGTTGGAGAGCAAAAACGGGGGTTACATGCACTGATTTATATATTCAGTGAATACCAAAAGGTCTTGAATCTAGCTAGGGTGCCAGAGTTGGTGCCAAACTAACTCCAAACAGCTTTTCCAATAGCATCTCCCCTCACTGAGGTCTCAGGTGGACCAGCTCTAGAAAACGCTGACAGGGTCAAGACGATGACACTTCCAGCAAAATCTGTCAGCACCACCTAATGAATGGCAAGGTTTTTTTCCTGGCAACCTGCAAGTCTGTGGGAATTCCTCAGTCACAGCTTGAGCAAGCCTAGGGTCTGGGGCAAGAGAGAAGAAAAATACATCACTTGAAAATAATGTGTCTGCCTGCAGCTTCCAGCTGAAAACTCATCAAGGAGTAAGTCAGAGGCAGCCTACTTGCAGTGACCTTAGTTTTGCTCAGGTTTGTTTGACTTAGCAACAGGTTCACTACAGGTACTTTACAGTTTTCTACAGGTTTGTTTGGTTTTCCTTTAGAATGAAATAAGCAAAGATTATAGCAAAACTGCATCAGTTCCATGTGCATCAAGCAGCAGCAACTTTTTTGCGGGTCTGACGTAAAGCCCTGCTTATCACGTTGACAGATTTTTTAAATCATCTTTTTCACCCATTTAAAGCAAATACTGGAAAACAGGAGAGAGAAATTTTATAGTTTTATCTATTATGAAGTTTTATGGTTCTTGGTGGTACGCACATACTTTCACATAAAGTAGCAGCACTGAAGCAATGAAGGCTCCAGTGGTATCTCTGGCCCTTCTCTTGAGGGATTTTTTTTCTTTTGTGGCAGGTTGCAACGTTTTGGAGAAGGGTGTGCTGCCATCGTCATACTTAAGGACTCCTGCAACGCTCTGCAGCAATTTCAGTTCTGATCTTTAAGATGGTTCTTTGCAATTCCGTTCAAATACTTACTGGACACGGGCGTGTTTTTTTCCCTTTCATATTCTTCTTCCACTGGGCACAAGCGTGCTTTGCTTCCCTGAGCCTCCTGGGGTCTTGCTAACAGGGCTGGGGGAGTTTTTCGAGCTTTCCCGGACTATGCTGCCATCTCCTGATCAAAGCTGAGGCTTCCCCTGCTGAAAGCCGGCCGGGCCGAAGGCTTGCAACCTCTTTCTCCTTCTCTTTCCAGAAAGGACAGTAAATGGCTTTTGACCTTGCTCTGCAAGGGACCGCTTCCCTCTGCTCCCGCCTGCTCAGTCTGGCGTGAACGCGTGTGCAGGGGCCACGCGTGGGCTGCGTGTCCCGCGGCTGGACGTGGAGGAGGACCAGAGCTGCTGGGAGGTGCTCAGTGGCCCCTCCTTGCCCCGGCAGGCACAGGAGAGGCTGGGCAAAGGCTGTGCCCATTCTGGGACGATGAGGAACATTTTCTTAATTTAGGTTTTCAGGAAATTCAACCTAGATTTTCAGGAAGGCTTTTTTTGACACGTCCAAGCCCACCTTTTTTGATACACTCGGTATTTGCCCACCGCCATGGTGCACCTCTGAGTCCGGCGGGTCTCTGCCCCATCTCCTCCCCTCTCCCCATCTCACTCATCTCACTTTCGTCTTTCTCCTCTTCCTGCGGCTGCGGCCGCCTCCTGACACTCCTGCGTGTTGCTGCCTCCCTTTCCCACTGACGCCAGAGGCGCTTTTGGGGTCCCCCCCGCAGCAGTAACACTGGGAGGCGGCGCAGGAGAGGGACGGGCGGCAGCACCCGC